>NW_020175441.1:450350-484246 GCF_003031525.2 Neophocaena asiaeorientalis asiaeorientalis | reverse complement strand
ATCAATTAAATCTATCTGTTCTATTGTGTCATTTAAAGTTTCTGTTTCCTTATTTATTTTCATTTTGGATAATCTGTCCATTGGTGCAAGTGAGGTGTTAAAGTCCCCCATTATTATTGTGTTACTGTCGATTTCCTCTTTTATAGCTGTTAGCAGTTGCCTTATGTATTGAGGTTCTCCTATGCTGGGTGCATACATATTTATAATTGTTATATCTTCTTCTTGGAATGATCATTATGTAGTGTCCTTCCTTGTCTCTTGTAACATTCTTTATTTTAAAGTCCATTTTATCTGATATGAGTATTGCTACTCCAGCTTTCTTTAGATTTCTGTTTGCCTGGAATATCTTTTTCTATCCCCTCACTTTCAGTCTGTATGTGTCCCTAGGTCTGAAGTTGGTCTCTTGTAGCCAGCGTACATATGGGTCTTGTTTTCTTATCCATTCAGCGAGCCTGTGTCTTTTAGTTATCTTGGTTGTAGGTTCTTCCCTTTCATCACGTTAAGTATATAGTTCCAGTCCCTTCTTGCTTATAGAGTTTGTGCTGAGAAATCATCTGTTAACCTTATGGGAGTTCCCTTGTATGTTGTCATTTTTCCCTTGCTGCTTTCAATAATTTTTCTTTGTCTTTAATTTTTGCCAATTTGATTACTGTGTGTCTCGGTGTGTTTCTCCTTGGGTTTATCCTGTATGGGACTCTCTGCATTTCCTGGACTTGGGTGGCTATTTCCGTTCCCATGTTGGGGAAGTTTTCGACTATAATCTCTTCATATATTTTCTCTGGTCCTTTCTCTCGTTCTTCTCCTTCTGGTATCCCTATAATACGATTGTTGTTGTGTTTAATGTCCCAGAGGTCTCTTAGGCTGTCTTCATTTCTCTTCATTCTTTTTTCTTTATTCTGTTCCACAGCAGTGAATTCCACCATTCTGTCTTCCAGGTCACTTATCTGTTCTTCTGCCTCAGTTATTCTGCTATTGACTCCTTCTAGTGTAGTTTTCATTTCAGTTACTGTATTGTTCTTCTCTGTTTGTTCTTTAATTCTTCTAGGTCTTTGTTAAACATTTCTTGTATCTTCTTGATCTTTGCCTCCATTCTTTTACTGAGGTCCTGGATCGTCTTCACTATCATTATTCTGAATTCTTTTTCTGGAATGTTGTCTATCTCCACTTCATTTAGTTGTTTTTCTGGGGTTTTATCTTGTTCCTTCATCTGGTACATAGCCTCTGGCTTTTCATCTTGTCTATCTTTCTGTCAATGTGGTTTTTGTTCCACAGGCTGCACGACTGTAGTTCTTCTTGCTTCTTTAAATAAGATTTTGTATATATAAAATATATATGTATATATATTTTCCTGCAAGAGGAAAGACCAATGAACACACTAATTGAAGTTCTCTTTGTTTGCCAACTTTTTAATTAATTGAAATCAGCATGATTCGTTGTCTCCCCAGTACCTCGAACAATTGCTGGCACGTAATAGTGCTAATTACTTGTATGAATGAATGAATGTTCTAGTGATATGTGACATTTTTACCATTTCCATTCACTGTACTCTAAATCTTCCATTATTATCTATATTCAGGTTTCCCATTTTCTATGAAGGCATGTTTCTTCTTATTCTTTAACTCAGTGGTTCTCTTTCTTTGAATCTTGGCATGTACCAGCTTTACAACTTAGTTGGCTTTACGTTTTTTTTATACACCTAGAAATGATAGTAATTTAGTTTTGTCAGCTTCTGGGAATTTATCATGAAGGCAAATTAAAAAACATTAGGCAGACTGTTTTGGAAGATGCTCGTTGCATTGCCATTTTTAAGAGTGAAGCTGCTGCGTCCTGCTTTACCTGTTTAAGAGTACAAAATAAGGTCAGATTTCCTGTAAACATTCACATCCAATGAACCTTAGCTGCTGTGCTGCCCTCTCTTCCCAGACTTCCTCTCTCAAGTTAAGTTCAAGGTCTCCAGGAATATTTATTTAGTCCAAAATATTTGTTATTATAACTTCACTGAAAAAGACCTGTAAAAAAATCTGTTTACCTCATCAAAGGACCTGTTCTCTGTGGCTGATACTGCTGTCACTGTGATATGGAGTTACTTCTGAAAATATGAAGTCCAAAATCACGACATTGAACACTGCTGGAATCATCATGACAAACAAGGAACCCAGCTGTTGCCGATTTGGCAATTGTTTCTTCCTGTGCAGGGAGAGAAGACACTTCTTCCTATAATGTGTTTGCTTCACATCAAAGTAGATATTGGTTCCCAGACGTTACAATTCTTAGTGACCGGCTCATTCAGTGCATATATCCAGCTGTTATTCTCAAGGCACATTATAGTTGCTGTGTCAGTATCAGCCAAACACTGCAGAACCAGCCCTTCCCTACAACATTCTAGAGCCTGAGGTTGGCCTCGTTCACTAGTACAGAGTATCACATTTTTTTTCTAGGAGATTTTCTCTTGGGACATCTATACTTTCCTGTGAAGGCAGATTCCATTAACATTAAACTTCCTAGGGAATAGATTCTTCTTTTATTTTAACATCTTTATTGGAGTATAATTGCTTTACAATGGTGTGTTAGTTTCTGCTTTATAACAAGGTGAATCAGCTATATGTATACATATATCCCCATATCTCCTCCCTCTTGCATCTCCTTCCCACCCTTCCTATCCCACCCCTCTAGGTGGTCGCAAAGCACTGAGCGGATATCCCTGTGCTATGCGGCTGCTTCCTACTAGCTATCGGTTTTAGATTTGGTAGTGTATATATGTATATGCCACTCTCTCGCTTTGCCATAAAAAGAAACGCAATTGAGTTATTTGTAGTGAGGTGAATGGACCTAGAGTCTGTCATACAGAGTGAAGTAAGTCAGAAAGAGAAAAACAAATACCGTATGCTAACACATATATATGGAATCTAAAAAAAAAAAAAAAGGTCATGAAAAACCTAGAGGCAGGATGGGAATAAAGACGCAGACCTACTAGAGAATGGACTTGAGGACACGGGGAGGGGGAAGGGTAAGCTGGGACAAAGTGAGATTCTTCTTTTAAAAGGCTTGTTGCTCCTACATAAAGTTTTAGAGCACCTGGCTTTGTGGGAGAGAAGTGCTGCCTAATTCCAGCAATTACTTGTATTTTAAATCCTAGAAACTCATACATTTAAAAAAATCTGCAATATTCTTGGGTCGGTTGCTTGCTGCTTTATGTTGTAAACTGAAGTGTCACTCATTTTACCCTCCCCAAACCGAGGTTCTCTCTAAGATAACTGATATGTTCACCAAGGAAGTCCTAACAACTTTTATAGGATATTTTTCTCTCTTAAAAATTATAGACTGCCTCACTGAGTACACAGCTACAAGGTGGAAATATTCAAAGGTTTAAAAATAGAATAATGACTAAGTAAACTGGTTGGTATACTTATTCAATTGGACATTATGCAGGCATTAAAATCAAGGTTATGAAGACTATATAATTATATTAAATATGCCTATGAGTTGTTAAATGACAAAAGCAGAGGCAAGTCACAAACTTGTATATATACTTGTATGTTTGCTATATATGTATATATCTATTCCTAGTCTCTAAGATACATTATATAACCACTCTGTCATGCCCTTAATTTTTGGAAGGGTATACAGTCCATTGCTGGAAAGTCTTAAATGATCAAATGCACACACATTGGCCAGAGAATGGTGCAATACAGTTCTTTGCTTTTTGCCTCAAGTCATTTTTAGGTTCATTATGAGTTCATTTGGATGGAGATCAAGGAGTCTATTCTGTCCTCGCTGCTCTCTTCTCCCCCTCCCTTAATGTCCCTTTGTCTTTACCCTTTGGCTATTCCCTCATGGCTAGGCTCTTTCCTCTTGGCCCTTAGAATCCATTCAGTTTGTTTTTTCATAAAGCTGATGTGTGTGTATGTGTGTGTTTGTGTGTAAGTGACACAGGTCAGTCCTGCCTCATGGATAGGCATCCACAGACAAAGAAACCTTCTAAATAACTAAGAGGAAGGGGCTCGTAGAATGTCATTGTTCTTTTTGTCTCTCTTGTTCTTCTATTTTGCTAATCTGATCTGAGTCTCATAATGAGATGACCACTTGCTTTTCTTCAGAAATGAAGTGATGCAAGAAGGAAACTCTACCTACCTATGTTTAGGAGGATGGGACCAGAAGGGAATCTTACCAAAAGATTTATGGTGGTTTTATTAGAGTGGCATATTGCATTTAGTTTTTTCCATTTTTTTCCTAATTTCCAAAGTGCATATAATGGGTTATAATACTTTACAATATAATAAGAAATTATGAAAACAGTGGATGAAGACACTTCTTAGTTTATTGATTAGGAAGTTGAATTCCAGTTCAGGTAAGTGAGGTGTCCAAGAAAATCTAGTGAGTAGCAGAACCAGGACTAACAGCAGGGAGGAATTATGTTCTTGTGGAAGGCAGATAAGCATTGATGACACACCTAAATTCTTAAAATGGGTCCACCATCTTCCAGCTGCATTACCTAGGGAAGTCTTTTCCTCTCTTGGAGCCTCAGTTTCCTCATTTATAAAATGGGGATAACTGGTTGGATTGTGATTTCCACAGGCTTTACACATGATAGCACATGTTAAGTACGTAGCACAACAAAACAGAGGAGGCCTGAAGCCACGCCAGCTTTCTTTTCCCGGTTGCCAGCTGCCCGTATCAGACCTGAGCTCCAGCCAGTGGCCCGCCTCTTTGCGTCATTAGCGCCATGGCTCTCAGCAATGCTGATGTGCAGAAGCAGATTAAGCACACAATGGCTTTTATTGAAAAAGAAGCCAATGAGGAAGCAGAAGAAATAGACGTGAAGGCAGAGGAAGAGTTCAACATTGAGAAGGGTTGTCTTGTGCAAACCCAAAGACTGAAGACTATGGAATACTATGAGAAGAAAGAAAAGCAGATTGAGCAACAGAAGAAAATTCAGGTGTCCAATTTGATAAATCAAGTGAGGCTCGAAGTCCTCAGAGCGAGAGATGGATGATCTTATCACAGACCTACTAAATGAAGCAAAACATAGACTTAGCCAAAGGGTAAAAGATACAACCAGGTACCAAGTACTGCTGGATGGAATGGTCCTCCAGGGTTTGTACCAGTTATTGGAGCCCAGAATGATTATTCGTTGCAGGAAATAAGATTTCCCTCTGGTGAAGCCTGCAGTGCAAATCCCTATGTACAAAATCGCCACGGAAAGAGATGTTGATGTCCAGATTGATCAGAAGGCCTACCTGCCTGAGGAAGTAGCTGGTGAGGTTGAGATTTATAATGGGGATCGCAAAATCAAGGTTTCCAATACTCTCAAAAGCTGGCTGGGCCTCATAGCCCAGTAGATGATGCCAGAAGCGCGGGGAGCCTTGTTTGGTGCAACCGCCAACGGGAAGTTTTTGGACTATGCCTGCAGGAGGTGGTGTCCACCAACTGCTGTGACGTGGACACTTCTGACATTTGAAGAAACAAGATGACCTGTATAGCTTCCTCCTTGCTGTTCTCATATTCTGTATTTATCAGTGGATACCCTTTTTTAGCTATCACCCCTGGCTGATTGGTAGCAATGGGAGAGCTTTGCTTAATATGATCAGGAAACCTTCCTCTAGCTTATCTGACAGTAATACAACTTCCCGCTGGTTCTGCAGCACGAAGGTGAGGGGTCAAATGGTGGGTGCATGAATGTCCTCGAGTCTCCTGCTGTCCACTGGTCCAGCGTCCAGCCTACAGAGGGGCGGTGTGTGGTGGCCTCTAGAGTCAGGTCACTGCTCTTTGGACTTCAAGTGCATGTGGGGCTGCATTCCTTCCAGCAGTAGCAGCTTCGCTGTTAGCTGTTTGGGCCTAGAAGTGTTTGTCTGTAATATGATTTAAGATCTAAGCCATGAATATGCTCTATTTATTAAAACGAAATGCATATGTGGAAAAAAAAGTATGTAACACAGATACTGTCACATAGTGGATAATCAGTAAATGTTATTTCTCTTCCTTTCCAGTTGCTCTGTTACCTGGTGCAGAGCCTTACCAGTGTACTAGCCAGCATCTTCTCTTGAGTTACTGTAGTATATTATGTTTTATTACACTTATATACAATGCCATGTGTTGTTCACATGTTGAAGTCCTAACTGCTGGTATCTCAGAGCGTGACTATATTTGGAGACAGGGCCTTTGAAGAGGTAGTTAAGTTAAAATGAGGTCTTTAGGGTGGGCCTTAATCCAGTCTGACTGGTGTCTTTGTAAGACAGGGACATTTGGATACATGGAGAGACACCAAGGATGCATGTGCACAGAAGAAAGACACTGTAAGGAAACAGTGAGATGGTGGCCACCCGCAAGCCAAGGAGAGAGGCCTCAAGAAAAACCCCAACCTGATGACCCCTTGATCTTGGAATTCCAGCCTCCAGAACTGTGAGAAAATAAATTTCTATTGTTTAAGCCATGCAATTTGTGATATTTTATTATGGCAGCCCTAGCAGAGTAATATACCTTCCATCTTTAAATAGAAGCTAAGCTGCTTGAGGGAAAAACTGCATTGCACTCATTTGTAATCAGAGCAGATAATCAACAATTTCTTAATGAATACTATGATTTTTGTTAAGGATAGATTTTTATTAAGGGTGTAATTTTTATTTGTTTTATATGTCTTTGATGTCTCCCATGGAGGCCCAGATATTGAGGTTACTGACAAGTATAACGTGATGATGAGGATTATGTATGATCTTTTTTTTTTCTCTTGCAAATAGTGACGAGAATTGTCCCTTTTATGAAGTCATAGGCGTAAATGCAATTAAAGCTGAAAAGATTATTCCTGGTTGCCTGTCTAGACATAGGAAGAGAGAATTAAATCTTCAAATATAATTTCTGAAATTAAGATTAATGACCAGTAGTACATGATTCCCTCATATGCTCACGACCTCATGTTGTTTGAGACTAAATGTGAGAGCTTCTCACTACCTTTGTATTAATTAATATGACTGAGTTATGGTAAATATAGTTAGGATATAACATTAACTTGTCTGTGTTGGAAGTTTGCCTTGTATTTTGCAGAGGATCAAAAACAGGTAATCATAAAAGAGAAAGTCAAAGGGTTTTTTTACTGAGTTTAAAAAATTACATTTGGGCTTCTCTGGTGGCGCAGTGGTTGAGAGTCCGCCTGCCGATGCAGGGGACACGGGTTCGTGCCCCGGGCCGGGAAGATCCCACATGCCATGGAGCGGCTGGGCCTGTGAGCCATGGCTGCTGAGCCTGTGCGTCGGAGCCTGTGCTCCACAATGGGAGAGGCCACAACAGTGAGATGCCTGCGTACCACAAAAAAAAAAAAAAAAAATTACATTTGATTCTCATTTTCTGGGTATGGAAAATATGGGAGAAAATGAATTATCTTAATTACTTTATGGAAGGGACATCAAGAGATGAAAAAATTCTGCAGGGTTTTCAATGTTTTCTAAGTCTGAGAGCTCAAAGGAGAATTTAGTGATAAATGAGAAATCCTCTGAACAGTAAGATAGCAAGTTTATTACTGAGAAAAATGCAGAAAATAGTTTTTAAGGAAATGGAGGGGGTTACTTGTTACATGGTCTTTGTTCCCTTAGCACATACATGTGTACACACATGCATACACAGAAGGAATAGTTTTCTAATGTCTTGTCATTATCATAATCTGCTGAATAATCTTTGGATGTTAATTAAAACCTCTGACCCTCATTCACACATCTTCAGGTAAAAGGCATTAGAATACATAATCTAGAAAAACTCTAACATAGGTTTCAATTCTAGCATTCTATGATTCTTTTGTATCTGGAGGTATGGGAAAAAAGGGAGGGGATGAAAGTGATGTCACTTAAGGGGGCTACTGTTTATACTGGTTCTGCTAGTCTCCTAAAGACAGTCTCTGCCACGCATCATTGACTGGCTTTTGAGGTCAAACACCAAGCCTTATGCTTCAAGATGACAGGGTGCTATTCACTGCTGAATCTCGAGAACTAGAAGAATACCTGCAACATAGAAGACAGTCAAAATACTTGTTGGAAGAAGGATTAATGTTTCCAATGCCATTTTGAATCTGTGTGATCTATTATAGGGTTAACATGCCATATTTTTCAGGGTCATGTTGATGTATGT
Source organism: Neophocaena asiaeorientalis asiaeorientalis (assembly GCF_003031525.2). Lineage (NCBI taxonomy): Eukaryota > Metazoa > Chordata > Mammalia > Artiodactyla > Phocoenidae > Neophocaena > Neophocaena asiaeorientalis. Next base: position 476,134 of record NW_020175441.1, on the reverse strand, counting down.
CTACTCAATTATTAAGACATATGATTAGAGGACTAGAGAATTAGAGAAATGTAATCACGTGACGCTGCTAAACTAGACAAAATGATCTGAAACAGTAGCAAAATTTTAAAGAATGTTTTGTTGTTTTCTTCTCACATAGAAAACCAATAAACTTTGTTTTATCCTTCTTTTCCATCCCTTCCTTTTTTGTTTTTTGTTCTTAGTTATTTTTTTATCGTAATATACCGTTATTAGGAGCAAGATGTATTTTCTGAATGTAAACTCCAGAATGAGTTTACCTGAGGGCAGGGGCACTGTCTGCCTTTTTTTCGTGGACCTAGCAATGCAGACTCGCAACAGTATTTATTTATTTATTTATATTTTATTAGGACGGGGCTGCAGAAAGAACCCTGGGGCAGATCCACTACCTGTGAGCGTGGAGCTCATGGTGGGCTGTGAGCTGAGGCAGTGAGAGTGTGAGGTGCGGGGAGGGCACTGAGGTGGGGCTGGGGTCATGGTCAGGGTGGAAGCTGTGGGTCAGAGAGATGTGACTAAGCAGTGTCCCTTTGAAGGCCTGAATGAAGCTGCAGGGAGGAGTCCTGTCCTGGAGTGGCATCTCTCCTGGCCTCTACCACCTCCTGGCTCTGTGATCTTGAGCAAGTTTCATGGCCTCAGTTCCTTTACCTTGGCCTCAACTGGGGTTCTTTAAAAATGCTGATGCCTGTGCCCCACCCAGAGGGTCTAATGTAACTGCCAGGGGATGTGCATGGGCATTGAGAACCCTGAAAGGTCCCCAGAGGGTGCTACTGTGCAGCCAGGGCTGGGCACAAAAGTATTTGTTAAATGAATGAATAAGTTGAAATTTATAACCATAGTAAATGGTTACAGAAGTCAGGATATTTAGCTCAGTATTCATTAGTAGTGGGGAAAGGTAGCCTGGCAAGAAGGGAGGGAGGCATGCATGTATGTGTACATATATGTATGTATTTATATTTATAAAACATCAAGAGAAATACACTGATACTTCTGTTTTGACAAAACAAAAGCTCTGTATGTCTGATAATTTTCTTGGTCAAGTTCAAGGGAAGATTCTTATGAGTGAGAAAAGACAAAATTAAAAATGTTGAAACTTGTAGCCATTCTTTTGAAAAGGCTTTTTGATTTAAAAAGAGAGAATATTCTAAATATTAGCCATATGGCAAGAAAGAATGAAAGACAACAAAATTGTCTTGTAGTATGGTTTGCTTCAGACACTAGTCTTCTAGCAGGTAGCTTGGCATTGTCCTTCTCTCTTAGTTCATTATCGCCACATTTCTCTGGATGTCTGAGTTTGGTGCACACTTTCTGTGACTTAGGAGCCTGATGTCGCTGAAAAGCGATGTAAGAACAATCATCAGAATGGGAATCAGCCCAGCATTCTGTCTCAGTAGGAATAAAGAGGAAATCAGCTGCCTAATGAAGCTCCTTCTCTGCCCCCTGCCCTTGTGAAAAATAGCAGCTACAGTATTTCATTATGACTCTGTGTGCTTTGCTTCTCACGCTTCCTTGGTCTGAGAATCAAAGGCCATTTCTGTCATATCTCACCCTTGGAGTTCTCATCGTCACTCATGCCTTCAACTATCACCTCTATGCAGATATCTCCCTAAATCTGCATTGCAAGTCTCATCTCCCTCAGCCCTTGCTACAATCCTGCCTCTCAATGAAGCAAGTTTTATTTCTTAATTTTGCCTATTTTGACCTTATAGTTGCATGTTTTAAGAGAGTCAGAATCACAAACAATATTTTATTCTGCTTTTTCCTCAAAGATCAAATCCTTAAACCTTATGGACTGGACTTTTATATTTTACCTCTTAACAGATACACTGCAGGGACTAAGGCACTTTTAGGAGTAGGGAATGTCAGAGCCATTTGCTGGCTTCCTTTTTTACTTCCTGAATAAAAGCACTGAGTAAGTGTGACATGTATATCACTTTAATGTTGAGACTGCAGAGTAAAATTTAAGAGATTTATTCTCTCCTCGAATTTGACTCTGAAAATAACTTGTACTAACATCAGGAACTTTGCATCCTCATCTTTGTAATTGCATGGTTCCCCCAGTCAGATTTAAGACATAGAAGTGATTGCAATAGAAAAAAAATATTTAAAAAATGCAAAAGAGTAGCTCTGTATTAATACATTTAAAGTTTATATTCAAAGAGCATGTTTTTGATTAAGTATGTCCAGGCACTATTTATATATCTCAGAAAATCTTAAAAATTTATATATGTCTCTGAAATTCTTAAGTTTTATAAACTACAACTTAGTCATTCTAGTCTTATATCAACACTTACTGAGATATCTCCATGACTTACCCAAATCCCAGATTTGAAATAAAATTTCATCTATCCATCTATGATATATAAATTTAAAATTATGCATGATCCATGGTGCCGGAACTTTACTCCTGCAGGGAATATCTTTTTCCTGAACAGGACTTTCTCATTTACAGGGTGCTTATCTCCACCACGCCTTTTAATCCTCCATTAGCCTCATACTAATACTGACAAGCGAGGGCCATGAATTTGTCATTCTAGCCTTAAATATTCTAGAAGTGCATTTCCTCTCCTATAGCCATATAAAGGAGATCATCTCCATCACCATCTCTGTACCATAAGCATTCAGATTCTGGATTTGCCTTTGTCTAATTGTATGGTTCGTTTCTCCTTCACTATGGTTGATCACATATTCTATTTCTTTATACAATATGTCACTCTGGCATCTCTCCATGAAGTATTTACATTGCATCTATATAGCATGAGTACCTCTTGCCATGTAGTTTGACCCTTATAACCACCAGAAACTTATAAAACTTGCCTATGGTTTAGCTTACAGACTTTACCCATCAAATATATATTTTTAAAGTCTTACATTTTGAAACAAAAATCATTAAAATGTATTAAAATTGATTTTAGAATAGTTTCATGAAGATGTTTGACAAGAGTGTTTGGCAGTCTATCCAGCGAGAGACCAAAGTGAAGACTTCCTCTACATTGCTTTCTTTAGAACCTTAGATTTTCTCTCTTGTGCTATATTTAGATGTGTGGCATGTTTAATTTTCTGCTCCTGTGCCTCACTGTGCTTCTGGTGCTTATTGTAATCCAGCTAGTGTGTCAGGCCAAAGTGTGAAGAAAACTTTAAGTTCTTACCTGAGTAAGCCAACTTACAGCAGCATGAAGACCTCCTGTGCTGGGTCCCGCTCATCCTTCTTTTCACTCATGCATTTCTGACATTGCAAACGGAAGTCAACAAATTTTTTTCTCAATAAAGTAGTTCTAAAAACTTAAAGTGTTTTGCTAATTCATCAAGAATTGAGATGGTAGTGACATAACCAGATTAATCAGATGGTAACAACTGACAGTTAACTTTAAATATATTCAAGGCAGGCCAATTCTGTTCAACTCATTTCAAACACATCTTTTGAACACCTATATAGCCAAATACTGTATTAGGTTCTGAGTACACAGGGACAAATGAAGTACACTCACTGTGTACATTCTAACAATGAGAGTAAGCATACAAACAAAATAAATTGCAATGTTTTTCAGTAAGTAGAATAATGAAATTATACACACAATGCTAAAGTAACCAGAGTATGACATAATTAATTTTGAGGTCAGGGGAGCTATGGTGAAGTGATTCTCTACAGTACTTCCTGGAAGGAGTGATACACAAACAGGATTTTGAAAGATGCCCAAGATGTCAGGGTGGGGTCAAGTTTAGACAGAGGGAAGACAACTGGGTATCCTAGTCTAATCCCTATGACCTCGGATAAGCTCTTATGCATACAACAATGATCTTGCCTGTTTTCACACAAACACTTTTTCACTTTAGCTATTTTTTAAAAGATGAATATTTTCCTACAATTATTTTAAAAACAAATTCATAAACCAAAAGACAGATGGCTTTGACTTGGGATGCTGTACTGTAATATGAACAGTATCCTCTGGATCTGTGAAATGTGGTAAGCCTGGTTTTAACCATCATTTAAGAAGACAGCAAGGAAATCAGTGGGAAATAGTAAAAATACAAAATGAGTATGAATCAAGAGGTTAATTTCCCATTCTGGCACCAAGAAGCTTTTGATTTTGGTTATATTATTCATCCTCTGAGGGTTTAAAATTTCTCATGTGTAAACTGCGGCGGGGGGTTGTTATCTAGGATATCTCTGTGGTCTCCTCTGCCTTTTAAAGCATTCTCTGATTCTACAGGATGGTCAGGACAGTGAAAATAACCCAACAGATGCAGGAGTGGAGGAGTGAGCACAGCCTTTGCAGCCAGCAAATCTCAGATTGAACCCTGGCTGAACTTCATCAGGTTGAGGGATCTAGGGAGCATGGGCATCACTTCATTAGTAATTCTCATTTGCAGAACACCTATTTTATAACACTGTGAAGATTAATACAATAACATGATCAGCATACCTGCAGAGTTCCTAGCACATAGTAGGTACTTAAATGTTAATTTCTATTTCCATCTTCTTTTGTTCTGATTAGTAGAAGCAAGTCAATCTCTTCTATAGGGAGCCTCAAATATTCAGGTGTTAAAGACCAATTATTCTCAGACTCATATACTGTCTTGTCCATACTATGGCCAAGACATGGTAGGATCAAGTGAAGCAGAGAAATGTATTAAGGCATCACATAGCCAGGATATTTGATATTTGATAACAGTGTTTTTTAAAAAGAGAAAGTCCTTTAACAAACTCTTGCCCTAGTGACCTCGCTGCTTTTCAATCTCTCCTGACCTTTCAGTTGTGCCTGATTATTAACACTGATACCATGCAACCTGACTAGTCAGCACATTTGCTGATAAAGGAGTATGTCTTACATAATAATTCTCTTGCATTTCACTTCACAGCCAAGATTTATTAACCAGGGTTTTGTTGGTAGGAGTCTTCATATGAAAACTTGGATGCTTTTATAAGGACATACTGTACTACATTTGCAGAAAGAAAGTTTCATAAATTATTATAAGAGGTAGTATAGGTCAGTTGGCTCCAAAATAAGCTGAATGCAGAGTCTCTAAGATCTAAGGTGGTTGTCATTCCACCTCTGTTCTTCCTGGGGATGTTCTGTTTTTGTTTCATTCTCTTTGTCCATCAGTTCAAGGCCTAGTTTCACAGAAGCTTAAATCCTCTGTTTTTTGGTGGACGATTTGAAGAAGGGCACCTCTGGCTGGAATGGGGAAGATCCTTCCATTTCTTGTCAAATACTATGATAACATATGATAACATGTTTCTAACAACCCCTTAGTAAATGTTGCTTTACTAAGGGGTTGTTAGAAACAATGACATAGCTGTCTGCTTGGTATCCTGGGAAGATCAGGGTCTTTCAGATCAGACAGATACAGGTTCAAAGATCAGCCCATCACTTAATAACTGGGACTTTCAGTGATAAGCTTATTTTCTCTGAGACTCAGTTTCCCCAGATGAGGCTAATTATAGCTTTCACATGGGATATTGTGAGGATAAATTGAGACAGTAAATGTAAAGTTCTAAGCAATATCTCTTGCATAAAGATATAGTGCTCATTAAATGGAGGCATCATAAAAATAAAACTTGAGTGCAAAGTGACAAATAAAAAGTGTTGATCACTTCAGTGATGGTTCCAGTTCCCAAGCAAATGACTATCACATACATCCTATAAGAATAAAGTCTTTTTTCCAAACAGGTGGTATTTCAACTCTCACTCTCTTGTTTGAATAAACAGCAGCAAATAAGTAACCCCAAACTAGACTTTTTAAAAAAGAGAATCTATGAGAGAAGTTTTTTTTCAGTAGAACAGAATTTGGCAAAAGTTTTCTGGTCGCCATCTGAAAAGTAACTACTGTGAGAAGGCAGGCAGATTTATAGGACATAAGTAACAATCTGTCAGCACAGTAATAGTATGTTGCGAGCAAACATAAGAGAAGCCACTATAAAAATTGAAAAGGATGTTACTTTTCACATCTAGGGTATGTTTTCAGGGGAACATGTTGGTATGTGTGGCCAGCATGAATATCTGTGATTATATGAATATGCTGTGATTACCTGACTGATAGTGAGCTTGCTAATGTGACTGACTGGGGTGGGGAGTGCTGGTTTGGAAAGGCAGGGATACATTGCCTTCACTGAGACAATAGGTTTTTGACCTGCTGTACATTTCCCACAAAGTCAAATAACTGGTGATGTTGGTCTTTGGAAAAACAGCCAGTGACTTTCTATGCTAATAATCTCAATCCCAAACCTACAAAATTCTTATACACACTCCTTAGAATGGTAGTCAAAAGCATTCCATGAAAAAATAAGAAAGGGCTTCCATCGTCAAATAAATTTGGAAATGCTGAGTATTGTGTCCCCATCATGGATCAACACAGTATAATATAATAGCATATGAAAAACTCTGAGAAGTCCTACAGTGAAAAAAGCTAATTAATTAGGGAATGGTCCAATCGTTACCTCACTTTAAACTGATGTCCTTTATCAAGAAAACTTTATAAACGTCCTCTTGAGTAAATGATCTGGAAAACATGTTTTGGGAAATCCTGTCATTGGTACTCAGGGGAAAAAATTATATATGTGGTAATATGAAGGAGTGAGTTGCTTCGGGGAGGTGGACATTTATAATTCCTCATCTTCTGAAACGTACTCCTTGTGCTTTCTCTGTAAAGATATTTTAGAGTCATCTGTGAAGAATCTATTGTAATCTTTTTGTTCTGGCTTATGACTAATTTTCTTGTACAGGGATACCTTGAAGACATTGTGGGTTGAGTTCCAGACTGCCACAATAAAGCAAATATCGCCATAAAGCGAGTCACATGAATCCTGTGGTTTCCCAGTACACATATAAGTTATGTTTACACTATGCTGTAGTCTCTTCAAAGTGTGAAATAGCTTTTGTCTAAAAAATCAATGTACATACTTTCATTAAGAAATACTTTACTGCTAAACAATGTTAACTATCACCTGAGGCTTCAGCGAGTCATATGCTTTTTGCTGGAGGAGGGTCTTTTCTCAGTGTTGATGGCTGATGCTGACTGATCAGGGTGGTGGTAGCTGAAGGCTCGGTGACGTGGCAACTTCTTAACATAAGACGACAGTGAAGTTTGCCACATCGACTGACTCTTCCTTTCACAAATGATTTCTCTGTAGCGTGCAGTTAATTAATAGCATATTAATTAATAGCATTTGATAGCATTTTACCCACAGTAGAACTTCTTTTAAAATAGAAGCCATACAGAGTGAAGTAATTCAGAAGGAGAAAAACTAATATCATATATTAACGCATATATGTGGAATCTAGAAAAATGGTACAGATGAACCAGTTTGTAAGGCAGAAATAGAGGAACAGATGTAGAGAACAAACGTATGGACACCAAGGGGGGACAGGGGGTGGGTGGGATGAATTGGGAGATTGGGATTGACATATATACACTAATATGTATAAAATAGATTAACTAATGAGAACCTGCTGTATAACACAGGGAACTCCACTTTGCTGTACAGTAGAAACTAACACAACATCGTAAAACAACTATACCCCCCCAAAAAAAAGAAGCCAATCCTCTCAAACCCTGCTGCTGCTTTATCAACAAAGTTTACTTAATATTAGAAATCTTCCGTTATTATTTCAACCATCTATATGGCACCTTCGCCACGAATACATTCTATCTCAAGAAACCACTTTCTTTGTTCATCCATAAGAAGCGACTCCTTATGAGATTGCAACAGTTCAGTCACATCTTCAGGCTCCACTTCGAATTCTGATTCATTTGCTCTTTCCACCACATCTGCCTTTGTCAATGAGCAGTAATATTTTGAAAGGAATCTTCTTTTTCTGAGCAATAGTTCTCAACAGTGGGTTGAAAATATTCAGCAAACCATGCTGTAAACAGATGTGCAGTCACCAGACTTTGTTGTTCCATTTAGGGAGCACAGGCAGAGTAGACTTAGTAGATTAATTCTTAAGGGCCCTAGGATTTTCAGAATGGTAAGTGAGCATGGGCTTCAACTTAACGTTGCCAGCTACATTAGCCCCTAACAAGAAAGTCGGGCTGTCTTTTGAAGCCTTGAAGCCAGACATTGACTTTTCCTCTTTAGGTATGAGAGTCTTAGAAGGCATCTTCTTTCAATTGAAGACTGTTTTGTCTACATTGAAAATCTGTTGTTTAGTGGAGCCACCCTCATTAATGATCATAGTTAGATCTTCTGGGTAACTTGCTGCAGCTTCTACATCAACACTTGCTGCTTCACCTTGCACTTTCATGTTCTGGAAATGGCTTCTTTCCTTAAACCTCATGACCCAACATCTGCTCATTTCATATTTTCTTCTGCAGCTTCCTCACCTCTCTCAACCTTCAGAGAATTGAAATGAGTTAGGGCCTTGCTCTGGATTAGGCTTGGGTTTAAGGGAATGTTGTGGCTGGTTTGACCTTCTAGCTAGACCACTAAAACTATCTCCCTATCAGCAGTAATACTGTTTCACTTTCATACCATTTATGTGTTTACTGGAGTAGCACTTTTCATTTCTTTAAAGAACTTCTCCTTTGCATTCATAACTTGGGTAGCTCTTTGGGGCAAGAGGCCTAGCTTTTGGCCTATGTCAGCTTTTGACGTGCCTCCCTCACTAATCTTAATCATTTCTAGCTTTGGATTTAAAATGAGAGGCGTGTGACTTCCTTTCACTTAGAGGTCATTGTATGCTGATTAATTGGCCTAATTTCAACATTGCTGTGGCTCAGGGAATAGAAAGGCCCAAGGAGAGGAAGAGAGACAGGGAACAGCCAGTCAGTGGAGCAGTCAGAACACACAGTATTTTTTTCACAGTTTTAATTTTAGTGCTTGTGATTGGTTTGTTCATATTTTCTATTTCTTCCTGGTTCAGTCTTGGCAGGTTGTGTATTTCTAAGAATTTGTCCATTTATTCCAGGTTGTCCATTTTATTGGCATAGAGTTGCTTGTAGTAGTCTCTCATGACCCTTTGTATTTCTGCAGTGTCAGTTGTTACTTCTCCTTTTTCATTTCTAATTCTATTGATTTGAGTCTTCTCTCTTTTTTTCTTGATGAGTCTGGCTAATGGTTTATTTGATTAAGTGTTCTCTCTTATATGGGTGGGGTTCTTGGTGCCTCAAAATAAATACAATAGTAACATCAAAGATCACTGATCACAGATCACCATAACATATACAATAATAATGAAAAAGTTTGAAATATTATGAGAATTACCAAAATGTGACACAGAGACATGAAGTGAGCACATGCTGTTGGGAAAATAGCACCGATAGACTTGCTGGACACAGGGTTGCCACAAACCTTCAATCTGTAAAAAACGCAGTATCTGTGAAGCTCAATAAAGCAAAAGCACAATGAAACAAGGCCTGTGTGTACTATTGCATTAAACAGGAATCAGTTATTTCATAATTTTATTTCGCAGATTAAGGCACCAGAGCTAGATCTCATTGTCTGATGAAATCTTTTTCAGGTTTTATTCTATACCTTTCAAGTTCTGCTACAGCTTTCTTTTTAACTAAAAGTATTTTCTTAATTTAAGCCATTCTCCAGGATGAAGAAAACTTGTAAGCACTGTTAGTGCTTATCAGGAGTAAATGGGACTCTGGAGAGTTCTTTGAAATAGGAAACATTTGAACAGAATATCATCTTTCTTTCAGCTGTTTATATAGACGCAATTTCAGCAATTCTATACCTCACAGCTCTAATTCCTCTTCGTCTGTGTCTCAGGCTTCCATCAATAATCCTTCTGCTGAAACACATTTGAAAAGAGAGGTAGAGTAGACACCCTTGCAATATCTTCTGAATATCACTCAGCAGTGATTTGTAATCGGGTTCATAAATTTTAGGAAGAAAAACATAAAGCTAGGTAGGGGATTCGATCCATATGAATCTAGATTGGACCAGGGTATGGTTAGTAGCATTTTATAAAAATCATCTTTTGAATGGACAGTGGAGATTTTGTAAAACACTTAAAAAGTCTGTGATTATGTATTTCTGTTGTGGATATGTATCTACAAAATAAAACTCTCTTGCACTGTACCTTAATGTATGAATGAATTGGCTGTTTTTTGGACCCAATTATATTCACCTTACACACTGTGATTTCTTTTTTTTTTTTTTTTTTTAACATCTTTATTGGGGTATAATTGCTTTACAATGTTTCCTTCTTTTGCATTTCTTATCTAGAGAAGTTCCTTTACACACTGTGATTTCTAATACATCTTCCCATCCTGGAAACTCTACAATACAGTTGTTATCCCATCTCATAACATTTGTATTGGAGACAAGGAACTAATATGTACGTGTTAAGAAACTGAATTCCTGCTGCCTTTCTGAAATTCAGAAGAAATATGCTATTGCTTACAATTGTATTTATATCATTAAAAAATGGAGTAAGAAAGAACAATGAAAGATATTCTTTTTGGACAGTGAAAAATGTTAAATTAATTTTATTGATTTGGACCTTTCTGTGTATTTGGTGAAAGCTATTAAAAATTGTTCTAATTTTTTTGAACAAAATTAAAAAAATTAAAGGTGAAAGTCATGTAGGATATTTTTCTCTTAATTTGTACAAGAGCCCTATACTCATATTAACTTTTCATTATTTGTTTATATAGTAGCATTGGAACTTTAGGGGAAATATACTATATTTAGATATATTTATCCTGGACTTTTCCCCTCAACTCTAGTATACTTATGTGTCCTGTGTACGTTTAGTTACAAAATAAAAGAATATTGTGTATTAAGCATTATTTGGAAAAGGGAATGGTGAATTTATAATAACCTTTGTCTAAATATAAGGATTAGAGACATTGAAGCATATGACCATAGGCTATCACTTTACTTTCTCTAGAGCAAATTACACTGTTTGAAGAATTCCTTTAAGCTCACAATTATAGCAGATAAGCATTATACAACTTCACAAGAATATTTATATTGACTAATGGAAAGAGGTTACTTTAAAAGTGGTGAAAGTGATGAGGCCTAAGTGCCTATTTAGCATGAATTCTACATTTCCCTCTGTTGAATTTGTAGTAGTTCTTTTCCTCATTCAGCTCTTCAGAGATTAGAGAACTTCAGCCTGTTCTGGAAGAAGTCACTGTCGCAGTGCAAAAGGCTGCTCTGCTCTCTGTGTCCATTTAGCTTTCAGCTGCCCTGAGAGCATGCCAAGTGTCAATCAGGGCTGATTGGACCCCTGAATCGAGGGAACAGCACAGAGCAACTCACCTCACCCAGGTCATCAGACCATCTCCAGATGGCAAAGAACTTCTGAAGTTAAGAACCAACTTGCTTGTGATGCAAATTAGTGACTTGAGGCTAGATGCTTCATTAATGCTTCCTCTTCCCTGAGCCACCAAGGCGTCAGAAGTTGGACTGCTTACTCTCACGTTTTCTCTCTCTGTAATATGTGTTAATGACCATTTATTCTCATAGAAATGGTCTGATCAATCACTTATGGCTAGTTAATAAACTATCAAAGCTGAGACGAAAATTACGTTTCTTCGAGAAGAAAATAAAAACTATATTTACCTTTTCCTGTGGAAATATGTGAAAAAAGTTTGGAAAATTCTGTTATCATATGACCTCTCTGTAGAGACTGTGATTAAAAATAATGAAAAAGGAGACATATGAGTTTCTATCCAGATCACTATTTTATCCAACAAGTGATGAGAAAAATTATGCGAACCCATGCATTTGCCCTGAGTTATGATTGTATTATATTAACCTCAGCTAACAATATTCTATACTGACTTTGGCTTACTTAAAATTCTGCCTCTTGGGTATAAACACACATCTAAAATTGACTCAACTCATTTCTTTCTTGCTGAGGTCACTTTATCAGTTACTCTCAACTACTGAACTTATTTTATGTGTTCTCTTTTTTCCAATATTACATTCTCAAATTTTTGGCACCTGGGAATTTCTCTCTGTGATGGTTTTATTACTGAATTCAAGATTTGTACTTATTATTAGCTTTTATGGCTAATAAGATGCTAAGATGAGTTAATAGGGTTTTGCCTCTTCTTTTGCTTAATATTAATGGAATGGTACTGACTACAGTGGACATTGCCCAGGCATTTGCCAGTAAAGTGGGCCCATGAAGAATGAGTTGCCTTTTTCCATAAATTATCTCAGCAGAGAAAAAATGCTTGACAGTTCCCTGTGGCTGTGATCTTTGGATTAGGGTAGCTCCTATAGTAGAATTATCTTAGCAATATCTGAGAAAGATAGTTCCAAACTTTCACTACCAAAAAGAACAGGCACTAATAATAAATATATGGGAACAGTAAATATTTGAGTATCTATTTTATGTCCATGTGGATCATTTGTTCAGTTGTTTTGCTTTTCAGTAGAATACGTTAGGTCATTTAGTGCCGAAGTGTGAAACCATGGAGTGTATTTTCTATAGGAAATGGGAAGGCTCACTTTCTGATCAAATTGACTGAATAAGCTACTTCCAGCAGATAATCAAATCCTGTGGAATTATCCTTTATTGTGTATCAGGTGGACAAAAAAGAAAGGATTCAGAGAGAAGAGGCGTGAGTCATTATGTGAGTTTTTGGGAAGTGTGAATACTGGCTTATTCTTTATCCTAGTATGAGCAGTACTTTGAAAGATTAATTTAAGACTAATCCTCTTCAAAAGTTCATGATAGCAGAGGCTTGGGGTGAATTCTATACATGAAAAATCATATTTGTGTAGTTATAAAAAGTACCAATTTACAACCTGAAAATGATGAAAATAATAGTTTAAGTAGGATACATGGATGAATTTAATATGTTACTAGATACATGTTTCTTGTTATTTTCTTGACTTACTAATCATAGGAAGGGTCCTCTCTAATTTTTAGAGATGAACTACTAAATTATGATACGGATGCAATTTCTACAATTAATTTGATAAAATGGATATACCAAGTTAAGTACAACTTCAGGTATATGGAAATATTTATTTTGTTGACAGACATTTGAAAATTGAACTATTTCCTAAATGTGACTTTAATATTTAGCTTTATAAAGTTCCTATTTAGCATGGAGGGCTATGAGGGTCAGATTCTTTTGATCCCTATACAGGTCAGTGAAAATTAGATAAAATTCTGTGTTAATTCAGTTGAAGGAAAGCTTTTACTGGGAGCATAGAAGTAATTTGTTTTTAAATTTTGAAGTAAATATGTAGCTCTTCTTAATCTTAAATCAATTTAAATATACACCCTGAGGAATTTCCACAAGTATAAATTTAAGCTAGGAAAAATTTAGCTTCACTTAAGTGAGAAAAAGTGGAGTTTTAAGAATAAAAATCGATGACACGGAAAATAACTATTACTTTAGCTGATGATGTACATTTCACAGCAAATGCTTTGTTGTAATCTTGATGCTACTGTATCAGTGTTAAAGATTCTAGCTGCTACCAATAAGAGGAGAAAAGGGTGAGGCAATTTAATACAGCAGTGTGTCTGCACAGGATGTCCTCTAAGGTAGCTCATATTTTTGAAGGATGTATTGGAAGGCAGGACAAATAACTGAGAATAAACTTGGAAGAACAGTGCCATGGCCAAGTGGTAATTAACCATGGGTGAAGATTTTAAAAAAGAACATGAAAATGATTTCTAGTTGCTTGACAAAGAAAAATTCCTTTCTAGGGAAAGTAAACATGGTTAGGGAGAGGAAAGTTGGGACTCTTATTTACAGAGTCTCTATTATGTTTAAGGGCTTTAGTCTGTTCTTTCATTTAATCCTCAGAGCAATACACAAAAGGTGAGTATTTAATAGGTAGAAGACAGAGGCTCAGAAAGATCAATAATTTGCCTCAGTTAATATAGTGAGGATGAAGTATCCAGGTTTGTTTGGCTCCAAGCTCATGTTCTTATTCATGGTGCGTAAGAGAGGTACATGATTGAAAAACTATTGTTCCTAAACTCTTAAAAGTTTTATTTTGCTTGAGTTATTTTTGCATTATTTATCTTCTCATTTAAGAATTATTTCTGAATTTTCTCTTGAGTTTACTATAATTTTAGTAGCTTTTAAAAAATAAATAAATTTATTTATTTATTTATTTTTGGCTGTGTTAGGTCTTTGTTGCTCCACGCAGGCTTTCTCCAGTTGTGGCGAGCACGGGCTGCTCTTCGTTGCTGTGTGCGGGCTTCTCACTGTGGTGGCTTCTCTTGTTGCGGAGCACGGGCTCTAGGCATGCGGGCTTCAGTAGTTCTGGCTCGTGGGCTCAGTAATTGTGGCTCGCGGGCTGTAGAGCGCAGGCTCAGGAGTTGTGGCGCATGGGCTTAGTTGCTCCGCGGCATGTGGGATCTTCCTGGACCAGGGCTCAAACCTGTGTGCCCTACATTGGCGGGCGGATTCTTAACCACTGCACCACCAGGGAAGTCCTTAGTAGCTTTTTTGACCACACCAGTTATTTAAATAGTAGCATTGCTCACTGTAGGGTCTTTTTTCCACAGATTTTTCATGATTCAATGTTACTAATCTTCCTTGATATTTACAGAAGTTTTTCCCCCTGTGTCCTTTAAATTAGAAAATGTTAGTATATGTTTGAATTTTTGTCACAATTCCACTCCCCCGCCCCCCACTCCTGGAATATGGTGACCTAGCAGGGATCAAACTGTAGATCCTGATTTTTATTTATTTTTTTAATCTATTGTTTTCTTCAATTATATTTTTAATTATCGCTTTTACCTCATTTTAGTTTTCACTCCTGTATTTTTAAAAAATCTCTATATTGTATTTGTTCTTTGAATTGCCACTAATTCTTTGAATTGCTGAAGCAAAAATACTGAAAGAGGCATCAGAAAAACTGCAAATAATTTTCAAAAAGACAAGAAAAGTTGACTAGAAATTATTAATTGATAAATTTAACGTTGATAACTTTTTGCCAATCTGATGGAGGGTGTGAAGAAACTGATTATTAAGTGAGAAACTGATTATTGTCAAAGAAACTGATTGTTAAACAGATATGCATTTAAGAAAGAATAGGCTGATGACGTCTATCTACCAGCATGAGCCCACATGAACATGTCATGCCCAAATTACCTCATTGAAAAGGTCTGTTTACTAGAAAAGTTTAGTAGATTTTAAAATAGGGATTTTAATGTACATTTTTAAGGCAAAATAACATGCCTGTAGAAAAGTGCAAAAATTATAAATCTTTTAATTGTCATGAGTGAACACATTCATATCTAGAAACAGAAGGTTGGTGGTGGCCCCTCTTTGTCACTATCTTCATCTTCCACCCCCAAATTAATTGTTTTTCTGACTTATATAGATTAATATTGCTTGCTTTTGAGTTTCTAAAAGAAATGTCTGCATTCCTTTGTACCCAGTTTCCTTCATTCGACATTGTGTTTGTGAGATTCTTCTATGTTCTCATGTATAACAGAAGTTAATGAACTTTTGTAGCTGGGCACAATATTCTATTGTATGACTATGACTGTTTATTTATCTGTTGATAACTATTGGGTTTCTTCCAGTTTGGGGTTATTATGAATAATGTTGACATGAACGTTGTTATACACATCTCTCGGTGCATATATTTATGTATATATACCTTCTGTTAATATGCACCTGAGTTACATACATTCAACTTTAGTAGATAATGCCAAACAGTTTTCCAAAGTGGTTTACCCATTTACATATCCTCTGGCAGTGTATGAGAGTTCCAGTTGCTCTACATCTGCTATGGTGTGAATGTTTGTGTCCCCCCCACCTCAAATTCATACACTGAAATCCTAATGCCGAATGTGATGATATTAGGTGGTAGGCTTTTGAGAGATCATGAGGGTGGAGCCCTCAAGAATGGGACCAATACTGTTATAAAGGAGACTCTTTTCATTCTTCCATCATTTGAGGATGCAGCTAGAAAGCACTGGATATGAACCAGGAGGGCCCTCATCCAAAGATGACCATTCTGGCTCCTTGATCTTGGAATGCCCAGCCTCCAGAACTGTGAGAAATAAATGTTTGTAGTTAGTCTAGTCTGTGGTATTTTACTATAGCAGCTTATAAGGACTAAGACAACCTCCTTGCAAACACTTGGTATTGTCAATCTTTTTAGTATTAATAAATCTGGTGGGTCTGCAGTACTATCTCGTGGTTTTAATTTGCAGTGCCTTAACAACTAATGAAGTTTGCAACTTTTTATATGATTTTTAGCCACTTGAATATCTTCTTTTCTAAGTGCTGAAATATTTTGATTATTTTAAAAATTGGATTGTCTAATATTTTCTTATTGATATTTAAGAGTTCTATTTGACAACTGTATAATTTTCCAAATGTTTCCTCCCACTCTGTGGCTTGTATTTTCACTCATAATGGTGTTTTGCTTCAGCAGAAGTAGCTAATTTAATGTAGTTCAATATATTCATCTTTTCCTTTATAGTTTGACCTTTTCTCCCATTTAAAAAAACTTTTTGTATTCCAATGTCATAAAAATATTATTCTGTTTTATATTACCTCCTAGAACACACTTAGATAAATGATCTACTTAGAAGTGATTTCTGTTTGGTGTGAGGAGGGTGTGACATTTGTTTCTTTCCTTCATCCTTCCTCCCTCCCTCCCTCCCTTCTTCCCTTCCTTCCTTCCTTCCTTCCTTCCCCTAGTAAACTGAACTAGTACCATTTATTTAAACATCTTTTCTTCTCCCCACTACTCTGTAGTGCCACCTTTTCACAAATCAAGTGTCTGTATATGCCTTTATCTGGACTCTCTCTCCTGCTCTATTTTTCTAATTGTATGTCTTTTCACCTATACCAAATTTTCTTAACACTATAGCTTTATACTAACTCTTGATATACTGTGGTGTAAGTTGTCTCATGCTTTTCTTCTTCAAGATCCCTGGCTATTTTGGGTCTTTCTGTTTACATAGATTTTAGAATTAGCTAGTGAATTTCCATAAAACATCTGCCTGGGACTTTGACTGGGATTGCACTGAGTGTGTAAATCAGTTTGGGAAAATTGATATTTTTAAAACATTACACTTTCTAATTCATGTTCCTGATATATGCCTCCATTCATTTAGATCTTCTTCAATTTATTTATTTTTATTTTTAAATTAATAAACTTTATTTTTTAGAGCAGTCTTTGGTTCACAGCAAAATTGAGTGGAAATACAGAGAGTTTTCATGTATTCCCTGTCCTCCCACATACACAATCTCTCCCACTATCAGCATCCTGGACCACAGTGGTACATTTGTTACAATGCATGAACCTACACAGACACATAGAACCTAAAATCCATAGGTTACATTAGGGTTCACTCTTGGTGTTGTACGTTCTATGAATTTTAACAAATATATAATGACACGTATTCACCATTGTAGTATCATACAGAATAGTTTCTTTCACTACCTTAAAATCCTCTATGCTCCACCTGTTCATCTGTCTCTTTCCCTAGTTCTTGTCAACCACTGATCTTTTTCCATCTCCATAATTTTGCCTTTTCTGGAATGTCATATTGTTGAAATCATACAGTATGTGGCCTTTTCAGATTGGCTTCTTTCAGTTAGTAATATACATTTAAGTTTCTATCATGTCTTTTCATGGCTTGTTAGCTCATTTCTTTCTCTTTTTTTAAATTGAGGTATACTTGATGTAAAATATTTTATGTTTCAGGTGTACAACATAGTAATTCACAATTTTTAAAGATTACATTCCATTTATAGTTATTATAAAATATCAGCTATATTCCCTGTGTTGTACTATATATCCTTGTAGCTTATTTATTTTATACATAGTAGTTTGGACCTTTTAATCCCCTACTCCTATCTTGCCTCTTCCCCTTTCCTGCTCCCCACTGGTAACTACTATATACCTGTTTGTTTTCTATATCTGTGAGTCTTTTTCTTTTTTGTTGTATTCACTAGTTTGTTTTCCTTTTTTAGATTCTACATATAAGTGATATCATACAGTATTTGTCTTTCTCTGTCTGACTTACTTCACTTAGCATCTTCTCCACGTCCATCCATGTTGTTGCAAATGGCAAAATTTCGTTCTTCTTTGTGGTTGAGTAATATATTGTGTGTATTTGTGTGTATCACATCTTCTTTATCTATTCATTTGTTGATGGATACTAAGATTGCTTCCATATCTTGGCTATTGTAAGTAATAGTGCTATGGACATTGGGGCATATGTATCTTTTTGAATTAGTGTTTTTGTTTTTTTTTCAGTTAAATGCCCAGGAGTGGAATTGCTGAGTCGTATGGTAGTTCTGTTTTCAGTTTTATGAGAAATCTCTGTACCGTTTTCCATAGCGGCTGCACCAGTTTACATTGCCACCGGAATGTATGAGGGTTCCCTCTTCTCCATGTCTTTGCCAACGTTTGTTATTTGTGGTCTTTTGATATTAGCTGTTCTGACAGATTTGAGGAGATATCTCATTATGGTTTTAATTTGCATTTCTCTGATGATAAGTGATATCAAGCATGTTTTTATGTGCCTATTGGCCATCTGTATGTCTTCTTTGGAAAAATCCTATTCAGTTTGCCCATTTTTTATTTGGGGTTTGTTTTTTTGATGTTGAGTTGAATGAGCTATTTATATATTTTGGATATTAACCCCTTATTGGTCATATTATTTGCAAATATTTTCTCCTATTCAGTAGGTTGTCTTTTCATTTTGTCAATGGATTCCTTTGTTGTGCAAAAGCTTTTAAGTTTAATAGGGCCCATTTGTTTATTTATTTATTCATTTTCTGTTTCCTTTGCCCTAGGAGAGAGACCCTCAAAAAATATTGCTACAATTTATGTCAAAGAGTGTTTTGCCTATATTCTCTTCTGGTTTTATGGTTACAGGTCTTACATTTAGGTCTTTAATCCATTTTGAGTTTATTTTTGTATATGGTGTGAGAAAATGTTCTAAGTTTATTCTTTTACATGTAGCTCTCCCAGCACTAGTTGTTGAAGAGACTGTCTTTTCTCCATTGTATATTCTTGCCTCTTTTGTCATAGATTAATTGACCATAAGCGCATGGGTCTATTTCTGGGTTCTCTATTCTGTTCTATCAATGTATGTGTCTGTTTTTTGTGCCAATACCATGCTGTTGTGATTACTGTAGCTTTGTAGTATAGTCTGAAGTCAGGGAGCTTTGTTCTTTCTTCTCAAGATTGCTTTGCCTATTCTTGCTCTTTTGATAAATTTTAGGATTATTTGTTCAAGTTCTATGAAAAATGTCTTGGTTATTTTGATAGGGATTGTATTAAATCTGTAGATTGCTTTGGGTAGTATGGACATTTTAACAGTATTATTTCTTTAAATTCATGAATTTGAGATATCTTTCCATTTCTTTCTCTTTTTTTTTGTTATTATTATTCTTTTGTTTTTGTGGTACGAGGGCCTCTCACCACTGCGGCCTCTCCCGTTGCAGAGCACAGGCTCTGGACACGCAGGCTCAGCAGCCATGGCTCACGGGCCCAGCCGCTCCATGGCACATGGGATCCTCCCGGACCGGGGCACGAACCCGCATCCCCTGCATCGGCAGGCAGACTCCCAACCACTGCGCCACCAGGGAAGCCCCTATTATTCTTTTTTTTTTACCTAGATCTTTACTGGAGTAAATTGCTTCACAATACGGTATTAGCTTCTGTTGTACAACAAAGTGAATCAGCCATATGCATACATATATCCCCATATCTCCTCCCTCTTTCCTTCATCAGTGTTTTATAGTTTTCAGCGTATAGATCTTTCACCTCCTTGGTTAAGTTTATTCCTATGTGTTTTATTCTTTTTGATGTGATTTTTAAATGGGATTGTTTTCTTGTTTTCTTTTTCTAATAGTTTGTTATTAGTGTCTAAAAAAAAAGCAAGATATGTGTATATTATTCTTGTATCCTGCAACTTTACTGAATTTATTAGTTCTAATAGTTTTTTGGTAGAGACTTTAGGGTCTTCTATATATAGTATCATGTCATCTGCAAATAGTGATAGTTTGATTCTTCTTTTCCAATTAATCATGAATTTTCAACCTTTATCTTTTCCTTTTGTTAATAAATTTATTTATTTTATTTATTTATTTTTGGCTGTGTTGGGTCTTCATTGCTGCGCATGGACTTTTTCTAGTTGCAGTGAGGGGGCTATGCTTCGTTGCAGTGCGTAGGCTTCTCATTGTGTGGTGGCTTTTCTTGTTGACGAGCACAGGATCTAGGCACGTGGGCTTCAGTAGTTGTGGCACATGGGCTCAGAAGCTGTGGCTCATGGGCTCTAGCAGGCAGGCTTTTTAGTTGTGGAGCACAGGCGTAGTTGCTTCGTGGTACATGGGATCTTTCCGGACCAGGGATTGAAGCCGTGTCCCCTGCATTGGCGGGCAGATTCTTAACCACTGTGCCACCAGGGAAGTCCCAACCTTTTATCTTTTCTAATTTATGGATTTTTTTTTTAAATTTTATTTATTTATTTTTGTCTCTGTTGGGTGTTCGTTGCTGCGCACGGGCTTTCTCCAGTAGCGGCGGGCGGGGGCCACCCCTCGCTGTGGTGCACAGGCTTCTCATTACGGTGGCTTCTCTTGCTGCAGAGCACGAGCTCCAGGCGCACGGGCTTCAGCAGTTGTGGCACGCAGGCTCAGTAGTTGTGGCACGCAGGCTCAGTAGTTGTGGCGCACCGGCACAGTTGCTCCGTGGCATGTGGGATCCTCCCGGACCAGGGCTCGAACCCGTGTCCCCTGCATTGGCAGGCGGACTCCCAACCACGGCGCCACCAGGGAAGCCCTAATTTATGGATTTAAAGCTATACTTTTCACTGTAATCATGGCCTTAACTGCTTATCTTATAATTTAAATTATCATATTTTAATTCTAATTAAGTTAAAATATTCTAATTTCTATTGTGATTTCTTAGTTGACCTGTGGGCTCTCTAGAAGTGTAGTTGCTTTATTTCCAACATTTGGGAGACTTTTGAGTTTCCTGTCATTATTTTTTAGATTTATTTTCACTGCATTTCGAGAATGTGCTCTGTAATTTCAAAGCTTTGAAATTTATTGATACTTACTTTTATCATAATTTTCTTAAATGTTCATAAGCACTTAAAAAGAATGTCTGTTTTGCTGTTGTTGAATTCAGTGTTGTTTACATGTCTATCAGGTCATGATTGAAAATGATGTTGTTTAAATTGTTCATATCTCTACTGTTTTTTCATTTTCTTGTTTGCCTATTCTATCAGTTACTGAGTGAGGTGTGTTAAATCCAGCAGTGACTGTGGATTTGTCTAATTCTCCTTTTAGTTCCTCTGTATATTTTTAAACTATGTGATTAAGTGCATGTAAATTTAAATGTGTTTTATTTTCCTGGTGAATTACATTTTAATCATTATAAAATGTCCTGGTTTATCTTCAGTAACACTTTAAAAAATTTTTTTTTCCACCTCTAGGAACTTATTTTCTCCTTACAATTTGAAGTTCACTTTACTATCTACTTGCTTCCATTGTTTCTATTGAGAAATTAGTTATCAAACTTACTGCTTAGCCTGTGAAAGTAATATGTCTCTTTTTTTCCAGTTGCCTTTAAGATGCTTGTTTGTTTGTTTTCAGTAAGATTATTCTAATGTACCTAGGTGTGATTTTCTCATATTTATTCTGCTTGCACAACTTGAGTTTCTGACTTTATGTGTTTTTTTAGTTTTAGAAAGTTGTGGTTTATTTTACTTATAGGTAAGTTAGATATTTTCACCACATTCTCACTATTTCCCATTTGTCTCTTAATAATGTTTTTAATTTTTCATCTTTGTTCCCTTTCTGGCTTTAGCTTGTGTATTTTCTTTTGACTTATTTTTCTATACACTAACATTCTCTTCAGTTATGTCTAATCTACTGTTATCCACATCTATTGAAATTTTAATTTCAGTTGTTGTATTTTTAATTTATAGCTTTTCTTTTTATTGGTATTTTGTAATTTCAAATAATCTTTTTTCATTTTTAATGACTTTTATTGTTTTCTTTCTGATTTTACGAGCAATTTGTGTTCATTGCAGACAACTGGAAATACATAACAACATAAAGTAAAAATTAACAAGTTACCTTTGCTTTAATTCTCTGTTTATTCACATCAGGAACGTGATTTGAAATAGTCTAGTCCTCCATTTTTGGAAAGAAAATGCGCCAAATAGGGTTTTTTATATAGCTAGCTAATCTTAATTTAGGCAAGTAATTTAACATTGAATCTAATAATAGACTTTTGCAAATTATATAAAAATGTGGTCTTAATACATAGTTAGATTTTTAAAAAGTTACTGAAAGAGGGCCCGTTAATAAGTCACTTTCATTCAGGTGTGAGATTTCCACTTTTGTTCCTCCCTCTTTTATTTAACAGTTTATTGATCATTTATTACCAGACATAAATGCCTCAAAATGAGAATAGCTAATTAATGAATTGTCTTACAGAATCATTATAAAGAAATAGCTAATTAATTCTGTCTTACAGAATCATTATAAAGAAATAAAACAATGGTTTGTGGTGATTGGATAAAAGTAGCAGTAGTAGTAATCCTGATTTTTAGCAGTAGCAAGCATTAGCGACATTTTATATGAAAAATTATGGAAATTTTATTAGCATACATAATTACTAGCAGTAGTAGCATACATAATTACTAGCAGTAGTAGTAATCCTGATTTTTAGCAGTAGCAAGCATTAGCGACATTTTATATGAAAAATTATGGAAATTTTATTAGCATACATAATTATTATTTAATGACAAGGGCCAATGTTGTGAACCTGTTCCTATATCTACCTAATAAAACCTTACTTTATAGTGATTAGATCAATGTATTATTAATTCAGTTATATTATCGAAGAGTTGAATTTCATTAGTCTCTTTATTCAGTTTTCTAAAACTATTAATTAAGCATGTACTAGGGACATGGCAGAGTTTTTAACTCATTGGGTGCTATAAATATATGACAAATAGCCTAACTGAAACAAAATTATATTCCAGCAGGGGATACTGTCATTCACCCAAAATAACTAAAATAATAGGCTAATAAATATGTCTATTGAAAGAGATGGAGACATAGCTAAATTACTGTTGTGTTTTATATGAGGGAGAGAGTACTCCCAGTCATGTGAGTCAGAGAAGAGTTCATCAGGGAGACAAAATTGTACCTGGTGATAAAAAATTTAAAAAATTGGAGATAAAGGGATGGGAGGCAGGACGTTCTAGGCAGCATGGTGGAATGGATAAAGGATATGCTTTAGTATCAGAAAGATCCCCATATTCAATTCTTAGTTTCACTAACTAGTTGTGAGTCATTATTTGACTCAGATTTTAAGAGCATGTTTTACATCCCCGTTTTCTAATTCTTTTACATCTCATCATTTTTTTTCACATTCAAAATCAATGAGAATCTTTAAAGGAAAGATGCATAAACTCTGAGTATAATATAGCATTTTAAGAAACCATGAAAAACCCTTCATGTCTAAGTTTGATCCTGTGATCATTTTGTTTTCCATTTAGAAAAGCTAGAGACATAACTATCTTCTTTCTATATTGCAATAATATATTCTCTGGTTAAAAAATTGCCAAGTAGTTGTCTTATTCTTGGAAAGGAATCAAGGTAATTAAAAAATTCATAAAGCTATCAATTCTTTTAGTGAGAACTTCTATATTTTCTTTATGTTTCTTATGTTAATAAAAATGAGTATATATTTTAGTAGAGATCAAAGAAATAATTATTTTCTGCCCTATTAATTCTGCATAGTTATGTTATAGTGACATAATAAATATGTTAAAGGAGGGTCTCCCAGCTTCTTTTTTATAAAGTTAGGTTTTAATTCCAAACACTTTTTGACATTTGCATTCCCATATCATCTTTTTTCATAAACTAAGTTTTTTTGGGAAGAATGTTTAATTTCCTTTATGAAATCTCTCTGCCTTTAATGTTAGATTTCTACAATAAACAACTATCCCTTATATCCAGGTTGGCCTGGTGAAACATGAGTTACATTGATGGCAAAACATTCTAAAATATGGATCCTAGTATTTGTGCTCATTTATAAATTTGAATTTGGAATAGCTTTGGAATATATTTTCTTTGACTTAATCAGGGAGGAGGAAGAAGAGAGAGGGTAAAACTCAGTGCTGTCGATGCATGAAATTGGCTTTGGTAATTGGCTTTGGCAGTACTAAGGTACTAAGCTACATAGCTTCACAAAATGCGAGTCTGGGAAGAGAAGGATATGTAGTAATTAGTCAGTCACTTTGACTTTCAACTTGGCTTAGCATGTTACTGTTTCCCTCATTCTGTGACCTAAATCAATGACCTTTAAATTAGAATATATTTCATTGTGCCTCCTTATACCCCTCCCTCCCGTTTCCATCTCTATTGCTCCAAAAGGAAGAGTGATTCAAAGTATGGAAGATACCTACTCATCCATGGAAGAAGAGCTATATTTAACTCCACTGAAACATTGAGAAGTAGTTATCATTACAAAAAATCTGCCTCATTTAACTTAAGAGGTACAAACTGGGCCATTTATGATCAAGGTGAGGAGTATAACTTCATTTCTTATAAGTTTTGTTAGATATAATTTATTCTTAAACAATTTTTTTTGAGATAATTAAATCAAAAGAAAAATAGGAACTTTGAGGAGAAAGGATAAAAAGATTCTTCCAATATAAATGATCTTTTTCTCTCATTTTGCCATTAGGCATGTAGGATTGGAACAGGTCAATTTTTAAAAACCAGTCACTACATGTGAGGTTAAAGTTGTCATTTAAAAACCACTTCTAGGGCTTCCCTGGTGGTGCAGTGGTTGAGAGTCTGCCTGCCGATGCAGGGGGCACGGGTTCGTGACCTGGTCTGGGAAGATCCCACATGCCGCGGAGCGGCTGGGCCCGTGAGCCATGGCCGCTGAGCCTGCGCGTCCGGAGCCTGTGCTCTGCAACGGGAGAGGCTACAACAGTGAGAGGCCCGCGTACCGAAAAAAAAAAAAAACCCACTTCTATAGGATATATCACCTGGAATACACTATTGTTCCACCCCCCTCCAATGGTTTAATACTAGACTTACAAAATCATAATCTTTGAAAATTAGGGCCCTGAATCTCACATTTTTAACATGATCCCCAGGTTATTAAAAAGCTCAGAATTTTGAAAACCACAGATTTAAATGGATTATTCTTTCTTAAGGAAAAAATTCCTGTTGGCATTATTCCACACAGAATAATGAGATCTTTTTATGCCTTCAGCCAAAGGATGTAGCCATGAGTAGCTTCAATGTTATCTTGGAGAACAGGGACAGTAATTTTAAGGAAAGCAGTTGCAAAACTTTGTTTGCTAAGTACTCGAACATGAAACTAAGATGCCTACTACTTCTATTCAAGGCAATTTCCTGTAAAGTGTAGAATAATACTGTATAGAGGAAAATATACTGTAAGAGGAAAAGAAGAGACTTCTTTTCCTCTTCCTTCTTCCTACACTCTCTCTCCTTCCCTGTCTTTCTTCTCTCCTTTCCTTGCTTTCCCTTTTAATTTTCTTTCTCATCTCATTCTGATCATTTCCCTTTCACAAATGTCTTGTCTTTATTTAGTCTCTTTATATGTCTTTTTCTTTCTTCTAGCTCCCTGACCCCCATTTTTTTGCTGTCTTATTTCCCTACCCAAGTGCTTTTCCTCAGAGCTCTCATACTGTCTAAGATATTTCTACAGGAACAACACTAGTTCAGTCCCCAAATACCACAAAGGTACAGTAAAAGTGGTTTATATCTTCCTTGATAATGCAAATCAGATATAATACAATTGTTGATTGGCTACCATCTTTCACTTAGTCCCACCCCTCCCCTTCTTTTACAAA
>NW_020175441.1:423818-450074 GCF_003031525.2 Neophocaena asiaeorientalis asiaeorientalis | reverse complement strand
CTAAGACCCCCCCCCCCCCATCTTTTATTAAAGAGAGTAAAGTTCTTATCTTCTGGCGGTGGGGGAGAAGTGTTTGTAGGCCAAGTGGGAAAGCTGTAGGCAATCCATCTAAGGTAGTGGGAGAGCAGAGGGTGAGTCCCCCCCTCCTCAGCGTTCTTTAGGCTGATCTGCCTGGTGGAGCTAACAAAAGGACAACAACTAACTGGGAGATTTCTGGAATAATTGTCCCTGTCCTAGAACACCTAGCCAGTTTCCAGGACCCAGAATTAACCTTAATACTATTAAAGTGAGAGGAACAGTTACCAGCAAGGGGTAAGTGGTGCCAAATGGCAGTTAGACCTGAGCAAATTTGTAAAGGGTAGCCAGATCCTGGAACTCTGAACTTTACTTAATTTAAAATTTTGGATCCTACATGTACCCTCATGACAGAATTTTACTGTATGTTTTTATATTGTCCTCCTTGCTTGTGTAATGGTTGGTGACTGAATTAACTTTAGTATTATTTGGTCATTTTTTTTTTTTTCCTATGGATGTTTCTCTCTCTGTTCTATCTAAGAAATCTTTGCCTTTTCCCAGGTTTTGACAATATACTGATGTTTTTCCTTTAGACTCTCTATAGTTTTATCCTTTACATTTAGGACTGTGATTTATCTTGAATTAATGAGGTAGAGGTCACTGTTCTTTTTTAAAAAAATTAATTAATTAATTTATTTTTGGCTACGTTGTGTCTTCATTGCTGCATGCAGGGTTTCTCTAGTTGCAGCGAACGGGGGCTGCTCTTCGTTGCAGTGTGCGGGCTTCTCATTGCGGTGGCTTCTCTTGTTGCAGAGCACCGGCTCTAGGCACGCGGGCTTCAGTAGTTGTGGCTCGCAGGCTCTAGAGCTCAGGCTCAGTAGTTGTAGCGCATGGGCTTAGTTGCTCCGCGGCATGTGGGATCTTCCTGACCAGGGCTCGAACCCGTGTTCCCTACGTTGGCAGGCGGATTCTTAACCACTGCACCACCAGGGAAGCCCTGTCATGTTCTGTCTTTGCTTATAATCTTATGTAAGTTCCTGTAGTGTTTTAAACTTTGATCTGGAGCGTCTCCAAGTATTCTCACTTTTCCCTGTAATCTTTTCTTAATCCAACTAACCTCTCTACCCCGTCAAAACCCATAATTACCACTATTTTTGTATGAAGGGTTTTAGAACTTCCTATACTTATCCAACTTATATTTTTGAGTTAACACACACATATTTTCATCTTATCCTTTTGTTTGTTTAATCATCTAAACTTATTCTACTTTTATAGCTTTTTGTCATATTTATGAAAGTTACATCTTTTTACATACTGCCCAAAGGACTGTCTATAGTTTCCAATAATAAATAAATCAGTAGTATGAGTATGCCCTTCCTCTGAGACTCTTGGGTGATGTTTCCCTTTTCTAGTTGTGCAATATTAAAAATTTTTTTCTTTTAATTTTCTTCTGTTTATTCATCTTTGGGTGAAGAGAAAACCTATTCCAGTCCACTGTTTGCTGACAAAATGGGTATGGGATTTGCCTGTTGCTCTTGTAGCTCTACTTGGCTGCTGGAGAAATTACTTTCTCAGACCATCAGGGCCTGAGTTGATGTGATGGCTTCTATGCCAGTATTTAGCAGATTTTTATTTAGCGCATGTTCTACCTTAACTAGAATGCAAGATACAACCTCTTTGGCCCTGTTTTAATTTTTAACTTTTAAACAAAATTATTAATGTTTTAATTCTTATATTTATTTTTATTCAGATATCAAATATATGTAGTAAAGTCTCAGTTTTTAAGTGTACAGCTCATTGACTTTTTATATGTGTGTATAACAATGTAACTAACTATCTCCCACATTGAGGTATAGAACTTTTAGAGCACCATATAAAGTTTCCTTGGACATTTTCCTAATCAATAATATCCACTCGTTTGCAGAGATAACCACTATTTTGACATCTTTCACCATCAATAAATTTTGCAATTCTTGAACTTCTTAGGATCATGCTTTATGACCTCTTTTCTATCTGGCTGTTTGCATATGGTGGTTTTTCTTGTGCATGCGTGTGTGTGTGTGTGTGTGTGTGCGTGTGTAGTATCTCATGTCACAGTTTTGTTTTTAATCAACGTATAACTTACAATGTTGTTTTAGTTTCAAGTGTACAGAAAAGTGATTGAGTTATATATAATATATATATGTGTATATAAATATGTAGTATATATACTATTTTATATGTAGTAGTGTGTATCTTAAATTCAAATCTTAAACTGCTAATTTATCTCTCCTAGCCTGGCCCCCACTCTCCCCTTTGGTAACCATAAATTTGTTTTCTATGTCTGTGGATCTGTTTCTGTTTGGTAAATAAGTTCATTTGTATCAATTTTTTAGATTCCACATATAAGTGATATCATATGATATTTGTCTTTCTCTGTCTGACTTACTTCACTTAATATGATAATCTCTAGGTCCACCCATGTTGCTGCAAATGACATTATTTCATTCTTTTTTATGGCTGAGTAATATTCTGGTGTGTTGTGTGTATATATATATATATATATATATATATATATATATATATTTATATTTATATATGTATACTGCATCATTTGTTGATGGACATTTAGGTTGCTTCCATGTCCTGGCTATTGTAAATAGTGCTGCAATGAACATTGGGGTGTATGTATCTTTTTTCTCTGGGTATATGCCCAGTGGTGGGATTGCTAGATCATATGGTAATTCTACTTTTAGTTTTTTAAGGAACCTCCATACTGTTCTCCATAGTGGCTGTACCAGTTTACATTTCCACCAACATTGATGGAGGGTTCCTTTTTCTTCACACCTTCTCCAGCACTTATTATTTGTAGACATTTTGATGATGGCCATTCTGAATGGTGTGAGATGATACCTCATTGTAGTTTTGATTTGCATTTCTCTAATAATTAACGATGTGGAGAATATTTTTATGTGCCTGTTAGCCCTCCGTATGTCTTTGGAGAAATGTCAGTTAGCTCTTCTGCTCATTTTTTGATCAGGTTATTTGTTTTTTGATATTAAGCTGTATGAGCTATTTGTATATTTTGGAAATTAAACCCTTGTTGGTAGCATCATTTGCAAATATTTTCTCCCATTCTGAGGGTTGTCTTTTCGTCTTGTTTATGTTTTCCTTTGCTGTGCAAAATCTTTTAAGTTTAATTAGGTCACATTTGTTTATTTTTGTTTTTATTTCCATTACTCTAGGAGGTGGATCCAAAAAATATACCTGCAATTTGTGTCAAAGAGTGTTCTATGTTTTCCTCTAGGAGTTTTATAGTATCTGGTCTTACATTTAGGTCTTTAATCCATTTTGAGTTTACTTTTGTATATGGTGTTAGAGAATGTTCTAATTTCATTCTTTTACATGTAGTTGTCCAGTTTTCCCAGCACCACTTATTGAAGAGATTGTGTTTTCTCCATTGTATATTCTTGCCTCCTTTGTTGTAGATTAGTTGACCATAAGTGCATGAGTATGTTTCTTGGCTTTCTATCCTGTTCCATTGATATGTATGTCTCTTTTTGTGCCAGTACCATACTGTTTTGATGATTGTAGCAGTAATGTCACAGTTTATGCATTCATTTTACAGCTGATAGTTATTTTGGTTGTTTCTAGCATTTGGTTATAATAAATAAAAGAATTATAACATTCTTGAGCATGTCTTCTTGTTTACAAATACATTCATTTTTATTGGATACATACCTAGGAGTGGAATTGTGGGTCGTAAGATTGCCAGTGCAAAGTTTTCCAAACTAGTTTTACCAGTTTACACTCCAGTGAGCAACATATGAGAATTTCAGTTACTCCATGTCTTTATTAACACTTGGTCTGATAAATCATTTGGAATTTTAGCCATTGTGGTTGATGTATAAAAGTATTTCACTGTTGTCTTAATTTCAGTTTCTTTGATGACCAATTGTGTACCTTTCCATATATGTACATAGCCATTTCATCTCTTTTCTTGTGGATACCACTTTAAGAATTGTGCCCATTAAAAAGAAATTGGGGTGTCTATGTCTTTCTTAATGATTCTTAGGAGTTCTTTATGTTTTCTGGTTGTGAACCCTTTTATCAATTATATTTTCTCCCCCTCTGT
Organism: Neophocaena asiaeorientalis asiaeorientalis; assembly: GCF_003031525.2. Taxonomy (NCBI): domain Eukaryota; kingdom Metazoa; phylum Chordata; class Mammalia; order Artiodactyla; family Phocoenidae; genus Neophocaena; species Neophocaena asiaeorientalis. The sequence goes on along the minus strand of NW_020175441.1, from coordinate 445,945 downwards.
GTCTTGCATGTTCTCCTTTTTAATTATGCTTTTGGATAGCCAGAATATCTTAATTTTAATGAAATTCAGTTTCTCAACCTTTTTAAAAAATGGTTAATGCTTTCTGTGTTCTTTTAAGAAAGGTTTGCCTAATTCAAGGCCATGATGATGTTTTCCTGTTTTTCACTGGAAGATTTATTGTTTGACATTTAGGTCTATGATCCATATCAAATTAATTTGTGTATGGAATGAAATAGCCATGGTTGATACTTTCACATTTAGATATCCAGTGGCTCTAATACCATTTATTTGAAAGAGCATCCTTCCTATATTAGAAGGTACAGGTACCTTTAAAGTAAATCAGTTGAACATTTATGTGTGAATCTGTTCCTGGATTCTATCTAGTCTATTCCATTGGTATATTTGCATATATATCCTTTTGCCAGTACCACATTATCTTAATTTCAGTTGCTTCCTACAAGACTTCCTGTAAGTCTTAAAGTCTGGCAGCTTAATATTTCAGATTCTGTCTTGGCAATTTTAAGTCCTTTTAATTTTCATACAAATTTTCGAATCAACTTGCCATTTCTCTCTCACACAGTAAACATGTTGGTATTTTGATTAGGATTGCATTGACACTGTAGATCAATTTGAAGAGAATTAACATTGTAACAACATTCAGCCTTTTAATCCATTAATACTGCATATTTCTATATATATTTAAGCCTTTAAAAATTCCTCTCAATATGATTTATTGTTTTGCCTTGTATAGATTTTATTAGATTTATTCCTATATATTTGATGTTTTTGATACTATGTAAATGGTGTTCTTTTAAAAATTACATTTTCCAATTGTTTCTTGAAAATGTGTAAAAAACATTTTTGTAAATTGAATTCATAAACTGTTTATTCACTATGTCTAATTATTAATTTATTTACAAATCCTAATAGTGTGTGGATTCTTTTAGATTTCTGCATACACAATCATGTCTATGAATGTTGACAATATGATTTCTTCCTTTTCAATTTTAAAACCTTGTTTTCATTTTTCTTGCATTACTAAAAGCATAATGTTGAATAGAAGTGGTGATATGGATATCCTTATGAGGTTTCTTAACTAAAGAGAAAAGTGTTCAATATTTTACCATTAAGAAGGATGCTAACTGTAGGACTTTTGTAGCTAACTTTTATCAGACTTAGATAGCTCTCTTTTATTACTAGTATGCTAAGAGGCTTTATCATTAACAAGTTTTAGATTTTATCAAATAATTTTTATGTATATATTGAGATAATAATTTTTTTATTCTGTTAAAATGGTGGATTGCATGGATAGATTTTCACATGTTAACCCAACATTGCACTCCTTCTTGGTAATGATATATTTATATATTGCTGAATTCAGCTTACAAATATCTTGTTTAGGGTTTTTGCATTTATTTTTATAAGACATATTAGCTTGCAATTTTCCTTTTATGTAATGTCCTTGCTAGTTTTGGTATCAGGGATATATTGATATCAGGGACAATGGGAAGTATTTTCTCATTTTGTATTCTTTGAAAGAGTTTGCATGAAATTTATATTATATTTTTTTCTTAAATATCTGGTGGAATTCACTACTGAAGCCATCTGGCCTGGAGTATTCTTTGTGGGAATTTTTTTAAAGCATCATTTATTATAATTGACATGCAATAAACTACAAAAATTGTAAAACAATTTGACATTTTAACATATGTACACCCTAGTGAAACCATCACCACAATGTAAATAATGAACATAACTATCACCTACGAAAGTTTCCTGTGACCTTTTGAAATTCCTCCCTCCTGACTCTCCACTTCCCTGGTCCCAGACAAATATTAATATGCTTTCTGAAACTATAAGTATATTAGCTTAGATTTTCTAGAATTTTATATATAAAATTCTAGAAAATATATGTATTGAATTATATATTGTTTTATGAATTTATGTATTGGATTATGAATCCAATAAATGGATTCATACAATATATACTCTTTGTCGACTGGCTTCTTTCATTCAACATAATCATTTAGATATTTGTTCATGTTGTAGTGTGTAAAAGTGGTTTGTTCTTCTTTTATTGCTGAGTAGTATTCCATTGTATAGATACACCACATTTATCCATTTTCCACTAGTTGGATTGTTTCTTCCAACACAGTTTGTTATCCATTTACCTCTTGTTGAGTTGCCTCCAGCTTTTGCTTATTCCAGAAAACCTGTCATGAACTTTTATGTGAAAGTCTTTGTATGGTCATTGGCTTTTCTTTTTCTTGGGTAGATACCAAGGAATGGAATGACAAGACCAAATGCTAGTTTAATATATAATGTTTTAGAAAGTGCTAAGTTCTTTCCACAGGTATTGTGTCAGTTTTATTGCTACCAGTAGTGTATGAAAGTTCCAGTTCCTCCATGTCCTCATCAACACTTGGTACCGTCAGTCTTTTTAATTTTAGCCTTTTTAATAGGTGTGTAGTAGTACTTATTCTGATTTTAAATAGCATTTTCCTAATGTCTAACAATGTTAAGCATCTTGCCATATGTTCATTCACCACCTGTATATCTTCTTTAAAAAATTATATATATATTAGGGTGCTTGAAGTTATAATGGAGCTCTCTAATGCTTTGTTTATTAAAAAAAATTCTCTTCTTTTTATGTTACGTTTTGGGTATTTTATGTTGTTATTCCTTTAAATCTTCCAGTAATTACACCTACTGAATCTTTTTAACTTTCAAATGGTAGTTTTCATCTCTAGAAATGAAATTTGGTTCTTTCTTTACGTCTTTTGTATTTCCACTTAGCTCTCTAATACAGTTATTACTCTTTTAATGTTGTCTGTTAATCCTAATATCTGTGGAGTTCTGGTTTGGTTTCAATTGATTGTTTTTTGTTTCAATGGATTGTTTTACTCATGGGTCATATCATCGAACTTCTTTGTATAACTGATAAGCTTTGGATATTTGTGAACTTTACCTTTTCATTTCTTGATATTTTTCTTCTTCTAAATATTCTTGGCTTTTTGTCTGAGATGCAATTAAATTACTTGGAAACAGTTTGATCCTTTCAGGTGTTGCTTTTAAGACTTACTAGGTGGGACTTGAGCCATGCTCAATCTAGGGTTAAATTTTCCCCACTACTGAGATAAATTTGTTGGGGGGAAGAGGCGCTATTCCTGGACCTGTGTAGGCATCAGACATTATTATCTCTAAGGCTTTCGGCTTTCTTTCCTTGGCCTCAGGTAGTTTCCTCAGAATGCTTCTGCTGTTCAGACTCAGCTGAATACTTGAAGGGGACTCTACAGTCCTCTGAAATTATTTCCTTTTTTTCTCCCTCCTCTCTGGTACTCCTCCCAGCAAACTCTTGTTCCTGGTGCCTCTGGACTTTCAGCACTGTCTCTTTAACAGAGCCCAGGGACCCCACTGGGCTCTGTCTGGGCATCCCCTTGGCGTGTCCGTGCCTAGAAACTCTTTAAAGGCAGTAAACTGGGGTAATAATAGAGCGCATCCTCTTTCTTTTGTATTCCCAGGTAATCACTGTCCTTCAGCCTGATGTTAAGTTCTTGAAAACTGTTGTTTCATATATTTTGTTATTTTATTGGTTGATTAAAATATAAGTAGTAATGGTTGTCTGTAAGAAAGGTTTTAATTACAAATTAAATTTCTTTAATTGATAAATGACTACTATTCAGATGATTTTCTTATTTTAGCTTTGCTATTTTATGGTTTTCAATGAGTTTTTCCATTTCATCTAAATTTCAAATTTATTGGTGTAAAATTGCTTATTGTATACTGCTCCCCATTTTTTATTATGTTAATAATTTTTAGTAATGTTGCTTTTGTATCCTGATTTTGATAATATGAGATCTCTTTCTCTCTCTCTCCCTGAGCAGTCCTAGTAAGGGTTTATTAATCACAGTATTTTGGAGTCCTTCTTTATTTTCCCCATATGGGGATAATCTGTAGATCTACTTCTGGGTTTTTTTTTCCCCTCTTGATTATTGGTTATGTTTATGTACCTTTTCATAAGACTTTTAGGGAATTCTGTGTGCCTTTCAAAGCCTCTTGATGTAGTCTCCCAGCTTCCCATTCTGCTTTAAGGCTCAGCAAATGTCTCATGGGGAAAATTGGGCTTTAAGTTTTGTGCTTCACCAGTTTCTAATCTGCCATGCCAACTCCATAAGGTTGCCAAAAGTTCTGCTGTTGAGTTCTACTTGGGAAAAGGTTCATCTTCAGCCATGGTCAGAATCAGGAAGGCTCAGGGAAGAAAATGGTCAGAAATGTTTCCTCACATAGTGTATTTGTTTCCAGGTGGTTTAAACAGTACAGATTTATTTTCTCATGGCTCTGGAAGCTAGGGCCCACCGTAATGACCTCATCTGAACTTGATTATATCTGTGAAGTCCTTATTTCCAAATAAGGTCACATTTATAGGTACTGGTGGTTATTAGGACTTCAACATGTATTTTTGAGGGACAAAATTTAACCCATAATACTTAGGAAGGACCTTTCTTCCCCTAGAATTTTAATTCATCTAGTCTTCTTTGCTTTCAAAGTTCTCCAGTATGCCTATGAAAAAATTGTTCCTGTTTATCCATTTTTTTCCTCCTTATTGCCAGCTACAACGTACTATATCCACTCAGAAGCAAAGTCCATTGATACTTAAAAATCCAGTTTCATAGCCTTTGTATTTAGTGTAAATTTATTCCAGATTTTGACAATAGTTTGATTCTTAGTTTAATTTTCAGTCTTGTGAATTTTTATATTTGTCTGTGGAACTTGTGGTAGAGATTCAGGAAGGGGCAGTGTGCTAATTTATAGTAGCTGGTATTATAGTATTCTTTACGTTTCAGATACTCTATTAAACACTTAAATTCATTATACCATTTAATTTGCACAACAAACTTAGGAAAGAGTTACATTTATCATGGGCATGTTTATAATGATACTTACAGGTTATATTGAAACATTCACTTGGTAGTCGGTATATGAAGATACCAAGCCTTGTTTTTCCCATGTTATAAAATTAAAAATGCTACATAGGAATATTAGAGCTTTGTTTATAAGTACAATGCTTATCTTATTGTGTTAGCTGTTTAGGTTTCTATTTCCTGCTAGAGTAAGGCTGTTTTTGGACAGAGACCAAATCTTACCCATTTTTATATTACCAATATCTAGCACCACGTTATTAGCTTTTGTGCTTATTGGATAGATATAAAGATAGGAAATAGTATATATTATATAATTTTTAAATTATATCATAATAGTGTATTTGTTTGACAATATAAATGACTTTTATTGAGGTAAAAAAATGGTGTGTGCAGATGGAAGATATTGAACACACTTGCCATCATCCCCATTCTTGTGTCTATGGCAGACATCGCTAATCAGTTAAGGAACTCCTTCCCTCTAAACTTGGATATAGCCAACAATCATCTCTTTAACCATGCAGTTCATGCAGCCACTACCAAATTTGTGAGTTAATCTATTCATAGAGCATTACTTAGCACTTCTGGTTATAGTAGTAAGCACACTGGACCAGGTGTCTGGAAACATGGGACAAAGCCTGGCTTTGAAGCAGCTTAGGAACATGACTTTGAGCTTATAATATAAATTTTTGTCTTTCATTGCTTTAGTTTAAAAATGAGAATAATAGTAGCTATGTGATTTAGAGGACCAAGAAAGAACAGAAGGGCATGCTGGATACTGAAGAGAGCTTAGGAGTAAGGGATTTTGGTCACTCTTGGATCAGGCTCTTATAAATTAGATAAACTTGGACAAGCAGGAAAACCCCATGACAACATTTGCATATATTTTGTTTTTCTCCCTTTCTGCAGGCAGCATAGTGCCTACTTCGAAAGTACACAAATGGTATTTACTGACTTAAATGGCATGTCAAATAAGGGTATTTTAGAAAATTATACCTGATATCTCTTTTGTTCATGTATTCTATAATTCTTGGTAATGGATGTATAAGTGCTTTGAAGGTTAAAGGGTATATTTGTAAGGGACTATTTTAAAATTCTGGCTACATTATTACTATGAAGCTGCTAAAGCAGAAGGAAGAGACTTTTATTGATATTAATGCTAGATAACTGGTGTCAGGGTTAAATTTTTCAATAGGGAGGCAAAATCTAGAGTAAGGACTACAAAATTCTGCTGGGCTAAATAATAATCATTTATGTATCAATATTACAGAGACTACCACCACCTAATTAAAAAAATACTTCCTTAATAATTCTAAGATATATATAGCACCTTTATCTGACAGTAATTCATTGCACCTTCCCCCATCCCCTTTTCCTTTTGAAAATTAGTAAGACAGTACTTGGTTCTTGTCTAGCAAGAAACACGCCTTTGTTGCTTCTTTGTAGGAATGATTTGGCTAGAATTGGTATCCAATAGGCAATTAATTGTATGCCTCTGGATGCAGGCAATGATGATCTTAATGCGTTTTGTGTTTTTTTCCCCTAGAACATTATGGTTTAAACTTGTAAATAGATTAAATTAATTTTCAGGCTCGTTTATTTTCCCAAAAGTTAGGCCAATGAATAGAATATATTTTGACATGTACATTCTGCTGTCACTTTGAATCTTACACCTGCATCTAAAAAAATATAATAATGACACTGGTAAACTTGAGCAATTTTTAAACCTTTTCTTCTGCTAATGGAGGATGTTACCTGCTTTCTCTTTGACTGTGAAAGACTCAGGTCAGCAAAGATATAGCAGGATGCGTATTACTGCAGATTTCCTTCATTGTCACCTGTCGCTGGGGGCATCGTCAGATGTGAAAAAGAAAAGGACTGCTTCTTTTAATTTCCTTTCTCCGTCTTTTAAAATAAGATATCTGTGTGGTGTGTGTTCATGGCAAAATATCATTTATGGTGTGTGTGTGTGTGTGTGTGTGTGTGTATGTGTGTGTGTGTGTGTGTGTGTGTGTGTATGTGTGTGTGTGTGTGTGTGTGTGTGTGTATGTGTGTGTGTGTGTGTGTAAGAGGCACAAAGGAGGGAGAAACCTGGATAGGAGGTAGATCTAACTCTTTTCCTTTTCTTAGGCAAAACCGTTTTGCAATTTGGCCTTAGTTCTGCTCAGTATTAAAGGCAAGTTCTAAATCATGACTTTTGGAACAATACATTTTCCAACAGGATTTGTGATATAACTTCTTGTTTAGAATGTTGTGATGTTATGGACTAACATCTCTGTCTATCCTCAGGAATTTCTGGGCTTGTAGACTTGTGGACATGTGAGAATTATGTTATATTCAAAACTATAGGTGCCTTTATACATGTGTTAAATTACAATTTCTCTATATAAATATACAATAAATACACAGTATTTGTTGTTTAGAAAGAAGCAGCATTTGTTCTTTTTAAGGATGAGCTTTGGGCATCACATATTGGTAGACTGTCAGGGTTAAAACAACTTCCAAGATAATTTGTTTAACACTTCTATTTTTCAGTTAAGAGAATTGTGGATGAGAGCAAGCAAATGACTGTGTCAAAGATCTCACTGCATTAGCAGTGACAAGACCCCTATGACATACTAGATCTCGAATTTCATAGTCCGTTCTGTTTTCTGCTATATCACATATAACCACATAAACATCTCAAAAAACAAGCCTTAGTTCCCCCCATCCCCTCCCCTTCCAACTCCATGGAAATAGGATTGTAGCTTGAAGCTTCCCTGAGTTTGGTAGTTTAAAATGTCTCTCTTTTCCCTCCATGATGCAGTGGAAAGAGCATTTATTTAGAGTCATTTATTGAACCATATTGATTGAATGCCTTCTCTGTGCCAAGTATGAGACTAGGACCTGGAAATATAGAAGTAAATGAGGGACAAAATCCTGGTGTTTACAGTCTGTTTGAACTTCTAGTCTTGCCTCTTAACCAGTTATCTATCTTAAGGCAAATCATTTCATCTCTACGAAACTCCATTTTCTGATCTTTAAAATAAGGGCAAATGCTATTTTCAAAGTTGTGAAGATTCATTAAAATTTAAAAATAGTAAATCTTATGGCACATTTCTGACAAACGGTAGGCATGCACTCAACAAATGTTAATGTCCTCTTTCCTACATCTAAGAGTTACTGTGAAAATCAAATAAGATAATGGACATGCAAATGCTTTGTGAATTGGACACATAGTTATAAGCAAAGTTGGGGTTTTACACATATTACCTTTCTTCACCTTGCAAGTTCAAGTCAAATGAGAAGAGGCAAACATCTCAAGATAAAGTAGCAACTTAATTGCAAATTAAGGCTGTATTGGAGATTATAGTTTTGATGTGCTTCCCAACACTTTACTCTAGAATTAAATTTACCCACTCAGGCAGGCACAAGTCTTATCACTGGGACAGTAATTTTGCAAGACAGAATGCAAAGAGAATGAATGCTTCCTACGTGGAGACAGAGAGAATGCTGAAAGAGCAGAGCTGCCCATGGACAATTCTGTTTTCAAACTCACTAATCAGATAAGTCACTCTGCCTCACATGGGAAAGAAATGAGAAGTGGTATTTTTGGGGGAAGGCTTTCTCTATGGAAAGGAAACAAGAGGACAGAAAATATAGGTTTCTCTAACAGACACATACACATTGCTATGAAGAAAGTGAAATTCAACCCTCTTCCCCCAACCTCCCATTCTTATATAAGGTCTTGGAACTGCTATCTCATGTACTAAAATACTCTTATATTTTCTTCAAAGCTGTTTAAAGCTCTTTCCCTAGCTTATGGTATGTTCAGTGAAAAATACAGATTAGAAAATTCTGCGATTTTACATTGTATAATATATTCTGTATACACAGTATATACTATATGTATTGGGTGTATGTGTGTGTGTGTCATAAAGGAATGTATATTTATAGAGGAAATGGAGAGGGAAATTACATTAAAATGCTCAGTGTATCCACTTTCAGGTATGATTATGGGTGATTATTATGATGCTTTTTGTACTTTTCAGAATTTGTTAATAATGTATTTCTAAAAAGTTGACAATCCCCTTCCCCCCAGAACTCAACTTAAAAAAAGCACAAACATAAACAAAACCTAGCCAAATTGTTTCTTCTTTCCCAATTCTGGCAAAATTTTCTATTTTTTCCTTTTCAGTTATATTCAGTACAAGTGGTCTAACAAATTCACTTGGTGCAGTAAAGAGTGATGGAAAGTCACCTGAAGACTAAACAAACATTATCAAATTGAAAATATTATAGGTGACATTGTTATTTCTAAATACCTATCTTTTAATTATTTGTGAATAATGATAAGTCCTGAAGGTAAGTTCAACAATTCTAATTCCTTTTCCTTGGTCGGCATCTTTTCACATTTTTAAGAGCCATCTGTATTTACAGCTCTGTGAAATGTATGTTCATATTCTTTGCCTATGTTTTCTATTGTTTTTAAAATTATTCTTGTTAAGAGGCAAAATACTGACAAGAATATTTTGACAAGAATATTGTATATTAGAGAAATGTTAGAATATTTGTATATTAGATAAATATTAGTCAATCCATTGTAATATGAATTACAAAAACGTTCTCATTTTGTTATCTTTGTAACTATTTGTGTGAGGGTTTTTTTTGTCATATAGATTGTATTTTTAAAAATTAGATGCAAATGGAAATAAAAACAAAAATAAAAAGATAGGACCTCATGAAACTTAAAATCTTTTGCACAGCAAAGGAGACCATAAACAAGGCGAAAAGACAACCCTCAGAATGGGAGAAAATATTTGCAAATGAAGCAACTGACAAAGGAATAATCTCCAAAATATAGAAGCAGCTCATGCAGCAGCTCATGTTTTTAATATCAAAAAAACAAACAACCCAATCCAAAAATGGGCAGAAGACCTAAATAGACATTTCTGCAAAGAAGATATACAGATTGCCAGCAAACACATGAAAGGATGCTCAACATCACTAATCATTAGTGATGGAAAGTCACCTGAAGACTAAACAAACATTATCAAATTGAAAATATTATAGGTGACATTGTTATTTCTAAATACCTATCTTTTAATTATTTGTGAATAATGATAAGTCCTGAAGGTAAGTTCAACAATTCTAATTCCTTTTCCTTGGTCGGCATCTTTTCACATTTTTAAGAGCCATCTGTATTTACAGCTCTGTGAAATGTATGTTCATATTCTTTGCCTATGTTTTCTATTGTTTTTAAAATTATTCTTGTTAAGAGGCAAAATACTGACAAGAATATTTTGACAAGAATATTGTATATTAGAGAAATGTTAGAATATTTGTATATTAGATAAATATTAGTCAATCCATTGTAATATGAATTACAAAAACGTTCTCATTTTGTTATCTTTGTAACTATTTGTGTGAGGGTTTTTTTTGTCATATAGATTGTATTTTTAAAAATTAGATGCAAATGGAAATAAAAACAAAAATAAAAAGATAGGACCTCATGAAACTTAAAATCTTTTGCACAGCAAAGGAGACCATAAACAAGGCGAAAAGACAACCCTCAGAATGGGAGAAAATATTTGCAAATGAAGCAACTGACAAAGGAATAATCTCCAAAATATAGAAGCAGCTCATGCAGCAGCTCATGTTTTTAATATCAAAAAAACAAACAACCCAATCCAAAAATGGGCAGAAGACCTAAATAGACATTTCTGCAAAGAAGATATACAGATTGCCAGCAAACACATGAAAGGATGCTCAACATCACTAATCATTAGAGAAATACAAATCAAAACTACAATGAGGTATCACCTCACACCAGTCAGAATGGCTGTCATCAAAAATCTAGAAACAATAAATGTTGGAGAGGGTGTGGAGAAAAGGGAACCCTCTTGCACTGTCGGTGGGAATGTAAATTTATACAGCCACTATGGAGAACAGTATGGAGGTTCCTTAAAAAACTAAAAATAGAACTACCATATGACCCAGCAATCCCACTACTGGGTATATACCCTGAGGAAACCATAATTCAAAAAGTCATGTACCACAATGTTCATTGCAGCCCTATTGACAGTAGCCAGGACATGGAAACAACCTAAATGTCCATCGACAGATGAATGGATAAAGAAGATGTGGCACATATATACAATGGAATATTACTCAGCCATATAAAGAAACGAAATTGAGTTATTTGTAGTGAGGTGGATGGATCTAGAGACTGTCATACAGAGTGAAGTAAGTCAGAAAGAGAAAAACAAATACTGTATGCTAACACATATATATGGAATCTAAAAAAAAAAAATTGGTTCTGAAGAACCTAGGGGCAGGACAGGAATAAAGATGTAGATGTAGAGAATGGACTTCAGGACACAGGGAGGGGAAAGGGTAAGCTGGGATTAAGTGAGAGAGTGGCATGGACATACATACACTCCCAAATGTAAAATAGATAGCTAGTGGGAAGCAGCTGCATAGCAGAGGGAGATCAACTCGGTGCTTTGTGTCTACCTAGAGGGGTGGGATAGGGAGAGTGGGAGTGAGATGCAAGAAGGAGGAGATATGGGGGTATATGTACACATATAGCTGATTCACTTTGTTATACAGCAGAAACTAACACACCACTGTAAAGCAATTATACTCCAGTAAAGATATTAAAAAAAAATTAGGTCCAATTTATCCATCTTTTCTACTTTCTCTGTTTTGTCATACTTAGAAAAGCTTCCAAACCTGGGTTATGAAAGTTTTTTCCCTTATTTTCTTCAGAACTGGTTTCATTTTTCACTTAAGTATTAATATTTTGAAATGTTTACTGGAATAACGTATGGGGTATGGATGCAATTATTTTTTTCCCAAATAGCTATTCAGCTTTACAACATCATTTATGGAATAATGTCATTGCCTCATCTTTATCTTGCCTCATCTTTATCTTGCCTCATCTTTATCTTATAATGTCATTGCCTCATCTTATATATCTTATATCATTTATGGAATAATGTCATTGCCTCATCTTTATCTTATCTTATGTTTCATCTTTATCTTATATCTTATGGTACTCTCTTGAAAAAAAAATAGAAACTTGAACAACTTCTACTTGTTTTCAAGTTTCTATTTTTTTTTCAAGAGAGTACCATGGTTTAAAAATAATGCCGTTGTAGTATGTATTTTAAAATATGGCTAGTTAAATCTCATCTCTTTATTCCCAGAATATTGCCTAAAAGTGAACTCAAGAGTTGGTGTTTTGCTGGAAATATCACACGTAAATCTACCATCCTTTATTCTAACGACTTCAGCAGTTTCTTTGTTTTGGTTTATAATATATATTTTGCAATCTTGTAATGTGCCATTTGAAATGATATTTAGTCAAGCCTATGATGCAACTGGTCTTTCACATATTAGCAAACTGGAATGCAGCTGGATTTCAAGTAGAAGGAAAAGTCGGGGATAGGCGCTTCCTTATGTAAAACTAGTTGTAAACGTAAGGATGCAGGTTCTGAATAAGGAATTTAGGAAAAATGTATAGTTTTGTTCTTTATCTTTTGCTAAGACAACTTTTCAGTGTCTCTTTGGATTGAGAAATATTGCCTTTTTCTCAATAAGGAAAGCTTAGTGGTTGTGCCATCTTAGACATTTGAAATAAGATGCATGTAGGGGTGTGTCATGCCACGTACTTAAAATCGATCATTCCAAATAATACAGTAGCTCAAAAATCTATTCCACTGGATAAAGAACCAACCTTTATGACTCTTCCCTTCAGATTTAAGAAATAACTCCAATCTACTTGAATATAATATTAATTTACAATATGTCATTACCTTCAGCCCATTGCTAATTTTAGCAGTACTTATGTATCTTCTTTGAGAATGTTGTAATTACAGCTAGAAGATATCTCCAAAAAGTAACTATAGTTCTCTAATTCAACGTATGTTTTCAGCCTTCATTTTATATGATTCACCATGACTTAAGAATTCATCTTTTAGAAATTTATCTTAAGGCAATGCAAACTATAGAAAACATGTATATGCATAATTTTTATTATTGCAATACTACTTAACCAAATTAGAACAACTGAAATGTTCCCATTTAGGGGGGAATGATTATGTAACTTAATGGTATTTACAGGTATGGCATATTTATCTTAAAATAACATTTACAAAGAGGTTTTCAGGACATTAGGATAAGGTCAGCAATTAAAGGTTAAGTGTTAAAAAATAGGGATATAGAAGGTAGTATCAGTTATTAACATTATAATTGTTAAAATGATACTAGTGATACTCTGAGTGTTGGGATTATGGGCTGTCAGTATTTTTAGCTCTCTAATTTTTGTGTTTTTTTCTAAATTTTTTTTTACAATGAATATAAGATGCAATACCTTTTACCCCTCCTTTTTCTGTTGAGAACACTAATGTTCTACTCTCTTAGCAAATTTCAATCATGCAATACAGTGTTATCATCTGTGATTACGATGTCATACATTAGATCCTTAGACCTTATTCATCTTATAACTGAAAGTTGGTAATCTTTTACCAACCTCTCCCTATTTTCCCCAAACCCAGTTCTTAGCAGCCACATTTCTGTTCTCTGTTTCTATGAGTACGCTTTTTTTTTTTTTAAGATTCCACATATAAGTGATACCATGCAGTATTTGTCTTTCTTTGCTTGCCTGACTTATTTCACTTAGCATAATGCTTTCCAGGTTCATCCATGTTGTCACAGATGATAGAATTTTCTTCTTTTTCAAAGCTGAATGATATTCTATTTTGTATATATACCACATTTTCTTGATCCATTCATCCATTGACAAAAACTTAGGTTGTTTCCATACCTTGACTATTGTGAATAGTGCTGCATTGAATATGGGAGTACATATATCTCTTCAAGATAACATTCCCTCAAATGTATACCCAGAAGTGGAATTGTTGGATCATATGGCAGTTCTAGTTTTAATTTTTTGAGGAACCGCCATACTGTTTTCCATAGTGGGTGTACCAGTTACATCCCCAACAACAAGGCACTAGGGTTCCCTTTTTCCGCATTCCCACCAGCATTTATTCCTTGTCTTTTTTTTGTTTTGTTTTGTTTTTGTTTTTCTGCGGTACGCAGGCCTCTCACTGTTGTGGCCTCTCCCATTAAGGAGCACAGGCTCCGGACGCATAGCCTCAGCGACCATGGCTCACGGGCATAGCCGCTCCGTGGCATGTGGGATCTTCCCAGACCGGGGCACGAACCTGTGTCCCCTGCATCGGCAGGTGGACGCTCAACCACTGCGCCACTAGGGAAGCCCTATCCCTTGTCTTTTTGATGATTGCCGTTCTAACAGGCATAAGGTGATACCTCAAGGTTGTTTTGATTTGTATTCTCCTCATGATTAGCGATGTTGTGCATCCTTTTATGTCCTGTTGACCATTTGTATGTCTTCTTTCAAAAATGTCTATTCAGGTACTCTGTCCATTTTCTAATTGTATTATTATTATTGTTGTTTTTGCTATTAATTTGTATGAATTGCTTGTATATTTTAGTTACCAACCTCTTATTAGATATATTGTTTGGAAATGTTTTCTCCCATTCTATAGGTTTCCTTTTGATTTTGTTGTTGGTTTCCTTTGCTGAGCAAAAGCTTTTTAGTTTGATGTATTCCCACGTGTTTATTTTTGCTTTTGTTACCTTTGCTTTTGGTGTCATGTCCAAAAAATTGTTGCCCAGGCCAATGTCAAGGAGCATTTCCTCTATTTTCTTCTAGGAGTTTTATGGTTTTAGGTCTTACATTTAATTCTTTAATCCATTTCCAGTTAATTTTTTGTGAGTGATGTAAGAGAGAGGTCGAATTTCATTCTTTTGCATGTGAATATCCAGTTTTCCCAATACTGTTACCTGGGATAAATCATATTTTTTCATGCTGTATAATACCTTGTTGGATTTGATTTTCTAATGTTTTGTTGATTTCTATATCTGTATTCATGAGAGTTATTGATCTGTAGTTTTTCTTTTGGTTCTTTCTGGTAATGTATTTACCTGGTTTTGGTTTTAGGGTGATGCTGTCCTCACAGAATGGGTAAAGAAGCTGCTGTTACTAAATTCTTAATCTTCACTCTTTGTTTCACCTCCTGTGTACAGTGCTGTGACACCACCCTGATACAGTCCTTTCACTATCAAGATAACATTTTTTAAGGCTTTGCATTTAGCAAATTTTACTGAAGACTTAGCATCCAAGAAGGGGATTAATTTGCAATGCAGCACAGCACAGCATATAATTCGAGTTTATTTTAGACATCCTTTCTCTTAAATACCCCTTTGCGACTTCAAATAATATGAACTCACTAATTGTTCCACTTCATCTGTCCCTATACTTTAGCTGTACTTCAGGACTCTACCTTCTTGTCCCTCCTTAGCTCTCTTTTTAAAAAATCATCTGGTTTTATAATGTAAACAATTAAGTTTTCTTCAGTAAGTTCTGGACCTATGTTTGTGTATGAACCAGGGTAGGTTGATATCAGCTGTTTAATAAAATAAACATTTAATATTTATGTCAGAGTTAGCTGTGGGTCCACAGGGAGTCTCTTCTCCATGCAGTCACTCAGGGCACCAGGCTCCTTTTATGTGGCGACTCTACCATTTCCTTGGACAGAGGAGAGAAAGAACTAGAAGGGTAGCCCAAGAGATTTTAGGGCCAGACTTGGGAGTATTATTTATCACTTCCTCCCACATTCTGTTGTTCAGAACTCATTTACATGTTCCCACCTAATTGCAAAATGCTGTCTGGCTATGTGCTCCAGAGAAAATAAAATGTTCTTTGATGAACATATAGAATTCTTTTTGTCACACTTAAAAAAAAAAGATTAGGTTGATATGTAAGTAGAAGTCTAATCTGGGTCTCCATTCCTTTAACAGTATTTTAATGAGAATTTCTTTGTTTTACATGAGCTCACTGTCCTAAGGAGGACTTCTTGTCTGATATAATCCCAAATCCCTTAGAAAGAAGAGACTCCCATCAATATTGTTTATTTGTTTCATTGTCTGTTTATTTGTCTTTTTTTAAAAAATAAATTTATTTATTTATTTATTTTTAGCTGAGTTGGGTCTTTGTTGCTGCATGCGTGCTTTCTCTAGTTGTGGTGAGCGGGGCCTACTCTTCACTGCGGTCTGTGGGCTTCTCATTGCGGTGGTTCTCTTGTTGCGGAGCACAGGCTCTAGGCGTGCAGGCTTCAGTAGTTGTGGCGCGTGGGCTTAGTTGCTCCACAGCACGTGGGATCTTCCCGGACCAGGGCTTGAACCCATGTCTCTTGCATTGGCAGGCGTATTCTTAACCACTGCGCCACCAGGGAAGCCCTATTTAAGTGTCTTTAGCTCCCCTTTTTATTGCTCTATACTTAGCCTAGTTCATGCAGTATGCATATACAATTTGGTACCTTTACATTCTTCACTAATAATACCTGATGGATTTTTTTCTTATGGATTGATGCTATCTACTGGACTCTGAAATTATACCAGCTGCATTTAGTTCTGTTTTTAACTAATGGGCTCATTGTTAATGTCTCATGAGCTTTTTGGTCGTAGCTGAAAGTCTGTCCCTACATTTTGTTAAAGCCCACTTTCCCTCATTGTGCCCTAAGGATTCCCCAGTCACCTTTTTCAGTTTGTCAGCTGCTTTCTTTATTTTTATTTCTCATCTGTTGCCAAGTTATTCCCTTTAGCTACCTTGATTTCTTGCTCCTTTGGTTTTTTTTTTAACTTTGATTGCTCCCCGTGTTCCCATAATCAACTAGGTGGTTTTTCACTGCTTATATATTCAGTCTGCCAAAGTGAAAGGAATTAAAGTGTATTTCAGTTACTTCTCTTTCCTTTCCATTCCCTGACCTTCCCATTAATTTCAGTCTACCACTGTGTTTTATACATTATAGCTGTATTTGGTGCAATTCTGTTTTTCAGAATTTTAATATGTAAATCAGTTTGACTTTGAGTTCACTTTTTATGTACCAATTTGTGATACTACTTATCAAGCATTTTTGGGATCAACGGATGATATGCTAATAAAGATTGTTTAAACTGAGCTCAGGAAAGGTTTTCTGTGGACGTGGTATGGGTAGAAGAGATTATAATTCCAATTATCTAAAAGAAGCAATTAGACGTTTTGTTAATATTTGGATTTTTAAAATAAAAATAGCTCTTAATTGTAGCCATTTTAATGCATACATCAGTTTAGAATCTGGCTAATAGCCTGCTGCTTTTGTGGTGAGATTGTCCCTTTTTTTAAACTAATGGGTTAAATATCATGGGTGTGTTTAGTAGAGTTACCAATACAAGAAAATGATTCAAACTAAGGTTTTTAAAAAAATCTTTTTTGCTGGTGGTGATCATTTTATGAGGGGTAATTTCTTTTAATGATAGGATAAAGAACTGTTTCTTGCCCAGTGAGTTTATGGAGGAGCTAACAATTTTGTTTCCTTAATAGTGGTAGCTATGTGGTTTATTGGCACTCTTCCCTTTCCCCAGTTTTCTAGGCTCCACCCCCCTACCACAGGGATGAGCTATGAGCACATCAGGCAAGGCCAATGAATATGACCATTTTGATTGGTTTAGAGATGGATGTGTGACCCAAGCATGGCCAATGAGAGCTCCACCAAAAGTGTTTGCCTGACCTTTAAGGAAAAAGTACTTTCCTGCCCCTTAGTCGCTAGGATGTAAGTTGGAGTACCTGGGAGCTCTTGTTGCCATCACATGGAGAGAGCTCTGCCTAAGGATAAAACAGAATGAGGAAAGCAGAACTTAGGGAGAGAGAGAGAGAGGGAGAGAGAGAGAGAAAGGGGTCGGGGAGAGAGAGAGAGAATACTTCCTGATGGCATTTTTGACACCCTAGATCGAATTGTGTCTGCAGTCAGTCACCTCTTAGATTTCTCAGGAATGTAAATCATTAAGTTACCTTTTAACTTAAGCTAGTTTTGATTGTGTTTCTTTCACTGACAACTAAAAGTGTAACAACAAAATCACTGACCACCTAGAATTAGTTTATAAATATAATGTCACCAAATTAGAATATTCATTTTAGGAGGGTAAGGAAGACCCTTACCTACATTGTTGACCATTCTATCTCTATCATATATTATATCATAGTAACTGGCACAGAGACATGCTTAATAGATATTTATGGAATGAATAAATGATTCATCTAATTAATTTAATAATTTAATTCAAGTTGTTGAACTATTTTGTCCAGGTCTTATCTTGGGAAATAGTAAGAGGATAAAAGGAATAAAAGAGACAGAGACTCTGTCCTTTATTTTCTGAATTTGTGCAGGCAGTGAGGTATTACAATAACGTAAGGCAGAGTAAGAGAAGGGGCCAAAGGGAGTGAAAGTTATATGTTAAAGAGTAGCTAAGTCATCAAAAGGCTCTCGAGTTAGACTACTTGGATTTGAATCCATGCTCTATACTTGTTAACTGAATAAATTTGGGTATGTTACTTAAACTCAGTTTTCTTATCTGTAAAATGGGGGTAATATTTGTATATCCTTTATAGATCTGTCATGAGGATAAATCAAGATGTTCGGTTTAAAATATAAGGCTGGATACTATAAAACTCTTACAGGAAAACATAGGTAGAACACTCTTTGACATGAATCACAGCAAGATCTTTTTTGATCCACCTCCTAGAGTAATGAAAATAAAACCTAAAATAAACAAATGGGATCTAATTCAACTTGAAAGCTTTTGCATAGCAAAGGAAACCATAAACAAAACAAAAAGACGACCTTCAGAATGGGAGAAAATATTTGCAAACTAAGCAGCCAACAAGGGATTAGTCTCCAAAATATACAAACAGCTCATGCAGCTCAATATCAACAAAACAAATAACAATCGAAAAATGGGTGGAAGATCTAAATAGACATTTCTCCAGAGAAGACATACAGATGGCAAAAAAGCACATGAAAAGTTGCTCAACATCACTAATTATTAGAGAAATGCAAAACAAAACTACAATGAGGTATCACCTCACACTGGTCAGAATGGCCATCATCAAAAATCTACAAACAGTAAATGTTGGAGAGGGGGTGGAGAAAAGGAAACCCTCCTATGCTGTTGGTGGGAATGTAAATTGGTACAACCATTATGGAGAACACTATGAAGGTTCCTTAAAAAACTAAAAATAGGACTACCATGTGACCCAGCAATCCCACTACTGGGCATATACCCTGAGGAAACCATAATTCAAAAAGATACATGCACCCCAATGTTCATTGCAGCAGTATTTACAATAGCCAGGACATGGAAGCAACCTAAATGTCCATCAACAGAGGAATGGATAAAGAAGATATGGTATGTGTATATATATTCCATTATAATATATTATAATACAATAATTATATATATAATTATAATATAATTATATTATTATAATATAATATAATATTCCATTATATATATAATGTAATATTGCACAGCCATAAAAATAAAAACTAATGCCATTCGCAGCAACATGGGTGGACCTAGAGATTGTCATACTGGGTGACGTAAGTCAGACACATAAAGACAAATATCATATGATATCGCTTATATGTGGAATCTAAAAAAAGAGTACAAATGAACTTATTTACAAAACAGAAGCAGAGTCATGGATATAGAAAACAAACTTATGGTTTACCAGGGGATAAGTGGGGGGCTGGGTAGATAAATTGGGAGATTGGGATTGACATATACATGCTACTGTTGAATATATATCAAATAGATAACTACTAAGAACCTGCTGTATAGCACAGGGAACTCTACTCAATACTCTTTAATGACCTATATGGGAAAAGAATCTAAAAAAAAGAGTGGATATATGTATATGTGTAACTGAGTCACTTTGCTGTACACCTGAAACTAACACAACATTGTAAATCAACTATACTCCAATAAAAATTAAAAAAAAGAAAAGCAAATTGAAAAAATAAAATGATTAAAATACCTAGGATATATTAAGTACTCAGTAATTTTTAACTCTTTTTGTTTCAGTAAGCAGAGATGGCTGGTACAGGATTTAAATATGGAAGAAGATAAAACTGGAATGAAGTCACCCTTGGGAAGCTGAATATTTATTATACTGCAAGTAAGTATCAGCCATTAATAAAACTCTGCATACAGGGTTTGTAATACAAAATGATCTAGCAAAATCTTACTTTAGTGTTATGTTAGATTTGTGATCTTCTAATCTTACTTTAATGTTAGGTTAGATTTATACAGTGGTAGATTTATTTTAGAGAAGATGAGTTAAGATATGCATCCTTGGTAAATGGGAGAAAAAAGGGACCTCTATATTATATTTTTAAGAATTTTAATAGGAAATCATTTAGCATTTTAAACTCAGTGATAACAATGTCAAATTTTTACTCGATATTCTGCAAAAGGAAAGAAAAAAAGATTTTCAAAAATAAGTATGTTTGTCTGCTATAAGGTAGATAAGCAGAAGATTAAGTATTATATGTTAGATAACCTTCCAGATTCATTAACATATAATGCTTAAAGCTCATAAAATTTGATGAAATTTTGTCAAGTCTCATTCAGAAATGAACGTCCTCCTATGTCATGAAATGCTTTTTATGATTACTTTTTTATTTTACTTTAATCTGCAACTCATGGTAAAGTAGTAGTTTCCCAAGGGTGTCTGGGTACAAAGGAAAATGGAGTCACATAAATGGAAAAATGTAGCTTCAAATATGCTTAATATTGCTGGCCTACATATTTCAGAAACATCGGGGCATTTCCACTTGATTCAGGGGTCTTTGGAGAGAATGAAATAGCATAGTGTAGTAGAGGAAAGAACACAGGCTTTGGAAATCTTGACAAAAATAGATTAAAATTGTGTAACCTTGGACAAAATAACCTTATTGAGCCCAAGCTTCCCCATGAGAAGAAAGAAGATAGCAACATTAGCTTCATAGTGTTTTTGTGGTGATTAAGGATAATATTTATAGGGTGACACTCGTTTTTTGGCATGTAGAAGGTGATCAATGTATGATAACTATTCTTATTATAAATTATCGTTTCCAGTTATTAATAACAAAATTATCAATGAGATTCTATTTCAGATTTTATGTAGTAGTGGGAAATATAAATCTATCAAAATAAAAATAAAAGAGCGGATATTTGCTGGAAATCCTAAGGCAGAAATAATGAATAAATAAAACTATAGAGACAAATGTTAAGTAGCAACTTCCAAGATTTTGGTAGATGTTGATTGAGTCTTAGCTGGTATCATAGCTGATGAATAGCCAAGTTCAGCACTGTAGTTTAACTTCATTGCTCCAGCCTACTCCAAAGATAAAATGGATGGAGGTGTTCTAGACAGAGATTATGATGATGAAACAGCTGTTCTCCACTTTCTCTTCTTCTCAGGTTGTATGCCTTTATCATTTAGCCTATAAAATAAGTGTAAGTCTAGTTTTTATTAGGAACCAGAGTTCCTGTCTTAGCATTTTCTATCCAACTTTCCTGTCCTTGTCCTTACAGTTTTTTCTGGACTCCTCTCCTGACCTTCCACTCTGTCCAGCTTCCCTTTCTTGTTTGCTTAATGAAAAGTCCACTTATCTTCTCCAAATTAGGTTCCTCAGGGCATTCTCAATCTACTTCACACTGTGGAAGGACACAGTCCTCCTTAAGAGTTATAAAATACACACTGGGATGTTAAAAGCAGTCACTTTCTGGCCCTAAGGACTCTTCATTGTGTTAGATTTAAACTGATCAAATCCCCAGATTTACATATTAATATATATATCTTTATCCACTGGCCTGGGGTTATCTTTGAAAAGCCATAATTTCTTCTTCTTCTTTTTTTTTTTTTTTGTGGTACGCGGTCTTCTCGCTGTTGTGGCCTCTCGCGTTGCGGAGCACAGACTCCGGACGCGCAGGCTCAGCGGCCATGGCTCACGGGTGCAGCCGCTCCGCGGCATGTGGGATCTTCCTGGACCGGGGCACAAACCCATGTTCCCTGCATCGGCAGGCGGACTCTCAACCACTGCGCCACCAGGGAAGACCAATTTCTTCTTTTGTTTTTAATGGAACACTTTATGATTTTATATGTCATCCTTGTGTAAGGACCATGCTAATCTTCTCTGTATCATTGCAATTTTAGCATGTGTGTTGCTGAAGCAAGCACTTTCCTCCCTCTTTCCTTCCTTCCCTCCCCTCCTTCCTTCCTTCCTTCCTTCCTTCCTTCCTTCCTTCCTTCCTTCCTTCCTTCCTTCCCTCCTT
>NW_020175441.1:354511-423433 GCF_003031525.2 Neophocaena asiaeorientalis asiaeorientalis | reverse complement strand
AGAAGGTGATCTCTTGTTTTATATATACATACACATGGTCTATTTGAAACAGTTTAAAACTTATTTTTACTTTTGGCAAGTAGACAATTTTTCCTCTGTTTTATTCTTTTTTCCCTAGAGAAAAACTTGCAATGCAGTCCAACATTTTTTTTTTTTTTTTTTTTTTTTTTTGCGGTACGCAGGCCTCTCACTGTTGTGGCCTCTCCCGTTGTGGAGCACAGGCTCCGGACGCGCAGGCTCAGCGGCCATGGCTCACGGGCCCAGCTGCTCCGCGGCATGTGGGATTTTCCTGGACTGGGGCACAAACCCGCATCCCCTGCATCAGCAGGCGGACTCTCAACCACTGTGCCACCAGGGAAGCCTTCAGTCCAACATTTAAAACAGAGAAATTAAAGCTTTTCTTGTTAGGGGGTAATTGAGATAAGACCTCTGCTCTTTCAACTCTGTTGTTTCCATTGCCCCTGAAGTATCTCCGAGGAACCCTAGGCCCAGAGAAACGCAAATGAAAACCCTTGAGTTAGTGAAAAGAGTTATTAACTGGAATTTTGAAAACTTGAGTTTTAGCATTAGTTCTAACATCAAATTTATATGCGTCACTGATAGGGTTAATTGTTTCATCTGTAAAACAGGGGTTTAGCACAGTGGTTCTCAATTTTGGCTGTGTATCAGAATCACCTGGGGAGCTTTTAAAAATACTGATGCTTAGGCCTCAGCTATACCAATTAAATTAGAATCTCTAGGGTGTGACCCAGGCAGCAGCATTTTTTAGAGCTCCCCAGGTGATTCCAATGTGCAACTGAGTTTCAAAACTGCCTAAGAATTTTTGAGCAATTATATTCCACAAATCCATGGTTCTGTGCAGCTTGTTTTGGCAGATGTAGTTAAAATGTGCAGAGTATATTCATTTATAGACAGTATTCAGTGAGGAGCGGGGATGAAGTTAAGTTATAAAGATTGGAATGTAGGAAAAAAAGTTTTTTGATTATCTTAATAGCTCAGTGTGCTGGGCAAAACACTTAACTTTGTTATATCCCTGATGGGAGTGATTTTAACTTCCTGCAAAATGAGGCTCTCAACAGAGAAATCATATTTAAATGCAGTGTTATTATTTTTATACCCATAATGACACCATTTGTTAATATGACCACCAAGAATTATACCTAGCTGTTTCATTCACAAAATAAATAGAATAGGCAGATTGACTATTGACGTGTAAAATATGGTTAATATTCCTCAGCTGGTGGTATAGATTGAAGACAGATTGAATCAACATGTTAACAGTGGCAATCTCTGCTACTGAGATGCTGCATTAAAAGTACCTCCATCAAAAATGCAAAGGGAGGGAAAAAAACAGGATTACTGCTATGTGTTTCTTGTCAATTATGAAAAACTATTGTTTCAGCTGAGTTTTCAAAGTAGGAAAAAAATTCATAGTATTGGTGAGCAGTTCACCCTGAAAAATATACAAATTGTATGACAATTTTCAGTTTACAATCTCCATATGTCAAATGAATTTATTATGATTGGATAAATTACAATGAATACCAAATAGTTTAAAAATGATAGCAGAATTAGAGCAAAAATGATTGATATTAGGTATGTTAGATGTATCACTAAACAGAAATGCCTTTTCATTTTCTTATTACCAAGGCCATTTACACATATTCTCTCATATTTGGGTAGCTAATAGGTATTCAAGATTCATGTGCTTTAATCTCCCCTTTTAGCAAGGTAGTTCTTTTCTGGAAGTTGGTAACAATTAAATAAAAGAAAAAGTGCAGTTATCACTTGTGGCAGGACAATGTATTGATAATTTTATTACCTTGTTCTTAGGCTTTTTGCTGGAGTAGATTTACCAACAACAGAATAAAAAAAAAATTATACACTTTCTGGACAGAAAGGTCAGCTTTGTGTTTTCACATGTTCTAGATCTCCTTCCCCAGAGGAAAGTTTATACTAGCTTTCTTTGTGAAAGTGCCCAGGAGGTTGGGCAGTAAGCCCAACATTGACTTGACAGACTAGTAGAAAGTCCATAGAGACAGTTTTGACAACATGGAATTGAGCCCATAGCAGCATTGTCCACCTCTGAGTGAACTATGTTAACAAGGACAGTGAGTGCTGTAAAATGGCCAAGAGTAACCACTGGTTAAGAACTTCCTCTATTTTTCTTGGCCTTTGTAAGATCTGATATCTTGGTACAATAAATGAGTGAGAAGAATGGAGGGTGTGGGGGGGAGAGAGAGAGAGAGAGAAGTGTGCAGGGGAGTGAAATATAGTAGTAAAACACAAAAAATTATTGATGTTGTTCTTTACGGCCAAGGGACACTGGGAGCTAAATATAGCTTGACTTGGATAAACTTAAAGGCATAGAACATTTCCTATACTTTATTTGTTATGTGGAAATTCTTAATTTTTACATACCTTTGAAAATATATAATTGGTACAAATAAATCTCAGTATCTGGTCCTTAGTTATCTCTTTTTAGAGGACAAGTCTCTAGAACACCTCCATGAAGTCTTCTTAGTTTGCCTAGTTCCACAGTGATCCTTTGTAGTCTGAAATTAAATTATTTACTATGCATACCATTTATTTCATGACTCATTTATACACTGCTTAGTGACTTTTAGTTCTTTGGATGTCTGTTATTTCACTCACATTTTATTAACACATGTAGATTTTAAGCTTCTGTGACAGGATTGCTTAAAAAAGGAAGCTGAACAAGTATGAAAATTGCTGTAGACTGAGTTGTCTAAGAGTAGGAACTAACCATACCATCTATCAATGTGTTCTCAGCAAACAGGACAGTACGAGAACATAGGAAGTACTCATTACTTGTTTGTTGAAGGACTGTATGAGTAGATGGATAGACTAACACTGAATGAGGGCACAAATGCATATATCCACTTGGTGAGTTGATTCATTGGTATCTTATGAAGGATTAGTCTGTTACCCCAGATATGAATTTCTAATTCAGGGCAATGTGTGCTCTTTACTAATACATTGTGGTAACCATTCTGATTAATGCCAGTAATACAGGACACTTCGATTGGATCTTACATATTATAAGGTCTCTTCTTCGCTTTTCAATCAAGCCTCATAGTTTGTATTTGTTTATTTTTCTCTTTTCTGCAAAAATGAAGAGAGCAACCCCCTCACTAATACTCAATTTTCTCTCACGCTTCAACTCTCGAGCTCTGTTGTTTTTCTCTGAGAGTTTATATTCCAAGTTGCCCCAAATCATCCTATCATACCACTTCACTTTATCTCAGGTGGTTCCAAGAGAGGAAATCTAGAAGTTCTTTTGCTGGAGAAAATGTTAGAAGCTTTTTGTAAAGTATTTCTGTGGCAGCTTAAATTAGTTCTTTAACAGTTATTTCATTGAGATACGGGATCTATGTCCGCTCCCCTTGTATCTGGGTGAGATCGTGACTGCTGAAACCAAGAATATATGGCTGAAGTGACACTTTGAGACTTCTGAGATCAGATCATAAAAGGCTTTGTGTGTTCTGACTTCTTTTTTGATACAGTGGGCTGCAATGTGAGAAGTCTGACTATGCTGTTGCCCCCAGGCTAGAAAGCCCATGTGTAGATGTGCTCAGCTAATCATCTCACCTGACCCCAGCTTTCCAGCCATCCTTTCCAAGGTGCCACACATGTATGTAAAGAAACCATCTTGGAAGTGGGTCCCCAGCCTTAGCTGTCCTAGTTCCAGTTATTTGAGTCTCTCCCAGCTGAGGCCCAAAATATCAAAGAGCAGCAACAAACTGTACTCAACATGAATTCATGACCCACAGTTTCTGTGGTCATTCTAAAAATGCTCGTTTTACGCCACTAAGTTTTGCAGTGATTTTAATGCAATAATAGTGACTAGAACAATTTCACGATCAGGTTTTGTATACTTAAGGATATATTTTATTTCAAAAATTATAATCAAATGATTTTTGTAAATAATGTAGGTCTGTTATTATTAACTGGCATCCTGTTCCCCACCTCCATGCCTCCTACTTTGTTCCAGGGTTTTTTCCAGAATGTCCAGCAGAAGCACAAAAAATATTGTTTGAAATAGGTGTGTTTAACATTATGATTATTTAAAGTTGCTTTTAATTGTATCATTTAACTCTCTTGATATTTCAAATAATAATAGAGGAGGTTGTAAGCATAGGGGTGCTACAGGTCTGGGTAGAGCAGTAAAGTGACAACTTTGGACAGTGAAGTAACACCTTGGTATCTCAGGCTAGTTGGGGAATGGTATATTCTGGTCAACCAAGTCTCCAATTGACAGAGAAACTTCATTTTGACAGAGAAACTGATATTAGAGAATAGGTGAGAGGGTTGAAATGTAGAACTCTCTGGACTGATTTTTCAAGTCATGTATGCATTTTTAGAAAAGAAGCACTTTAACAACTACAAATCTTTAATAGAGTTGCTAGACCATCAACTGACATGTCAACACACCTTGAAAGACTCTTCATAAAATGCAAAGGTATGTTCTGTCAGACGTGGTTAGAAAAGCAAAATAAATGTATAGGAAGAAGGAAATATTTCTTCTCAATACCCTAGTATTATAAAATATAATTCTTCAAAAGTACTTGAGAGTCTGGATGAAATGTAAGACATTGAAAAAGCAATTCAGTAAATGAAAGGACTTCTCTCAAGATTTAAATAGGAAGTGATAAAAATGTCAAAGTGAAGCTTCATTTGATAATGGGGAAAAAACCCTCAAAAACTCTAGAGTTACTTTAAGCTGAATCAACTGTGGATTCTATAGGGCGAAAGCGAAAAGAAAGAAAATACTTCACAGGCTTGGGGACATAAAAGATACATTGTTAATACTAACTTAAATTAGCCCAGAACTGCTTTATTTAGATAATTTCTGACACAAAGGGTTCTATGGAAGTTTAGGAAAGTTGTGTCAAAAAAAGTTAGAGATCTTTTTACTTCAAGATTTCTGGGGCTTTAATATACTAATGTGTATTGTGAATCATTCTGATGTGCATCGGTTATACACTTGACTGTAGAATTTTTTTTGAGATAACCTCTTTGGGGACTTGGTTTCCAAGGGGGTGAACTTTGGAAAACAGTGATTTAGTCCTTCTGTTCGACAAAGATCTTATTAACCTTATTATGAAAATAGAAGATGTGGTCTGTGGGTTTCTCATGGTTCCCACTCTCTGTACTTATAGCTGTAATTATCACATGTAGTTTAGGTAGAGTTTGTGCCTTTCCCTGGCTTCCTTTGTTCTTCCCTTCCTTCCTTCTTCCATGAAGAAGCAGTTCTCTACTTGTTGGAGTGCTGGCAATGCCCTATTCTTGACCTGTGTGATGAATACATGAGTTTTTAATTTTACTAGCAATTATAAACTGTAATAACTATGTGTTCTATGTATTGTTCTGCATATATATTTCATTAAAAGTAAAATATTAAAAGCAAAGTCATATATTTTATATGCTTTTAGTCAACAGTGGCTTTCAATTTGTTATTGGGAACATTTGTATACATTTTTTATTTCCAATTCTTAGAAATCTGTGAAAGTTTCAGGATGTGGAATTTTCTATTTCTGTTCCTCTTTATTTATGAATGGGCCTCTAATAGACAGTGCTCATTAAGTGATTTATGCTACTTAAAATATATTGTGATGTATTGAATTATAAAAAGAACATAAAACCTGCTTTTTTATTTTATTTTTTATTTTTCTGGCATAAGTAACCAAGTAAGTTTTTGTAAAATTTCTGAAGCGCAAGGCAACTTAAAGGTTTTCAAGTGCTTTGCTTCCAATGTCTGTAGTTTATACATAGAAACATACAATTAAGAACTTCATAAAGTTCTTGATGGATGAAACACATCTTTGATAAACTCTTGTTCCTTTACTCCTTTGAATAAATATATTTATTACATATATATCAACAGACTGTAATTTTGTTTAGGTCCTTTTGTCAACAGAAGAGAAAAAGCATGGATTTTTTTGGTCCACAAATTTAATTGCAGAATTATTGCTTTCTATGTATTCATGGGTTCCAAATCCAAACATGAAGAGTTTATCTTCTCCAGAAAAAACTAATAGTTTAAATGAAGAAATTAAAAAAAAAACCTAATATGATATTATTATATCATATATCATTGATAATATCCAATGCTAAGACGATATGCCATATTCACTTATATAATTTTATTTCCTATACGAGAGGATATTTTGCACAAATATAACCCTACAGACAAATAAAATATTGAGTTCTGATCATTGTAACTTGAGATTATAGAAAGATTTCCCCAAGATTTAAAAAAAATAATTTTCCTTGGGAAAAAGAAAGTGAATATTATGAAAAAGTTAAAAAATATTTGGTGCAGAATGTAATCTTTTGATCATATATACAATAGTAGATGTTGCTTCTTTGTTGGGAAATAATTAAACTTTGGCTTGAAACAAACAAACAAAACAAACAAACAAACCCAAAAGGCAGGATACAGTGTCTGATGAGATAATCCTGGGAGTAAGTCAGCCAGTTGGGAACAAACTCCCACTTTTGAAAATGCAAACTGGAGGAACATACTCATTCTGATTCTTGATGACAGAAGCAAGAGGATAAAACTTACGTAAAGAATGAAGTCTGATTGTATTGTTGGAACTGCATTTGTGCATGTTGCTTTGACACTCACAGCAACTCTTTGTCTTTCTCTTTTATAAGTAAGTATTGAAATCGGGAGCTGCTAACAGTGCTGCAAGTGTTCCTTCCACTCCACCAAATTTTCTTTCATTGTTCTATTACTTGGGCTCTGCATATGGATTGGCACAGATATTTAACTTTAGAAAAAAGACAAGGAGGGCATTTTAATTAACAACTGCTGATAAATTTATTCTTTAAATTGCCTGATATTTAATTGGCTTCCTAAAATCTGCAAAGCTACCTACCAGGAGGTTAGAGATACAAACAAATGTAAAGATCACATGTCCTGAGGATAGTACGTAGCACATTTAAAAATTTTTTTTTCTGTATGTGGGCCCCTCACTGCTGTGGCCCCTCCCGCTGCGGAGCACAGGCTCCGGACGCGCAGGCCCAGCGGTCATGGCTCACGGGCCCAGCCGCTCCGCGGTATGCGGAATCCTCCCGTACCGGGGCACGAACCCGTGTCCCCTGCCTCGGCAGGGGGACTCTCAACCACTGCGCCACCAGGGAAGCCCCCGTAGTACATTCTTAATTGTTGATGGCATAAATGTTGAGTAAAAAGAAAGGAAGGAAGGAAGGACAAAGAATTTTTAAAAATCTAGAAACGATTACAAACTGAAGTTGAGTGCTGTGAGAGTAAGCCGAACCTACTTTTGTGGAAGGTTAAGAAGAGAGAGTGGTAAGTACAGTTGGGCGTTACCCAGGAGGGTTTATGGAGTAGTAGACCAAATGCATGGCTAATTTTGAAGGATTACACTCAGGACATATTTCTTGGTGGAGTTGGCAGTTGAGGTAAGTGAAATAAAAGTTTAAAATTATATTGGATTTATTTTTTATTTTTTTAATTTCTTTTTCCAATTTGAATGGGAACAGTGAATCTTCCTTAATTTGGATACCCTTTATTTGGAAACTGGGGTATTTTAACTAAAATCACCCTTCCGTAGTAAGGGTAGGGTTTTTGCTTGTCAATCGTGTCTTCATTATTAATCCAATTTAGTATTATAAGACTTTGGCACTTTACTTAAAATAGTGCCTGGCATTTAGTAGGTACTCAGTGTTCATTACTCAACTAATTCTATATCAAATTGTAGGCACAGACGCTATGAACCAAGAGATCCCCCTTTTCTGGTTCCTGTCTTCACCACCTTTACTGGTTTATCCTAAGACTCAATTCTTGGACTTCTTCCATCCTGTGCCTGAACTGACTGTTCTGGTGGTTCAGTCCCATGGCTTTAAACGCCATCTATTTCCTGATTTATCAAATGTACAGCTCTAGCCCAGAATTCTCCCATGAACTCTGAGCTCTTACATGTACTACTTATATAGCTTCTGTTGGATGTATAATAGTCATTTCAAACATAACATGTCCAAAACTGAATTCCTCAGTCTTCTCCTCCCAAAGGTTCCCCATCTCATCTGATTCCACCCGAATCCCTCCAGTTGCTCAACTTTAAGACCTTAGAGTCATCATTGATTCTTTTCTTTCTTTTATGCCCCACACCTGGTTCATTGGCAAATCTGGTGCCTTTATATTCAAAACACATTCAGAATCTGACCATTTCTCTTGAATTCCATTGCTATCACTCTGGCTCAGTCTACTACCATCTCTCACCTGGGTTGTGGTAATATCTTCTCACACAGCCTCCCTGTTTACATACTTCATTCAGTTTGCATGGGAACAATCCATTCTCTACACATGAGCCAGAGTGATCCTATTAAAATTATATCAAGTCATGTCACTCCTTTGCTTAAAACACCCCATTGGCTCCCATCTCAATGTAAAAAGACTCAAAGCTCTACATGATCTGCTCTCGCCATTCTCTCATGTCATCTCATTGCTGTGCCTTGAGAACTTTAAGTACCTTCCTGTCTCAGGACCTTTGTACTTGCTGTTGCCTCTCCATGAAAAATTCTTTCCTCAGTTCCTTCAGACCTGTGCTCAGATGTCTGCTTGTCAGTGAGATTCTCTCTGACCATACTATTTAAAATTAAGAACCTACATATTCATCTCCTTTAATTTTTCTCCATAGCACCTATCACCATCTTTACTGACCTGTTATGCCTGTGGTCTGCCCTTTATAATGGAAGCACCATGAGGATGTGAGTTTTTGTTTATTTGGCTCACTGTTCTATCATAGTGCCTATAAGTACCTGATAGCTAGTAGATACCCAATACATTTTTGTTGAAAAATGAATGGTATACATTAACTATGTTAACTTCTCAAATTTGCTATAGTTTCATATTTTTATTTTAATAGTTCTACCTTTAAAAATCGGGTGGATTGGGTCATAGGGATTATTTGGACTACTATGAGCTTCTGGCAGTGGTGTGCTGTGGCTGGCTTACACAGGTTCTCCAGAGCTGATTATACACATCTCTTTACAACTCTGTGTTTGGTGACATCATGTTGGTAGCCAGAGTGGGAATATTTACATCTCAGAAATTGGCAAACACTATAGATCAGGGCTTCTTTTCCTCAGAGTCAGGGATGGAATACTATCTGTAGCGTAGTGTCTTGGGAAGACTAATAATTTAACACCCATTATTTTTGTTCATTACCCTTCAATTTTTATTCAACCATTAGCGCAATGTCTCTGAAGTTGGAGAATGTATCTACATCACCTGGAAGACTTGTTAAAACATAGATTTCTGGGTTCCACCCTAGAGGTTTTGATTTAGTAGGTCTGGGGAAAGGCCTGACAATATGCATGTCTAACAAGATTTTAGGAGCCACTGATACTGTAGCTCTGGAAATCTCACCTTGAGAACAACTGATTGAAAGGAAAAGCCAGGGGCAGGCAGGGAATATAGAGCCTAAGAAATAATGGTGGCAGCGCCCAGCCATCCTAATGTGTTTCTGAGCAAGACAACCATAGTTCCAAACTTATTCACCTCAAAAGTCCTGCAGCTGTGGGGGAAGGGTGGGGGAGGGCTAGATTGGGAGTTTGGGATTGACATGTACATACTGTTATATGTATATTTTTAAACACCTTTATTGGAGTATAATTGCTTTACAATGGTGTGTTAATTTCTGCTTTATAACAAAGTGAATCAGCACACTGTTATATTTAAAATAGATAACCAACAAGGACCTACTGTATAGCACAGGGAACTCTGCTCAATATCCTGTAATAACCTAAATGGGAAAATAATTTGAAAAAGAATAAATACTGAATCACTTTGCTGTACACCCAAAAGTAACACAACATTGTTAATCAACTATACTCCAAAATAAAATAAAATAACATAAAAAAGTCCAGCAGTTAGCAAGACCTTACTCTTTGGAAGGCAGTTTAGCTTCCTTGATAGTCTTATTTCTCCTTTCTTCTAAGGTGGCTCATTCCTACCAATGGAATATAGTATTCTTCTTGAGAAGAGTTCTGATTATCCATTTTCTCATTATATTTCCAGTAATAATAACGATTCTTATAATATTTTATTGTCCCTGGCTGGCAAATCTCTCATTCTAGCTCTGAGTTTAGTCACATGATAATGAGACAGTATAGTGTCAGCCATGATTAAGATGCTCGTTCTCATCCCCAGCCTAGTGGATATCAGGTATATGGGAAACAAGACTAATTCTAGGCTTTGCTAGTTAGGGAGTAGAGCTGATGATATGTCTACCTTTTCAAAGATTGTGTGATTTTGTGTGTGTGTGTGTGTGTGTGTGTGTGTGTGTGTGTGTGTTAGAACAACAGTGAGAGAGGAAGTTGGAATGAGAAATGAGACATGGGGTTAATGTGACCAAGCCTACAAGTAGAAGGAAGTATCAGAAACTGTAGTTTGGAAGAATTAGGAAAAGTAGGGGCTACTGCAAATGTTATGTTTGTCCCTTATTGCAAGGTCACATAATCTAATCATTAGTGAAAATGTATTAACATCTTCTAAGCATATGATATACTGATATAACCTACTTTATAATTATATTAAAAATATTCATTGAAAGAAGTATCTTAAGGACTTCTACAAGTCTTAATGAATGAAAGGTTGGTTGAACTTGTAAGCCTTTATTTGGAAAAAGATGGTATTTTGAGGCAGAAAATTATGTTTCTTTCAAAAATATTCTAATGTGTTGGATTTCCATTAATTTAGATAGAATTTTCCAATTAGTCCAAATTGTGGAAGTTTTTCTCTCTTCACTAATCCTTTGGTCTTCCAAGCTCTATTAGGTGAGATAATAATTAGAAGTTTAGTGGAAAACTAAACTTGCACATAGGAAGAAGTGTAAACGTTAGGAAGATGTTTGCATCACAGCCTAGAGCATTCCTAGCTTTCATTTGTTAACTCTTGGCTTTCCAGTTTATTATTATGTAAGCAGATTGGTACTCCATTAGTGGTTCTCTACTCTAACCACACATTAGAATCACCCTTTGAGAATAGTGATTTCTCAGTTCCTTCTTAGGTCTTCTAGTTTAATTGGGCTAGGATGGGACTGGGAATTGGAAATTTTTAAAAGCTCCCTAGATGATTTTAATGTGTAGCCAGGTTGAGGACCACTGCATTTGAGAACAGCAAAAATCACGATAGCTTAGAGTAACTGAACAAATACCTTTTGACAAGTTTTCAAGACCAGTGGCCAAATCTGATGATTCTATATTGATTTACTATTCACTTCAGCTCTTTAACATAAATAATGTATTTCAACCCATCATGATCTTGTGACATGAGTAAGGGAGATGATGCTATACTCATTTTACAGAAGAAAATGCTGAGACTTTATACTAATTTTGTAAATGTCATTAGGTACTTAAGTAATTTTAAGAAGATTTGTGTTGGGTTATATGTTGCCAAACACTGAAATGGAAATTTTCAGTTTCATAGCGTGAAGATGCTACATTTGATTTCATAGTATGAGGATGGTACATCTGCATTTTAAAAAAATGCTTTCCTTTTCATACACAAATTTGACCCTTGGTAAATACAACCTTAGCTTATATTTTCCCCTTTTTTGTAGCCAGTATTAGCTGTAAAGAATTTCAGGCACAGTTTGTTTTTTATCATTCTTGTTTATTTTGACTTACTCATCACATTCAGGTTGTTTACAGTGCATTCCTAACTTTGGGGCCATTATTAAGCTTAGAAGTGACATTAACCTTCCCACAGAGAATTGTCGACACAGGAAGGCTGACAGCCTGATCCTTTAATATGAAATCACAAGTTTGAAAGGTGAGGAAATTGACCTTGAAATCTTCCTTTTGCCACCTGCCGGACTCTGAGCAGTCAAAGTCATTCTGACTGAAGGGCAAGCTGGGCCACTTGCTCTTTGCCTTTCACTATGCTTTTTGTGGCAGACCAAACCTCCATTAGAAGACTATTGAAAAATGCCATAAGCACAGCTGCAAGAAAGATTTCTTTGTGTTAGCACATAGGCACAGTAGTTTCCAGGCTTGTTCGAATGCCATGGTGAGTGCGTTCATAGGACAGCTCACATCTTCAGAACAAACGTGTGCAGAGTCGGAATTTGAACTCAAAGTTACTGACTCCCAGACTTGTGCTCAGACCAGCAGGTCCTGCTGCTACTTAGATGTTTGCTATTGTAGCAAAGAAAAAGAGAGCATAGCCTATGAATGACACGGTTGGTTTACCAGGTGCAAATATGTGGATCAGGAGCTTGATGCTTCTGGTAATGATAGATGAATGTTAAATGATAAATGAATTAAAGGAGAATCATCTGTGGCCATGGTAATAAGTTCATTGATGAAAGAATGGAAGTGTGGAAAGAATGCAGTAGAATATTTACTGAAGCAGATTTTCTCCAGACTTTCAAATGACAGGACAAGAAATATTTTTCAGAAGCCACAGTTGGGAACTTTAGATCCTGGAGTGGGAACACTACATGGAGAGAAACTAAAACTATTTATCAAGGGAGAATTCTTGTGGGCCATTCTGTGGAAATACCCGTGTTCTGTTCATTCCCACCAGCACGAATGGATACTTGGCAGAAAGGGAAGAGGCTTTCATTTTATGTGGGTCTGATTAATCTCTGTATCCACTGCAAGTATAACCAGGGGTATCCTTAGTTAAAAATGAGTCCCAGTTCAACCAATTCAAGTATAATGTGCGTTCCACCTTTCAATGCATAATCCTCTCCCATTATATCAGTGTTGAAAACCATTTAGGCAATTGTTGCTAACCCTACTCTCATAAAAACATAAAGTTAATAATCAAAAAACTTTATGAGGGCATTTGAAAAAACAACTGTGTATTAAAGTTTTCTGTAATTAACCCTACAAATTCAATGGATCCAGGTCTCTACGATGCCTTTTTAAAGAAGATATAGTTTTGTGCAGGATCACTTTCCCAGGTGGAGGATACCTATACAGTATACAAATTTGTTCTTGGGTTAAAGCTTCACTCCACTTGTGAACCAAGTCTCTTCCTTTCCCAATTTCTAGATGAGGGATTTCCCTCAGGCTAATATGTTTTCCACATGTAGGGACATAGATACTTTCTATTAATTTTTTTCACTTATAGATGCAACTAGGTTAAATTTAAACAAAAAGTTAATGAAATATTGGGGAAAAATAAAACTATTATTTACAGCTTACATATAATATGTACTTGCATGTGTATGAATATATGTTGTTAGTTGATGTGTATACGTACATACTTAATATCTCCTCCATGACTTTAATTCTAGCTCCTTTATGACATTTATTCACCTAGGGACTGACTCTGAGGGAATTTCTATTGGTAATGAGGGTAACAGTTTGAAGGGGAGAAGAGGGAGGAGCAGATGATTACAGAATAAGCGTGCTGCACTATTTAAGAGCAGCTCTGCCACAAAACCAGCATCTACTTAAAGTACATAGACACTTTACTGTTTGAAAGAGAGCAGTTTCCTCCATGGCAGATGAATATACTGTTTGGATAGAGATGTGTGATTGTAACATGATTTGGCATATGTTGGTAAGATGCCACTTAGAATCATGGAATACTATTGCTGGAAACCACAGAGAGCTTATAGTGCAAACCTCCTCCATATAAGTGAGAGGACAGAGGCCCAGAGCTAATTGCCTTCTCCTGGAGCATTGAGCTAATTAGTAGCCCAGAGAGGACTAGTGACCAGAGAACCCCTAAGCCAGGGCTATTTATGCCTTGCTTACCTTCTCTAAATGTGTAGGCAAATTACGAAATTGTTGATGTATTGTAAAATGGCACCCCAAAGTAAATCTATTGGTAAATTGCATACAAAATCCAGGGACATCCATAAAAGAAATAATATTCTTCCACTTTCCTTTCATTCCTCCTCCTTCCCTCCTTTCCTAGTTCATCCCAATCCCCAGATGAGGAGCTCGTGCTTGCTTTTAGACCTTGGTACTATAGATTGTCTTAGACTCAGGCTTAATTACCATTTTGGCTGTATCCCAAGATTCATAACTTTTCTGTTTCTCTTTTTTTTTTTTTAAATGTTGAGCCTTCTTTTAATTTATTTATTTTTATTTTTGGCTGTGTTGGGTCTTCGTTTCTGTGCGAGGGCTTTCTCCAGTTGCGGCAAGCGGGGGCCACTCTTCATCGCAGTGCGCGGGCCTCTCACTATCACGGTCTCTCGTTGCGGAGCACAGGCTCCAGACGCGCAGGCTCAGTAGTTGTGGCTCATGGGCCTAGTTGCTCCATGGCATGTGGGATCTTCCCAGACCAGGGCTCGAACCCGTGTCCCCTGCATTAGCAGGCAGAGTCTCAACCACTGCACTACCAGGGAAACCCTCTGTTACTCTTGATTCACAAATACTGAATTTGTTTTTTGTAAGTTATTCTGGAACTCTCTCCTCCTCTCAGGATAGTGTGGAAATGTTCTAAGTATTAATGACAAAGAACCCTTTGTGAATCCCAGGGGAATATATGTATAATATATAATACACCTATATACAAACATATGTAAATATCTCAAAATTTAACATGCATGTAGGTCACCCAAAGACCTTATTAAAATGCAGATCTCAGGGTGAGGCCTGAGATTCTATATTTCTAAATTTTCCCTCAGGTGGTGCTGATGCTGCTAGTCCATTGGCTACACTCTGAGCAACAAGGCAATTGCTGTAATAGTTAAAATCTTTGCATTTTAACAATTTAAAACAATTTTTTAACAACAAAAAGCGTTTTAACAAAAACATCAATATTTTAACCTAAAAAATGACTCAACATGGGAATTTCAAGCAGGTATATTTTTGACAATCCTTATATTAT
The DNA here is from genome assembly GCF_003031525.2 of Neophocaena asiaeorientalis asiaeorientalis. Taxonomy (NCBI): domain Eukaryota; kingdom Metazoa; phylum Chordata; class Mammalia; order Artiodactyla; family Phocoenidae; genus Neophocaena; species Neophocaena asiaeorientalis. Next base: position 408,582 of record NW_020175441.1, on the reverse strand, counting down.
AACATATAGTCAAGTGGTGTTTGCCTCTGTCTATATCAGGTCTATTCTGGTAAGCCTCTTTGAGCTCGTTATATAAAAGAGTCCAGAAGATCAAACAAATTATCCTTTACTGGTCACAAATTTCAACCATGAGAAGATGCCTTCCTCTTCCTCTTGGATTCCTTCCCTGTCTTCCTCCCTCTCTCAGAAATACATGTTAAGAACTTCTCCTGTACAAGATGCTGGTTTTGTTGGATCTGTCTTTGAAATAAAACAACAACAGGTACACTTATTGAATGTTCTTTATTTCTTAGTTGATAGGAGCAGTGGGAGGAGGTTCGTTTTCTTTATCTTCTTCTCTCTGGTCCCCATTGCAATCTGTTTCTCTAGCACATATCTTTTACTCTGCTTTTATTTTTTCCCCTTTGTAATTGTCTTTTCAAAACCAGAGTTTGAATTTTTCTTCCTCCCTCAATATTATGGAGTGTGCCTAGCAGTATGACTTAATTTTGCCTCAGCCTCTATTATGGTGCTTTGTATATTAATATGAGCAATAAAGTCTCCATGAATAAATACACACTTAATAAGTGTTCATGGTATTTAATTGTCCTGGTTCTTTGAGATAACTCTTCTCCATGCTGGTTTACAGTGACATAAGGACAGTATTTGTGGATTTTTGTTTTTCTCCTTGACTCTGGTGATCAATTATTCTCTGTTCTTTATGTATTTATATACTTTTCAATTAGAACAGCAACACTATTTTTTCAAATAATATTTCTAATACTACCACTTCTACCTGTGAAGTTGAAAATATGCCCTCTTTGGCATGCCTGATGTAGAATAATCTTATATACATGCTCCCATGTATCGCTGTGTTCTGATGCAACTGGGAAAGGAAAGTAGGTGTTTCTGATGGATCATTCTTCCTAAATTTGAGACTCTCTTGTTTGAATGGCCTCGTGGAGAGAATGTAGATAATAAAATTACCAGGCCAGAATGAAGGTCTTTTGTGTGCTTGTAATCCAAGTTACAGTACTCGTTCTTTGTGCATCATTCATTTGCTTACTTAATCCTCATTGAGCACTATTATGTACTGGGCATAATTAGCAATAACTTCCCTGCCTTCTTAGAGTCAAATTCTGTTTGTGTGTGTATGCATGTGTATATTTTATAAAGTTAAAAAATAAACAAATTTAGAACATAATTTCTATTAGTGATAAGACTAGTAAAAGTATATAAAGCAGGCTAAGAGGATAAAGAAGAGTGGGAATAACATAGTCCTTAATTTGGGTTTTTATAAAAGGTTTGTATGAGAAGACATTTGAGCAGAGACCTGAGGTGAAGTGCAGAGTGAGACATGTGGGTGTTGGGGAAAAGGGTTTCAGGTTGGGTGAACAGCAGGTGCAAAGGCCTGAGTTGAGAATAGTCTGGCATGCTGGATGAAGAGTAAGGCTTCCGTGGCTGATGGAGAGAGTGAGGTGAGTGGGGAGATGAGCGTGGACAGATAGGTTGGCCCATTATGGTGGGTGTGGTAGCTGCTCAGTAAATGGAGACTGTGCTGCTCTTATGCTTGAAACTTTCAGTGGCTTTTATTGCTCTTAGGAAGAAGATGCAAAAGCTTGAATGAAAGCTTTATCCTCTGTTCTCATCAGACATGCCATACTCTCCTAAATTCCCTCTGCCAGGACCCTCCCCCACCTCCATACCGCGCCTTCTTTTGGTCCTTCTCTCTCACTGTTCTTCTCACCACAGTGCCTTTGTATGTGCCAGTCCCACTGCCTAGACGACTCTCCACCTACACCCACAAGCTTTTGCCCCTTCGCATCTCAGCTTTGTTATCAGTTCTTTAGAGAAGATTCCCCGGCCCTCTGATAATCCCTGTTATTGTGCACTCAGAGTATCATGTACCCATTCTTCATGACACTTATCAGCATTTCAACTTTACATTTGGGTGGTTCTTTGTCGTTTTATGCTACCAAATTATAAGCTCCATGAGGCTGGGAACTGGGCTGTTTTTTTTCACCACTTTGCCTCTGACACCTCGTGCAGTATCTGTCACAGAGTAGTGGCTTAGTAAGTACTTGAATAGTTGATTTAAAACAAAAAAAATTCTCCCATCTTTTTTTTTTCTTTCACCTTTTATTTCTCTTCTTTTTAAAACTCCTATTCCTCCTTTTAACCTTTGTTCTCCTTCTTTATCTCTCATCTTGCCTGGTAAAGACTCACTGCTGAGTTCAAGATTCTGTATGTACGTGAACATTTTCTAAAGACTAAAGAACAATGGTAGAAAAGAGTTGGTGGCATTTAATAGCATGCTGCCATTCTATGTGAAATCAGAGATGCCCCTTCATAAGAGAACATGGCTATTATATCTTCCTTAAAATGAAGACCTACATCAAACACTGCAGCAAGGGTGTTTTTCCATTTCATTTCTTTTGTTCTGCTTGTGGCTTTGTTGAATCCATCTATCATTAACATTTATAATTTAGCACTGTCTTCTGGCACAGTGTGATGTTATCTGTATTGCTGACAGATTTGTCTCAGTCTTGGTCTTAGGTCTCTCAGCTGTCTGGTTTCCCGAATTTTGCTTATCCAAGCATTTCATTTGTCACACTACCTGCCATTGTCACCACGTTTGTCTTTATCCTCAGTCATTAGTTTCCTATGCTCTGTCTTAATCCCATTACAGGGCTTGTTCTTGCTATTTTTATTTGTCACGGTATCTATTTTAGTAACAGATGTAGTTGTCAGAACATCTCCTTACTCCCAATACTGGTGTCACTTGTGCATTTGGTGTTAAGAGTTTGTCTTGTGTGCTATTCTGGGTCTTTGTATGTACACGTGTTAGTCCACTTCGTTGTTTTAATTGTACCAGATCTTTTCTTCTCCCAGTGATACATAACTGTGGTTCATTTATTTTTTCTTGCCATTCTGAATATTGTTGAGTTGCTTTGTCTCTAAGGAAGGCATTTTTTGGAAGACCAGATCAGTGGCGCAACAGATGAGAATGCAAATTTATGAGTGTTTGCTCTGAATATGTGTGCATTCAATCAGAGAGCTGAGCTACAGTGTGTGCTTTTGATCATGTTAGGATAGCGTGTTCATTGATTGAATTTGATTTTCACTATATGGTCTTCACATCCGGTTTGATATCATATTCTACAAGGTGTGCTTTTTTTTTTAAAGTTTGAAGTTACTGTATTTCTATGGTAAACAAAATTTTGAAGGCAAATACACTTTATCTCTCCTACTCTTGGGTGATGAGTTAACAAAGCAAAGCAAAACAGACTTATTCTAAAGTGAATTGATTACTTGAAGAAAAGCTTACTAAGCAATGTTTAGCCAAAAAAATATAAGATGAGGAGAAACATGAGAAGTGCAGATAATAAAAATAAATAGAATTTGTCTTGAGGATGGGTACAAATAGTATTAGCTTCTCTGAAGTAGCCATCTAACATTTACAATTGATTCTCAAATAATTTAAAATAACTAAGGGTATGTGGGGGAACTTCAGCTTACTAAAAGATAGAAGAAAAACACATTGCTCAGGGTTGTGGGTATTCTCTCAGTGAAATTAGCTACAGCTTTTCTAAGGTTTAGGTCTAATCCATAATTTGTGAAAGAAAGAATGTATAAACAATTCTAACCCTAGAAATCCTGCAAGTGTATAAAATATTTTGTGCCCAGTCAACTGACTTGGAACCAAACCATGCTGAGATTCACATTCTTCCTCTGCCCCATGATTTTATGTTTGCTTTTTGGTTGGTATTTGAACTGTTTTATTAGCTTGATTCCTCTAAACTGAGAAAATTAGAATATCAGTCACTTGTAACAAAAATTCAATTTCATTGTGGAGTCTCTGGAATCAAGGAATTCAAGAGACAGTGGATACTTGAAGGTTATGAAACACGACAGTGTAGTCCCCACTTGTCAGTATCTGCCTCCTATTTCTAATTTTTACAAGATTTAAACTAGCAGGGAAGCTCTCTCACCATTAAATGTAGGAAACTGGGTTTTTTTGCAGGGGAGAGGGATATGTTCATGGGAGTCTGGGTTTTCTATGACTAAAAGACACTTAGCATTTATGAATTTGATAGACCTATATAATGCTCTTCAAGTGAAGAGAACAGCCTCCATATTTTTCCTGTGAAGGAATAAAACACCTAATATCAGTTTAGTACAGGAGAATGTTTCATGTATACATTTAAATATCCTTACAAAAATCTGCTTGCCTGTATTTAATGGCCTTTTCTCCACTTTGTACCTCTGTGGTATTTGGTGTTCAGCTCTCTCATAAGAATTTTCATTGCATCCTGATTGCATATCTTCTACCACCCTGGTTATGAGCTCCTTGTGTGTGAAGCTTACTTATCCACTATTTAGTATTAATAAGTCAATGCTTTGTGAATAATTGCTTTTCAATATATGATTGGTAATGAAGGGTTATTATTTTATAAGTTATGCCAGGTAAGTAAGTGTTATGGATACATGCTATAAAGCATTTGCCTGATTAAAGATTTTATAATCTTAGGGTAGGGCAGTGAAAAAAAAATCTACGTTGAAATATTTGAGGGCAGGCTTCTAATCTTTGTTTTTGTGTGTAAAATACTTGAAAAGGTAACCTAAAACAAAAGAAGACATTTGAAGTGTCAAATATATAGTCCAGACTGGGCAGAACACCGTTCTGTAAGTATGACTTCTGATGTACTCCTTGTAACAATCCAGTGAAGTAGGGATTTGTAGTAGATACTTCTTAGTGGGCTGCTGACTCGAACTAATCCTTTTTCTAGGAAAATTATATGAACTCTCAGCGATCACATTTCTACCCTTAACCCAGAACTGTAGTTTGTTGATCCAGGATTTGGCTATAATCCAAGCAGGGATAGTCAGATTTTATCTTCCAGGAACTAGAAATGTAAGACAGAGAGAGACTGGGAATTGTTGGAGCTGAGTCATATGACTGGCAATCAACAGAGAAGTTTCCTTCATTTATTCATTCAACAGATATATATTGAATGCTTTAAGTATTCCAGACACCAAGCAGAGGTTGGGGATTAAATGACAGCAAAATCAGACACAATCTCTGCTCTTAAAGATTTATGGATTACTGAGAGAAAGACTGTAATCCAATACTCATAAAATTAATTAAAACTATAAACTGATGTAAATGAAGAAATGGAATGTATTTCTCTGATAGCAAATAACAGTGGATCCTGAGGTAGACAAAGACTGAGAAGGCTTCTACAAAGAAGTAAAAGCCATTTAATCTACAAAGAATGTTAAACAGGTGAAAATGGTGGATGTGTTTGAGAATGAGACATTTCAGGGAGAGGCAGTTGCATGTTAGAGGCTCTAGGATACAAGAAGGGAGCATGGTAGAGTATGCCAGTGTGCCTGGACACAGAGCTGGGAAAGAGTGGAAGGTAAGGATTGAGGGCCTTTCCTGCCTTGTTAAAGATTTTTGTCATCATTATAAGGACAATGGCATTCAATTGAAGGTTTTTCATCAGGCATCTAACATGATCATATTTATGATCAGATTAACTCCAGGGAAGAGTTGATGTTAGCTTGCTATGGTAAGGGCGATAGAGTGGGAAGAGAAATGGATGGGCTTGAGAAATATTTAGGAAATAAAGTCAAAAGAATTTGGTGATAGAATTTATGTAGTAGGTAGGAGAGAGGTGCCAAGTATGATTTCTAGATATTTAGCATGGAGAATTAGAGATAGAAAAATTCATTGAGTTAGAGGGCTTTAAATGATATTTAAAATATTCAACGGTATTTCAGTATTGAACAATGTAGGATTTTTGTATGCCCATTTGAGATGGTTATGATGGTCATGGATTCCTATTTCTAGTACATATAAAGGATTAGTTATGTCAATTTTGATGTTCAGTGTTTGATAGTAAAGAGCTTGAGTAGCAAAAGATGGTGGTTGAGATTTCATAATTTTCTAGATATTTTCCAGAAGAAATTCATGAATAGTGTTCACTTGGAGTGAACCAGAATGCCATCTGGTGACTGTTTATATAAATAGCAGACACATGTTCCCTGAGGACAAACTTATAATAGCTAACATTTCCTGAGAAACTATGATGTGCCTGGAATCTGTGCTAAGCAATTATATATGGCATCACATTTATTGACACTCTAAAGCATACTGGAATTTAAATGACAATATAAGATAATAACATTAGATATAAAGAAATTATATAGTTGAATGGCACATGAATAATTTAAATTAAAAAGTGTTAAGATTTTAATAGGTTGATGAACTGTACCCTTCCTTTCCCCCAAAGATACATGCACACTTATATCACCTATTCATCCAGGAGAAAATTTGGAATTAATTCTGTTGTGGCATTTGTTGTCTTCTCTCCTAAAGAAAAAAAGAGTTATTTGTAGCCCTATAATTACTCCTTTCAATATAAACCAGACTTTGAAAAAAGTCAGATGTTCTTTTGCACAACTCATCGTTCATTTATTTACTCAACAATTATGGTTATATATTCAGCACCTATTATGGTGGGGTGCTATTCTACTGAAGATGCAACAGTGGAAAAAATATGCAAGAACTCCTATCCTTATGGCATTTTCCATGAGGGGAGACAGAAAATGACTACTAGAATATATAATATGCCAGATAGGGTTAAGTGCTGAGGAAAAAAAAAAAAGCAGAGAAACAGGGTAAGTAGTGATGGTGGAGGTGCAAGTGTGTTGCTGTTTTAAGTAGATGCCAGACCTCATGGAACAAAAAATTCAAAGGGGTAAAGAAATAGACCATATGGACATTGTGAGGTAGAAAGTGCAAATTCCCAGAGGTAGAAACATGCCTCGTTTATCTAATAAAGCCAAGGAGGCCACTGTGGCTGGAGTAAGATAACTCAGAGAATGAGTTAGGAAGCGTTCCTTCTGCTGCTTTTTTCTGGAAGAGACTGTGGAAATTTGACATCATTTCTTTCTTAAATGTTTGGTAGGGCTTCCCTGGTGGCACAGAGGTTTAGAGTCCGCCTGCCAATGCAGGGAACACGGGTTCGTGCCCCGGTCCAGGAAGATCCCACATGCCGCGGAGCAGCTGGGCCCGTGAGCCATGGCCGCTGAGGCTGTGCGTCTGGAGCCTGTGCTCCGCAATGGGAGAGGCCACAACAGTGAGAGGCCCGTGTACAGCAAAAAAAAAAAAAAAATGTTTGGTAGAATTCACAAGGAAAACCATCTGGGCTTGTTCCTTTCTTTATGGCACATTGCTAATTACTGGTTCAAATTTTAAAACTGATATGGGCTCATTCAGGTTATCTATTTCTCTTTATGTAAGTTTTGGTAGATTGTGTCTCTCAAGGAATTGGTTCCTTTTATCTATGTTATCAAAGTTTTGGGCTATAATGTTGTTTATAGAGCTTTTTTATTATACTTTCAGTGTTCATGTGATTAGTAGTGATGACCCCTCTTTCATTTCTTATATTGACCATTTGTGTCTTCTTTCTTTTATTTCTTGGCTAGCCTGGCTAGAGGTTTAGCAATTTGATTGGTATTTTCAAATAACAACCTTTTGGTTTTGTTGATTTTCTCCACTGTTTTCCTGTTTTTAATTTCATTGATTTATGCTCTAATTTTTATTATTTCTTTTCTTCTGCTAGCTTTAGGCTTAAATTACTTTTTCTCCTTTAGTTTTCCAGGATGAAAATTCAGAGTACTGATTTTAGATCATTATTTTTTCCTAATATATGCATTTAATGCTATAAATTTCCCTCTAAGCAATACTTTCACTGTATTCCACAAATTTTCATAGATTATATTTTTACTTTCATTTAGTTCAATAAAAAAAAAATTTCTCTGGAGACTTCTTTGACCATGTGTTTTTAGAACTATGCTATTTAATCCCCAAATATTTTGGATTTTTCACCTGTCTTTCCTAATTCTAGTTAAATTCCATGATGTTCCGTGAACATACTTTGTATGATTTCTATGCTTTTAAATTTGTTAAGGTGTTTTATGGCCCAGAGTGTGGTCTGTATTGGTGACTGTTCAACGTGAGAAGAATGTGTATTCTTCTTGTTGGATGGACTATTTTATAAATGTAAATTAGATCAAATTGATTGATAGTGCTATTCAGGTCAGCTATGTCCTTACTGGTTTTCTGCCTGCTTGACCTACCAATTATTTGAAAGAGAGGTGTTGAGTTACAACAGTAATAGTGCATTTGTCTGTTTCTCATTGTAGTTCTGTCAGATTTTGACTCACATATTTTGCTGTTGTAATGTTAGGTGCACATACATTATTGAGGATTATTATGTTTTCTTAGATAAATGACCCCTTTATCTTATATAATGCCACTCTTTATCCCTGATAATTTTTCTTGTTTTGAAATATGCTTTGTTTAGTTAATCCAGCTTTCTTTTGTTTAATGTTAACATGCTACAACTTTCTCTTATCTCATTACTTTTAACTTCTCTGAGTCTTTAATTTAAAGTAGGCTTCTTGTATACAACAAATAGTTGGGTCTTGTCTTTTATTTCTAAGCATTCTGAGAATTTCTGTCTTTTAATTAGTATATTTAGACTTTTCACATTTAAAATGATTATTGATACAGTTGGATAATATATCTTATATTTGAAACTGTTTTCTATTAATGGCCTTTGTTTCTTTTATTTTTCCTCTTTTTATGCCTTCTCTCATTTTAATTGGGTATTTTACATCATTCCATTTTGTCTGCTCTCTTTACATATCAATTAAACTTTAAAAAAAAAGATTTTTAGTGCTTGCCCTAGAATTTGCAATATACATTTTTATCTAATCTAAGTTCATACTCAAATAATATTAAATTGCTTCATGTAGTGCCAGTAACTTATAAGAGAGTATTTCTGATTCCTTCCTCCCATCCCTCATGATATCGCTGTCATTCATTTATTTTTAGTTTGTTCAGCTTTACTTATTACATAGATAAAAGTCATGCCTTCCAAGCTCTTCACATGTTGAAGCTAAAAACTGGAAGTGGATCATCTCTTTTTAGAAAAATTAGCTGCTGAAATAGCTGTCCATGATTTTTTTGAGCTATGGGTCAGAACTATTTCCTTTTGCTTTCAATGCCCTTTTACTAGGACAAGTAGCATAGTGGAGAACATGTGTCCTGGAAATGCAAAAGGGAAAATAGCAAGCTTTTAAATCTATCTACCTATTTATCTATCTATCTATCTATCTATCTACCTATCTACCTATATATCTATTACCTACCTATCTATCTCATTTTAAACAGGACTTGTGGACCACTGTACATGAAAAAGTTGGGCTATGAACAAAACAATACAGTTCAAAAGACATAATAATAAGATTTGTATATTTATTAAATATGATTGTTCTACTTTTCCAGTAATTTTAGCTTCAGTTATATTGTTCTATTTCTAAGCACTGTAAGTATATTAAAAACCAATAATTAAAAACCCTAGTAAATATAAGTAACTTAAAAGTTATAGGTAAAAATAACCAAAATAGAGTTGCACTTAGAACTGGCGATCAACCATTTAATATGGGTAAATATTCACATTTCATGTTTTAAAAAATATATGACAATTCTCTATTTACAATATTCTAGAAATAGAAAATTCTAGAAAACCATAATTCAAAGGGAGTCATGTACCAAAATGTTCATTGCAGTTCTATTTGCAATAGCCAGGACATGGAAGCGAGCCAAGTGTCCAACAACAGATGAATGGATAAAAATGATGTGGCACATATATGCAATGGAATATTACTCAGCCATAATAAAAAGAAACGAAACTGAGTTATTTGTAGTGAGGTGGATGGACCTAGCGTCTGTCATACAGAGTGAAGTAAGTCAGAGAAAAAGAAATACTGTATGCTAACACATATATATGTAATCTAAAAAAAAAAAAAGAAAGAAATGGTTCTGAAGAACCTAGGGGCAGGACAGGAATAAAGATGCAGATGTAGGGAATGGACTTGAGGACACGGGGAGGGGGAAGGGTAAGCTGGGACAAAGTGAGAGAGTGGCATGGACATATATACACTACCAAATGTAAAATAGATAGCTAGTGGCAAGCAGCTGCATAGCACAGGGAGATCAGCTCGGTGCTTTGTGACCACCTAGAGGGGTGGGGTAGGGAGGATGGGAGGGAGGGAGATGCAAGAGGGAAGAGCTATGGAGACATATGTATATGTATAACTGATTCACTTTGTTATAAAGCAGAAACTAACACACCATTGTAAAGCAATTTTACTCCAATAAAGATGTTAAAAAGAAAAAAGAAAAAGAAGTTAGGGCTCTAAAAGCCACCTTTTCAAAGCTGCAAGCAGTTTTGATCTTTCAGAATGTAACCCTTCAATTCATCCTGAGTGGAAAGTACCACTACGAATACCTCTGTTTCAGACTAAGAGGTTAAGTGTACTGGTGTGCTATTCGTGAGTCTGCTCCCTCAGGATTTCTTTTCTTTCTTTTTTTTCTTTTTTTGGTGGAGAGAAAAGTTTGTTGGCTTTCTACGTATTTAGAATGCACTGTGCCATATGCAAACTATGACTTGTCGAAGCAGAGTTTTGGATGTTTTTCATTTGTCCCAGTTTAGTGAAAGATGGTGAGTGCAGATGGAGAGAATTGTAAGCTCCACTCACTCATGCTGGATTAAAAACTAAGAAGGGAACTGGGATGTTAATATCCTACACACTGTGTTAGTAAAGAATGGGTAATCCAGAACAGAGTGATGGTGGACTATTGGTTTGGATATAATTATCCACAGACCTAAGCCATAACTAAGTGGGTAGGTAGAAGGTGATAGGTAGCTTATAATACCTTTATCTTTAATCGTATACTTCGGAGAAGTCAGAGGACTCATGTCCTAGTCTCTAAACTTGGGACTCAATTCACAACTCATGAAAGGGTTTAGAGTTTGCCAGCTGGGATCTCTGTCTTCAGCAGCCTTCTTGGTGCTCATTGATGGCAGTTAGCTGCCCTGAAGAGAAAGGGCAGTTCTGAATGGTGTGGCGGTTGAGGGGTGGATAAGAAGGTCTTCCTCTCTTTGAGCATTTGCGGGTAAATGTGTTCAGAACACGCTTAGTGGTGGGAGATTAGATGGTTCCTTTGTGAGAAACACACGGGAGCTTGGCAGGATGACTCCCAGGAAGAGAATCAGAGAACTGTGTAATGCTACATATAATTGTCCTAAATTATTCTTGAGCTGCTTTTATTTTAAACTTGCAAACTTTCAATGATGCTTCTTTAAAAATTATGTCTTAGTTTCAGTTGTTCTGTGGAGAATTAAGGACAAGGCTTGTCCTACACCTGGTAGAAAAATGGAAGGAACTAATTTTTAACAGTTTAGAGTAGTGATTCTCAGCTGGGAGTAATTTTGCCCTCCATGGGATGTTTGGCAATGATGAGACATTTTTGGTTGTCACAGCTTGGGGTGGGGGAAGGAGGGCTACTGGTATCTAATGGTAGTGGCTAGGGTTGTTGCTCAACCTCTTACAATACACTGGACAGCCTTTCACAACTAAGGATTATCTGGTCTAAAATGTCAGTAGTGCTGAGACTGAGAAACACTGAATTTTAGATATTTTGAGGGGATTCCTGTGTGGGCATGGGAAAGCTTGAAGTCTTTTGTGATTTGTATGTGTAAAAGAGTATATTTTACATTTAGTCTGCATGTTGCAGTTACACAATAGAGCCTCTGAACATGCATACTTGTGTGTGCACACACACACATACCAGAAATAAACTCTCCTGTAATTATCTTCTCTATCATAAACATGGCAAAGACCTTTGTAAATTATGTCATGTCTAACAGTCCATCATCACTACATGAAGAGAAATGAGCAGAGCTCAAGTTTGTGGTCACAGAGAAAAGGACTTTTTTCTTAGGATCTTGTCTGAAGTTAATGCTTTGCTCTGAAGCTTTCTTTTTAAAAAATATTGATCAAGTTTTGGCTTTATATTTGCATTGTACCTGGATACTTTGTGTTATTATTATACATATTGATTTTTAGTGATTGACTGCAGAATACAATGAAGCCATCTCTGGACCTTCTGTAAATTGGTGATAGATATTCCTGGAACAGTTTCAGAATTCAAGATAAAACATTCCTCAGAATAGGACCTTCTAATGAAACCCATCCCATTCTTTCGCTGATTGGCAGCACAAGTAAAGTTTTACTTGCCGTAGGTGGTGACTGGAATGGTAGATGTCAGTCTGGTGCTAATAGTCCTTTGATCAATTTGACCTATCAGTAAATCAGTTCACTTTATAGTCTAATGTTAAGAATATTAGAATAGAAATGCAACCTTATGTTCTGCCTTAATTTCTGTGGTTATAGCAATGTTAATATTAGAGAAGGCATTTTATAATTATTTCAAAATCAAAAAGAAATACAAGAAATTCTAGAACTAATACAGTCTTTTTTTTAGCCTCTCTGGACTGAGATAGCCTTTTCAGAAAGAGTAGCCCTAAATGCTATGACAGTTAAGGTAGTTTGGGAGGCCATACTGTGACTCTCCTGGTGGTAAAGAAGCTGTTGTCATGTGACAGGTCTCCCATGGATAACCATTACCTCCTGTCAGTGAGAAATGTGAAGATTAAAAACAGTGTCACCAAACACCGACACCATCCTGTATTTTTTATTTAAGAGCTGCTGAAAGATTTCCCACTGGCTGATCAAATATGTTAACAGCTGGCTCCGGACCATAATCTGTCACTTGCAGCACATTTCAGACTGCCCATTTAAGAGCCACATATCATCTCTGGGATCTTCAAGCTAGTCAAAGGGGCAAGAGAACTTATAAGGAGGCACAAAGCTAGCCAAAGCCATGGGTTGCCCAAAGACCATTAAATGGTTTGTTAGTATCAAGTATGACAAGTGAAGGCAGAGGCTACCAGCATGGATTCTAGCATGGATTATAAATCCTGGGATTGGGATTGAGTCTTTGGGAATTTAAATTCTTTTGGAGGATTAAAAGAGCATTAAATGATAACTTGTTATCACCTGAATAGCACAAACAGTGATCTGGAATTTTAAAGAGTATCCTAGATATGCTTGCTTATTTATCTGTCTAAGGACCTACCATCTCTTTAAGAGGTTTATAAATAAAAAAGGGAATTGTTGTTTCATTCTTTTCTTATGACCCCAAATTAATCCTATTCTCATCTATCAATCAGAGATTGGAGTGCCAGTTTGGCTGATATCCCGGTAATAGAAAGTCTCATTTGAATTGATTGATCAGCTGGATAACTTAGATAAAATGCAGTCTGCTTTAGTCATCTTTCTGTTTAGTAATGAGCTCTCTGGAATTTCTACTCCTTTGGTACATGTTGTATTCTAATAAAAAGCAGTTGGCTACAGAATTTGCTCAGTTCTGTGCTCTTGATTCCTTGATAACACCTAAGCTTTCTTGCATATTATTGCGATGTTAAAATGCTCTCTTTTGAATCAAGTATAGATATAAGCCATTTTTAAATAAATTTCCAAAATATTGGGAGTCCATTCTCATCCAAAATAGGAGTGACCCTCTTTGGCTGCTTTCTCAAAGACAACCTGGAAAATTGCCATCTTCCTCCGTCCAAAATGAGACTGGAAAGGTAGATAAGAGCTCATTTGTGAAAGGCCTTATTTTGCCAAGATAGAATGCTTGGATCCTGTCCTATGTGAAAGTGAGCCAAGTGAAGTTTTTAAGAAGGGACTGATACGATGCACTTCTGGTGGAGTAAAAATTTATAACGGTAAAACCAGCTGTTTGAAGTAGCCAGCTAAGGGTTCCTCAGTGATTGAAAATACACTGTATCTGAATTCCCATTCTCAAATTTGTCAGTAAAATATATTAGCACTTTAAACATATGATACCCTTTCTTCCATCAATAAAAGAAATTTGAATGTAGAGCAAGAAAAATACTTGGGAACACAAATTTTATTGAAGACCTATATTAATTAGATAGGTCTTCTAATATTAAATAGTACCTTTTCTATCTTCCACTTTATTCCATACCCATTTAAGTCAATCTCACTGAAGGGAAAGACCATCTGCTTTTCAGAAGGACATGAAGGGGTACAGAAAGGATGAATGAGAAATAAAAGTGTGATATGATAAACTCAAAGGAAGAAGTGAAGACCCTTAAAGACCCATATTACATGTATGATTATGTTTAGGATTAAAACTTATCTTACATTTAAAACACCTGAACATTTGAAATATTAATATCGTTGTCTTTCCAACAAGGTTATATGATTTTTAAGGCAAGGTTCTTATCATGTATATTTTTATTCTTCATAGAGCAAAAGCATCATGCATGATGCACAGAAGATTTTCAGTAATTACTTGGTGATTGACAAATTCTTTATTTGCAAAATTTTTTGAGCACTAACTCTGAACTAGGTACTGTGGGAGATTGAAAAAGGCATAAGGCAGAGTAACTGTTTCATATGTGTTACACTGAACTCAAACCAAATAGAACTGAGAGACACATATGAACTTTAAGGTCATGTAGCATAATAGTAACATCTGTCTCTCTTTTTCTGTCTCTCTAAAGAAAATACGAAGCATATTCACAGCAGCACAAATTTTTAGGAGAGATTGTTGTGAATCTAGTGAAATTGTATTTGTGTCTTATGCAGTGCATTCAAAATTTCATTAAAAAAATACATCAGTGTGCCCAGTTAATATCTGAGGAAAACATTTGCAACAACATATGCACAAAATTTGAATTAGTATAAGAACTGGAATCCCTTAAAAATAAACAGAACTTATTTTCATGTTGGTAGGTCATCATTAAACCTTCCTCCTGTATCAAGTCAACACAAGACACTGAAATATACCCAAAGAACAGTCAAGAAGAAGCTTCTAGGTGATTGGATGTAGTTTTCCTATAGCAGAAGTTTCTCCATTTACCATCCATCAAGGAAAAACAAGAATTCTTTGGGCTTCTCTGGTGGCGCAGTGGTTGAGAGTCCGCCTGCCGATGCAGGGGACGTGGGTTCGTGCCCCGGTCCGGGAGCATCCCACATGCCGTGGTGCGGCTAGGCCTGTGAGCCATGGCCGCTGAGCCTGCGCTTCCGGAGCCTGTGCTCTGCAACGGGAGTGGCCACAACAGTGAGAGGCCCGCATACCGCAAAAAAAAAAAAAAATTCTTTGGGTGGTTGTTCTCTGTTGTCGATGCAGAGCTAGGATGCACTTTGTTAAGTAAATCTTGGGAGAATTTCAGATCCTTTTTCAAACCATGCTGGAAGTTTTGCTCCCTTTTCTGACCATATTGGGTTGTGTAGTGATAACTTTTACATGAATCATTATAATACAGAGACATGTCCTACAAATTTAATAATGGCCACCATGAACAGCAGTATGCAATAAGGTTTCCTCAGCAGGGACATATTCTTTCTGGAAGGGAAATTTAATTATCTAGCTTGACTACTGTGTAATTCAAACGTTAGCTATTGCAGCTCTTTTATACTACACAGTGGTGTTAGTGGCAGACCGAAGACTGATGGTTACCTCCCCATAGGCAAACTCAGAGAACCAAACTGCCCAGTGCTTTGCTTCTACTCAATTTTTGAATTAATATCCAGCTCTTTAGGCATTCCTCCCTGATAAACCATGTATGATAGAAGAAAACGGTGGGGATTTTAATTATGTGATGATCGTATGCCACCTTCTTTTTTCTTGCATTTCACCTTCTACCTTTTTGTAGAGGCACGTGGTCAGAAAGGGAAATTACCGTGGAGTCACACAACTTAGCATAGAGGGAAAGACGGGCTCACCACAAAACCTCCCTACCCCTTAAGCAATTTAAAAAGTACTTTGAGTTTCTGAAAACAGAATGAGACAAAACACAACTATATAAATCCAAGGTTGTTGCTATTACTGTGCTGGAACTCTGAAGGGTATAATTAGCCTGTTGAAGGAATGGTATTGGGCAGGGAGGGGGAGGTGCTGACCGACCTCAGCTCAGGTTCCCTGTCCCCCTCCTGCTGAGAATCTGCCTTCGCTTCCTGCCCTCAGGTGTGTGAGAGGAGCATGTTTCATTCCAATAAATACCAATACATCAAAAAAAAAAAGAAGGTATTCCATGGGAGATGATGGGGTAGAAAGGGGAAGGTTGGGGAAAAAAGTGCTACTGAGATCATAGGGAGTGCCCCTTGGATTTGTCTTTGTCATGTCCTACTTTACCTGACTTTCCTCAGTTGCTGAGTGCAAGAACGGATGGAGAATTTAGGATGAGCTTCCCCAAGACATTAGAAATTAGTTAGCTTAGCTTTCTGGGATCCTTAGTTATTATAGCAAAAAAATGTGTGCAAATCTATTATTTTCTACATATGTAGTATTGAATATAGTAGAAAAAGTAATAAATCCAATGCTGTAGGATTTGGATTCTGGAAGTAATACTTGGCTTCTGCTCTTTCCTAGCAGCATGACGTTAGTTTTGATACATATAAAAAGGGGAGAGAAAAGGGTAGGTCCTGCTTAGCTCTCTAGCCCCTTACAGTGATGTTGTGTTGATTATATGAAATATTAAATTTGAAAATAATTTATAATATATAAAGATCTAAGAAACATGTGATATTATTGTTATTAATTAAGGAGAGAACGGTGCCTAGTGTAAAATTAGTCTCTTGACTTTCTATCCCTTTAGAGTGAATATATATTCTGTGATTTCCTGCTGAGAGGAAGAGATAGTGCTACTTTATTTACCCTGGCATTTCCTTGTGCACAAATGTCACCCCTCTCCATCCAAAAAAATATGCTTGCTGGCATTTCTTGTAAATTGCTTCTTTCTCTAGCTGCTGAAGTGAGGAGACCAAAGGACGTGTGTAAGTAAGTCTAGACTATTTTTGATATTATAAGTGATATACAATCATTGTACTTTTCTGTGTAAAGTAGATGGCAAGGCAAAGAGCTGTTTAACACAGTTGGCCCTAAGTTCTGAGAAGCTGTTCCCTGAGCCTGATGATTGAGACAATCTTCACGGTCAGTCTACAAACCTAATCAGATCATGCCCTTCCCTGTCTAGAACTTTTCATTGGAAGTCATCACCTTTAGAGAATAAAATCCAGTACTATTTGCATTGCACACAGCTCACACTTGGAGTCCTTACCTACTAGACTCATCATCTGCTTCTTATACCTTAGGCTTCATTAATTTTTAAATGAAATATAACAATTCCATTTATGCCTTTGCATATGCTATTTCCTTTGCCAAATGTACTCTTGCTGCTTTGCCCTCACGGAGAACATCTACTTACTCTTCAAGAGCAAGTTGAGTCACCTATTCCATGAAGTGTTCCCTGCTTCTCCCGTGCAGAGACGTTCCCTGCCTCCTCTCCACCATGATGTACTTTGTGCGTGCTTCTGTTATGGCACTACCATTTTGATCTGGTTGAAGAAGAATTTCCTAAGTCTGAAGATGAAACTAAGAACAGGTCTTTTCCTCCAACTGAGGAGACAAAGAACAGAGACTCACACCATAAGAGCTAAAGAAAGAGCAAGCAACTCCCACCTCTCATCTCAGAGGGGAGGAGGGCTTAGCTTGCCACCATTCCAGGCAGGTACATGTTGATATTAGACAGAATGTTGTCCAGGCAAGGTGGGGACAGCCCTTCTGTTAGCACATTCCTGCAGATTCAACAGCAATAGCAAGAAACGTGTCATGCTGTGTTCAGTTGCTCCAGGGAGAGGGCCAGGTGCTTTTTCCATTCTGAAGCTGAATATAATTGTTGCTCGTATAGACAGCAGAGAGGGATTTCAGAGATGGCCCACAGATGCATGTTGGTAAGTCAGGGGTCCTCTTAACATTATATCCGTCAAAAACATCGTTCTCTTTTGAATCAGACATAGCATTTGGGCCTAAATTCAAATTATTTCATTCTAATTAAGTAATATTTATTTTAGTAATGTAGAACCTCAAATAGACTTCAATTATTGTGGATTAGGAGACCATCTCCTAACTAAAGGAAAAAGTCACTTGAAGTAGCATTTTCTAGGAGGTCCTGGACTTTGCAGGGGAAGTTTGCCCCTTGCAGAGGAATTGTAGATATCTTTAACTCCAGTTGGACTGTGTGTATCTTTTAGTTCCTGAACTGCATTCTTATAATGCTACCCCTGATGATAATGCTAATTTTCTGGAAAAGGATGTTTCATTTCACTCAAGAGTTGGGTTTCTTTCATATCCCAGAGGACTATGGAATACTTTTGGGAAATTACTTCAATACATCTAAAGCCTCACACTGCACTGTTGTGAAGGCCAGGTTGCTTTTATACTTCATCTTGGCAACAAAGAGTTTTACTGAGAATGAATATATAGTTACACGCCTCCTGAGTTTCTATGGTAAAAGTGAAGAACTAAGTGTATCCAATTGTTTAAAATAATGATGGGTTTCTACATTAAGCAATGACAAGCCCCAAATGGTTTTATTTTCATGTGAATTATTCAGGTTAAATCTCCCAATCTCACCTTCTCAAGAAGGTACAATGGAGAAAGCCCTCCATCATTTAACCTTGAGAGCTGAGAGCAACTTGAGACGTCTCCTTTTTACAACCGGTTAACTCTCTGGTTGCAAGCACTATAGCTATTTGCTACTGCTTCTCAAGCTGTCTATGGATGTGCACAAAGGATTTCTCTAAGTCACGTAAAACCCTGGTTAAATGACCCTTACCTCAGTAGTACACACTTAAGGCCACACATGGTGGCAAGACAATGAGATCATTTCTATAATTCTATTTTTGGAAAGTCAGAAAAATGATTCTTCTATCCCCAAGCAGAAATTAAGTTGGTTCAATTCTGCTTTGTGGATTTTCTTATTTTTGTGTTTTCATTGGTGTTTCTCATGACTATCTTGGGCTCTTTTCTATCTGCAAGCATACTTTTGGAGTAAGCTCATCCATTTTCATGATTTTAAGTACCACCCAAATGAAGATGACCCCCAAGTAATGTCGGCAGCCCAGATGGCTCATTAGGGTCAGACTCAACATCTATTTTCTTTTCTTTTTTTTTTTGTGGTACGCGGGCCTCTCACTGTTGTGGCCTCTCCCGTTGCGGAGCACAGGCTCTGGATGCGCAGGCTCAGCAGCCATGGCTCACGGGCCCAGCCGCTCCGCAGCACGTGGGATCCTCCCGGACCGTGGCACGAACCCGCATCCCCTGCATCGCCAGGCGGACCCTCAACCACTGCGCCACCAAGGAAGCCCAACATCTATTTTCTTGACATCTCCATTTGGATATCTCACAGGAACCCAAATCTCAGTGTGTCCAATAATGGCCTTTCCATCTTTACCTGATCCTCTTCCAGTGAACTCTTTCTGCTGGATTTTCTCTGTCAGTGAATGGGGGCAGCAGCCAACTATTGGCCTAGCAAGTGGTGAAGGAGAGTCATCCTTCTTCCACATGCTCTACATCATTATCAATCCTTGTCCAGCCTACCTCTTACTTCCCTTAACCAGTCATTATTTTTTTCATCCATTTGCTTGACTTTGTTCAGGTCACTACTGTACAGAAGGTGCTCAGTGAATAAATGAGTCCAAACATATTTCCATTGGTAGAGGCTTCAAGCTAATTGGTGATTTGTAGGTACTGGGTTTTCTTTTTTTGATTTTTCCTCAAGCCCTGATATTGTTTCCAGGACCGGTTTATGTGCCTTTCTATTTTGGTATTTCTCAGTACATAATTGGGGGGTTTCTTAGGAAAAATAAACTGCCCTTCTAGTTGAATTCTACAGTTTTTTGCAGGGCTTTTAAGAAAGTCAGTCATGAGATCGATGCCATGACTTCTAAATCTGGATTATTATTATTTTTTTTTTTAGCATCTTTAATGGAGTATAATTGCCTTACAATAGTGTGTTAGTTTCTGCTTTATAACGAAGTGAATCAGCTATACATATACATATATCCCCATATCTCTTCCCTCTTGCATCTCCCTCCCACCCTCCCTATCCCACCCCTCTAGGTGGCCACAAAGCACCGAGCTGATCTCCCTGTGCTATGTGGCTGCTTCCCACTAGCTGTTTTACATTTGGTAGTGTATATATGTCCATGCCACTCTCTCACTTCATCCCAGCTTACCCTTCCCCCTCCCCGTGTCCTCAAGTCCATTCTCTATGTCTGCATCTTTATTCCTGTCCTGCTCCTAGGTTTTCCAAAACCATTTTTTTCTTTTTAGATTTATGATTTTTTTTTGGTTTGTGATTTATGTCATAGAGTGTTCTGCCTATGTTTTCCTCTAAGAGTTTTATAATGTCTTGTCTTACATTTAGGTCTTTAATCCATTTTGAGTTTATTTTTGTGTAGTTTTGTGTTAGGGAGTGTTCTAATTTCATGCTTTTACATGTAGCTGTCCAGTTTTCACAGCACCACTTATTGAAGAGGCTGACTTTTCTCCATTGTATGTTCTTGCCTCCTTTATCAAAAATAAGGTGACCAGATGTGCATGGGTTTATCTCTGGGCTTTCTGTCTGTTCCATTGATCTATATTTCTGTTTTTGTGCTAGTACCATCCTGCCTTGATTACTGTAGCTTTGTAGTATAGTCTGAAATCTGGGAGCCTGATTCCTCCAGCTCCGTATTTCTTTCTCAAGATTGCTTTTGCTGTTTGAGGTCTTTTGCCTTCCATACAAATTGTGAAATTTTTTGTTCTGTGAAAAATGCCAGGTAGTTTGATAGGGATTGCATTGAACCTGTAGATTGCTTTGGGTAGTAGAGTCATTTTCACAATGTTGATTCTTCCAATGGAAGAACATGGTATATCTCTCCATCTATTTGTATCATCTTTTTTTTTTTTTTTTTGCGGTACATGGGCCTCTCACTGTTGTGGCCTCTTCCGTTGCAGAGCACAGGCTCCGGATGCGCAGGCTCAGCGGCCATGGCTTACGGGCCCAGCCGCTCCGCGGCATGTGGGATCCTCCTAGACCGGGGCACGAACCCACGTCCCCTGCATCGGCAGGCAGACTCTCAACCACTACGCCACCAGCGAAGCCCTGTATCATCTTTAATTTCTTTCATCAGTGGCTTATAGTTTTCTGCATACAGGTCTTTTGTCTCCTTAGGTAGGTTTATTCCTAGGTATTTTATTCTTTCTGTTGCAATGCTAAATGGTAGTGTTTCTTTAATTTCTCTTTCAGAGTTTTCATCAATAGTGTATAGGAATGCCAGAGATTTCTGTGCATTTTTGTATCCTGCTACTTTACCAAATTCATTGATTAGCGCTAGTAGTTTTCTGGTAGCATCTTTAGGATTCTCTATGTAGAGTATCATGTCATCTGCAAACAGTGACAGCTTTACTTCTTCTTTTCTGATTTGGATTCCTTTTATTTCTTTTTCTTCTCTGATTGCTGTGGCTAAAACTTCCCAAACTATGCTGAATAATAGTGGTGAGAGTGGGCAACCTTGTTTTCTTCCTGATCTTAGTGGAAATGGTTTCAGTTTTTCACCATTGAGGATGATGTTGGCTGTGTGTTTGTCATATATGGCCTTTATTATGTTGAGGAAAGTTCCCTCTCTGCCCACTTTCTGGAGAGTTTTTATCATAAATTGGTGTTGAATTTTGTCAAAAGCTTTCTCTGCATCTGTTGAGATGATCATATGGCTCTTCTCCTTCAATTTGTTAATATAGTGTATCACATCGATTGATTTGCATATGTTGAAGAATCCTTGCATTCCTGGGATAAACCCCACTTGATCATGGTGTATGATCCTTTTAATGTGCTGTTGGATTCTGTTTGCTAGTATTTTTGCATCTATGTTCATCAGTGATATTGGCCTGTAGTTTTCTTTCTTTGTGACATCCTTGTCTGGTTTTGGTATCAAGGTGATGGTGGCCTCAGTAGAATGAGTTTGGGAGTGTTCCTCCCTCTGCTGTATTTTGGAAGAGTTTGAGAAGGATAGGTGTTAGCTCTTCTCTAAATGTTTGATAGAATTTGCCTGTGAAGCCATCTGGTCCTGGGCTTTTGTTTGTTTGAAGATTTTTAGTCACAGGCTCAATTTTAGTGCTTGTGATTGATCTGTTTATATTTTCTGTTTCTTCCCGGTTCAGTCTTGGGAGGTTTTGCTTTTCTAATAATTTGTCCATTTCTTCCAGGTTGTCCATTTTATTGGCATAGAGTTGCTTGTAGTAATCTCTCATGATCCTCTGTATTTCTGCAGTGTCCGTTGTTACTTCTCCTTTTTTGTTTCTAATTCTATTGATTTGAGTCTTCCCCCTTTTTTTCTTGATGAGTCTGGCTAATGGTTTATCAATTTTGTTTATCTTCTCAAAGAACCAGCTTTAGTTTTATTGATCTTTGCTCTTGTTTCCTTCATTTCTTTTTCATTTATTTCTCATCTTATCTTTATGATTTCTTTCCTTCTGCTAACTTTGGGGGTTTTTTTTTCTTCTTTCTCTAATTGCTTTAGGTGTAAGGTTAGGTTGTTTATTTGAGATGTTTCTTGTTTCTTGAGGTAGGAATGTATTGCTATATATTGCTATCTCTGGGCTTTGCTATAAACTTCCCTCTTAGAAATGCTTTTGTTGCATCCCATAGGTTTTGGGTTGTTGGGTTTTCATTGTCATTTGTTTTTGGTATTTTTTGATTTCCTCTTTGATTTCTTTAGTGGTTTCTTGGTTATTTAGTAGTGTATTGTTCAGCCTCCACGTGTTTGTATTTCTTACAGATTTTTTCCTGTAATTGATATCTAGTCTCATAGGATTGTGATCAGAAGAGGTACTTGATACGATTTCAATTTTCTTAAATTTACCAAGGCTTGATTTGTGACCCAAGATATGATCTATCCTGGAGAGTGTTCCATGAGCACTTGAGAAGGAAGTGTTTTCTGTTGTGTTTGGATGGAATGTCCTATAAATATCAATGAAGTCCATCTTGTTTAATGTATCATTTAAAGCTTGTGTTTCCTTATTTATTTTCATTTTGGATGATCTGTCCGTTGGTGAAACTGGGGTATTAAAGTCCCCTGCTATGATTGTGTTACTGTCAATTTCCCCTTTTATGGCTGTTAGAATTTGCCTTATGTATTGAGGTGCTCCTATGTTGGGTACATAAGTATTTACAATTGTTATATCTTCTTCTTGGATTGATCCCCTGATCATCATGTAGTGTCCTTCTTTGTCTCCTGTAATAACCTTTATTTTAACGTCTCTTTTGTCTGATATAAGAATTGCTACTCCGGATTTCTTTTGAATTCCATTTGCATGGAATATCTTTTTCCATCCCCTCCCTTTCAGTCTGTATGTGTCCCTAGGTCTGAAGTGGGTCTCTTGTAGACAGCATATATATGGGTCTTGTTTTTGTATCCATTCACACCATCTGTGTTGGAGCATTTTGGTTGGAGCATTTAATCCATTTACATTTAAGGTAGTTATTGATATGTATGTTCCTGTTAATATTTTCTTAATTGTTTTGGGTTTGTTATTGTAGGTCTTTTCCTTCTCTTGTGTTTCCTGCCTAGAGAAGTTCCTTTAGGATTTGTTGTAGAGTTGGTTTGGTTGTGCTGAATTCTCTTAGATTTTGTTTGTCTGTAAAGGTGTTAATTTCTTTGTTGAATCTGAATGAGATCCTTGCTGGGTAGAGTAATCTTGGTTGCAGGTTTTCCCCTTTCATCACTTTAAATATGTCCTCCACTCCCTTCTGGCTTACAGAGTTTCTGCTGAAAGATCAGCTGTTAACCTTATGGGGATTCCGTTGTATGTTATTTGTTGTTTTTCCCTTGCTGCTTTTAATATTCTCTGTTTGTATTTAATTTTTGATAGTTTAATTGAAATGTGTCTTATTGTGTTTCTCCGTGAATTTATCCTGTATGGGACTCTCTGCACTTCCTGATTGATTGACTATTTCCTTTCCCACATTAGGGAAGTTTTCAATATAATCTCTTTAAATAATTTCTTAGTCCCTTTCTTTTTCTCTTCTTCTTCTGGACCCCCTGTAATTAGAATGTTGGTGCATTTAATGTTGTCCCAGACGTCTCTGAGACTGTCCTTAATTCTTTTCATTCTTTTTTCTTTATTCTGCTCTGTGGTAGTTATTTCCACTATTTTGTCTTCCAGGTCACTTATCCTTTCTTCTGCCTCAGTTATTCTGCTATTGATTCCTTCTAGAGAATTTTTAATTTGATTTATTGTGTTGTTCATCATTGTTTTTTGCTCTTTAGTTCTGTTAGGTCCTTATTAAATGTTTCTTGTATTTTCTCCATTCTGTTTCCAAGATTTTGGATCATCTTTACTGTCATTACTCTGAATTCTTTTTCAGCTAGACTGCCTATTTCCTCTTCATTTGTTTGGTCTGGTGGGTCTTTATTTTGCTCCTTTATCTGTTGCATGTTTCTCTGTCTTCTCATTTTGCTTATCTTACTGTGTTTGGGGTCTCCTTTTCACAGGCTGCAGGTTTGTAGTTCCCATTGTTTTTGGTGTCTGCCCGCAGTGGCTAAGGCTGGTTCAGTGGATTGTGTAAGCTTGCTAGTGGAGGGGACTGGTGCCTGTGTTCCGGTGGATGAGGCTGGATCTTGTCTTTTTGGTGGGCAGGACCGTGTCCAGATGTGTGTTTTGGGGTGTCTGTGACCTTATTATGATTTTAGACAGCCTCTCTGCTAATGGGTGGTGTTGTGTTCCTGTCTTGCTAGTTGTTTGGCCTAGGGTGTCCAGCACTGTAGCTTGCTGGTAGTTGAGTGGAGCTGGGTCTTAGTATTGAGATGGAGATCTCTGGGAGAACTTTCACTGTTTGATATTACGTGGAGCTGGGAGGTCTCTGGTGGACCAATGTCCTGAACTCGGCTCTCCCTCCTCAGAGGCACAGGACTGACATGTGGCAGGAGCACCAAGACCCTGTCAGCCACATGGCTCAGAAGAAAAGGGAGAAAAAAGAAAGAAAAATAAATAAATAAAATAAATTATTAAAAAAGATAAAAAGTAATAAATGTAATCGGGGCTTCACTGGTGGCGCAGTGGTTGAGAGTCCGCCTGCCGATGTAGGGGTGATGGGTTTGTGCCCCCGTCCAGGAGGATCCCACATGCTGCGGAGGACCCGTGAGCCATGGCCGCTTAGCCTGCGTGTCTGGAGCCTGTACTCCGTGACGGGAGAGGCCACAGCAGTGAGAGGCCTGCGTACAGCAAAAAAAAAAAAGAAAAAAAAAAGTAATTAATAAGAAAAAGAATGAAAGAAGAGAGCAACCAAACCAAAAACCAAATCCACCAATGATAGCAACTGCTAAAAACTGTACCAAAAAACCCACAAAAATCCAACAGACAGAACCCTAAGACAAATGGTAAAAGCAAAGCTATACAGAGAAAATCACACAAAGAAGCATACACATACACACTCACAAAAAAAGAAAAAGGAAAAATATATATATAAAAAAAGGAAGAATCAATAAACAAATCAATAAACAAAACCAATAAACAAATCTACCAATGTTAATAAACTCTAAATACTAAACTAAGATAAACATAAAACCAGAAACAAATTAGATTCAGAAAGCAAACCCCAAGTCTACAGTTGCTCCCAAAATCCACCACCTCAATTTTGGAGTGATTCGTTCAGGTGTTCCAGAGATGCAGGTACATCAAATTGCTTGTGGAGGTTTAATCCACTGCTCCTGAGGCTTCTGGGAGAAATTTCCCTTTCTCTTCTTTGTTCGCACAGCTCCTGGGGTTCAGCTTTGGATTTGGCCCTGCCTCTGGGTGTAGGTCGCCTGAGGGCATCTGTTTTTCTCTCAGACAGGACGGGGTTAAAGTAGCATCTGATTAGGCGGCTCTGGCTCACTCAGGCCTGGGGGAGGGAGAGGTACGGAATGTGGGGAGACCCTGTGGTGGGAGAGGTCGGCATGACGTTGCAACAGCCTGAGGTGCGCCATGTGTTCTCCTGGTGAAGTTGTCCCTGGATCACGGGACCCTGGCAATGGCGGGCTGCACAGGCTCCCTGGACGGGAGGTGTGGATAGTGACCTGTGGTTGCACACAGGCTTCTTGGTGGCTGCAGCAGCAGCCTTGTGTTTCATGCCCATCTCTGGGGTCCACGTTGATACCTGTGGCTCGTGCCCCTCCCTGGAGCTCGTTTAGGTGGTGCTCTGAATCCCCTCTCCTCACGCACCCTGAAACAATGGTCTCTTGCCTCTTCAGCAGCTCCAGACTTTTTCCCGGACTCCCTCCCGGCTAGCTGTGGCGCACTAGCCCCCTTCAGGCCGTGTTCACGCAGCCAACCGCAGTCCTCTTCCTAAGACCTGAACTCCGAAGCCCGAGCCTCAGCTCCCAGCCCCCACCTGCCCCCGGCGGGTGAGCAGCTAAGCCTCTCAGGCTGGTGAGTGCTGGTCTGAACCGATCCTCCGTGCGGGAATCTGTCTGCTTTGCCCTCTGCACGCCTGTTGCTGCGCTCTCCTCCTTAGCTCCGAAGCTTCCCCCCTCCGGCATTCCGTGTGTCTTCCAGTGAAGGGTCTTCCTAGTGTGTGGAAATTTTTCCTCCTTCACAGCTCCCTCCCACTGGTGCAGGTCCTGTCCCTATTCTTTTGACTCTGTTTTTTCTATTTTCTTTTGCCCTACCCAGGTATATGCGGAGTTTCTTGCCTTTTGGGAGGTCTGAGGTCTTCTGCCAGCGTTCAGTATGTGTTCTGTAGGAGTTGTTCCGCATGTAGGTTTATTTCTGATTTATCTGTGGGGAGGAAAGTGATCTCCATGACTTACTCCTCTGCCATCTTGAAGCACACAAAGTTACTTTTGTTTGTTTTTCTGGATTATTTTTGTAACATAGTTCTGTTTTCATTTTTGGCAAATGCAGACACTTAGGTTCATCTTTTCTTTTTTAAAATTAATACTCTTAATTTTGTAACAAGAGTGTGGCAAATAGTAGTTGCTTTTTTTTTAGAGTAGTAATGTAGTAGTTTAATATAATAGTAAACCTTGCCCTATATAGTTTAACACGCTATATAGTAAACCACATAGTTGTAAATCATACCCTATCCTAAGATTTTAGCTTAAGTCAAGGTCTTTTCTATTAAGTACTGTCTAGGCTTTAAATGGAAAGTTTTTCTAAAGCAACGGTCAACCCCCCTGGTGGCAGAAAGAGTTCATTTTCTAGCCTAGTTATACAGCTACTACCTATGTAGGTATAGAATAGAATGATTGCATACTGTGTTTATATTTAGCATCAGGTTAAGATTTCTGTCAAGAGCAAGAAAACTTTTGTGTCTTCCATTAAACTAAATGGAGAATGGAGAGTGAAAAGTCTCTTTTATTTCCAATCAACAAACAAGACCTTTTCATTCAAGGCAAATGAAAATTATCAGTGTTAATGGAAACACATCCAGGACAGGTTAAGCTCAGGATAAGCACTAAAGCAAGACCTTTATCACCTCACATGTCTAGTATCTTAAACTGATGACATCATTTGGAAAGAACATAAAGTCCTAAGTTGTCCTTGATAATGTACTAACCTACCTGCAAATTCTATACCTATGTATGTCTAATTTTGAAAATAGCAGATTTTCATGAACTGACAAATATACAAACCTATTTTCTCTAATTTTACATTCTAAATAGCAAATTTATTAAAATGTGTCACTAAATATTTGTCACTAAATAACTTTAATGAAAAGTAAAGAAAAATTTAGAGTACTTCCTAGAAATTTGTAATTCTAGGTGTCTATTATCTGTATTTTCCCCCTACATTTCTTCTTAAAGTATTTTTTTTTGTATAATTTCAAACTTTTTGGGAATATATTCATCACGTTTCTTGATTACCCAATTTTGTAAAATACTCCCTTTCCCATCTTTAATATCTTTAGTAATTCCGCACTCTTTCCTCTTCAATTGGTTGAGTACTTTATTTGCAATCTGTCAGCACATTCACAATTTGTAATTTCCTTTTCTACTTACCATAATTAATTTCAGTATTTCTGTAGGCACATATCTGTCTTTTCAACCATTAACACAGTTTTAGCACTTACATAAAAAATATATGTATATTTAAATATACATGATATATTTATGTCTATATACATTATCTATGTTTATATTGTTATAGAATAATGTACTATTAATGTGTTTGTTATATGTATATTTATTTATAGTTTTAGAGGGAGCAGATATGTAAAAGGGGAATATAGTGTGCGGTATTTTCCAAATTTATTTCACCACAAGCCTGTCCTACTCCGTTTTTTATCAGAGCATCTCACAGGGATAGCGTTCCATGGAATATGTTTTAGAAAATGTCGTTTATTTATCCATGCTATCAACAAATATTTATGTGCCAGTTACTAGGAACACAACAGAAGTTAAAACAGTAGAAAAAAAATCCCTACCCTCATGGAAATTACATTTTGGTGGAGACAGTCAATAAACACAGTAAACAAGAAAATTATAAAATATATTAGAAAGTGATAGGAGCTGTGCTGTGAAATAAACCAGGGAGGAGACATGGAGCACCAGGAACAGGGCTAGAGTTTGAAATAGGTGGTCTTGGAAAGATTTGTGGAAAGAGTGATGTTTGAACAGAGATTTAAAGAAGGTGATGGAGAAAACCACTCAGATACTTGGGTGCTGGGAGGTGCTTCCAGCAGAAGAAAGAGCAAGTGCAAGTGTCTTAAGGTTGGAGAGTTTTTAAGACTGGCAAAGAGGCCAGGATGGCTAGAGTGTACTAAGGGAAGGGTAGATTGCAGAGTGGAAGTTGAAGGGATAATTGAGTCAAATTATGTAGATGATTGTAAGCTCTGGGTTTTTTTTTTCTGCACCATTAGCGGTTTTGGGACATGGGAGTAGCACATTATCTGACATATTTAAGATGGATAACTGGCTACTGAGTAGAGAAAAGATAGTAGGGGGCGTGGATAAAAGCAAGGAGACTTCTTAAAAGTCTATTAAAGTAATTCAGGCAAGAGTGGGTGGTGACTGGGACCAGAGGAGTAACTAGTGATGAGCTCGTGAGAAAAGGTTAGATTCTGTGTATATTTTGACTATAGAGAAAACAGCATTTGCTAATGGATTGGATATAGAACAGGGAGAGGAGAGGAGAGAAAAGAAAAGGAAAGGAGAGAAAGGGAAATGAAAAGAGAGAAAAGCTATGCCTGAGCCACTGGAAGAATGGAGCTGCCCTTAATGGACATGAGGAGGACTATGAGTGGAATAGGTTCAGGTGGGCGTGGGCGGAGAAGATGAGTTTTGGAAATGTTGTGTCTGAGATGTGTATTTCACGTCCATGTTGAGATGTTGATGAGGTGGTTGGATGTGCCAATCTTGATTTGAGGGGTGAGATGTAGGCTAGAGATAAAATTTCTGCATTCAAAATTATATTGTTTAACTTTGGGTCATTTTATTCGCTGGTAGTGCAGAATAAATCCTGCTCTGGTGAGATACCTTCATCAACTTTACTCACTTATCTGCTGCCTTCCACACCATACCAGAGAACTGAGGGTTGCATGACATTGAACAATTGGACTGATATAGATACTTATAATAGCAATCATGGAACAAAATCACATGAATATATTCTAAATGGAATGTGCATGGCAGAGGTAATAAAGTTTAAGGGACAGAGGGAACTTGATTCAAATCCCAGATCCTCACTTACTTGCATTGTCAACTTCAATTTCCTCATCCAAAATCATAGGTCATGTTACCTTCCTTGTAGGATTATTGTGAGTATTAAATTTTACACGTGCATCTAAGCATACTGTTCAGCACAAAGTAGGCCCTCCATAAATATAAACAATTACAGAAAATTTGACCTGTTTCAGAATAATAAAAAAGTAGTAATAGTAATGCTGTTAACATTACTTAATAGCACATGTTGGCAATAGCGACGAGTAATGGTATAAAAATATATCCAGATGCTTCCTTTTGGTGACTGGTTACAGGTGAGAATGTGTTTAAGGAGATGGAATTCTGGTTGATAGCAAACTTCTAAATGTTTGTCAGTATAGTAAACTTTTCTTTCTTTATAGATTTACTTATTTAAACTAATTTATTTTAAATAAATAATACACGCACATGAAATAAATAAAAGTATAGAAAAATGTAGTGAAAATTAATTCAGTCACAATGACCTAACTCTCCTACTACCCAGTTATCTTTCCTTAAAGCAGCCATTATTGCCAGTACAATCTGTAATCATTTATCATTGCACATGTTTGTGAGTATATCCGATAAATTCCTGGAAATGTAATTATATCTAAGAGTATATGTGTATTAAAAATCATTGATAAATATTGACAAATTACTCTCCCTTGATGTTGCACCAATTCACAATTCCACTAACGGTATTTGAAACTGCCTCTTTCTCTATAACCTCATCAACAAGAATACAGTTTTTAATCTGATCTTTCTGTACTAATTGTCAGATCAGCTAATATTTCACTTATTTTTATTACTATTTTTACAGCAGAACAACTTGAAGGACTATTTCAAATAAATGGCAACATATCAGGGAAATTTGAAGTATCAAAACTGTTTCTCTTGAAATGTAGGCTGATTATTTGCAGTTATAGAAAGGTCAGTGCAACAGTTGCTGGTAATCAACAAAGAAATTTATATAGTTTTCGCTCTCAGATATACGTTTTTTCTCTTATTGTTTGCTGGACATATTTGCAAATGCCAAATTATGCTTAGTTTTTATCATATCACTAAGAACATTTTAAGATGTCTTATTTCCTTCCCATATATATGTGTGGAGAGAGGAAAGGTACATTTCTGGATAAACAGTAATGATGAACATAAGCTGATGATTCCCGCTGGTTTAAATAAGTATTTGGTAGATATATATGTGACACATGTTTTTCCCTCTAAATCAAGTATATAAAAACATTTTGAACTTCAAAAAAATTGAAGATCATATGAAAGGAGATAGGGGTCAGATATAAGAAATGACATTCAGCGTAAATATTGCACAAAAGTTATTTCATTGCTTTGTGGCATTTATGGCTTCTCAGCGTCAGGTCAGAAGGATTTATTTCTGTTAAGTTGAGGTTCCCACTATCTCTCAAAATTTACTTCTCTGATATGGTTAGCAGTTTGATTTGGGAGCAAAATTTCAGAGAGAATGTCATTTATTTGAAAATTTAAAAATATCCCTATTCCTCAGTTACTAATGAGGGCAGGGGCAGGTGGTCTGCAGAGGAACAGATTATCTAGTTTAGGCAGATAATTCCTTAAAAACTGTTAAAAATATCCACAGCACCGCAAGGCCTGATATTTACTAGGTGGTCAATAAATATTTGTTGAATAAATGAAATAATTATATAAAGGAAAAAATAAAGACATATGGAATGCTTTGGGCAAGCTACTTAACTGCTCTGATCTTCAGCTTCCTCATGTATAAAATGGAGACAGTATTAGTACTTACCTTATGAGAATTGCTGTGAGGATTACATTGTAAAATGTAGGCAAAGTATGCTATACCTTGCCAAGCACATAGTAAAAGCTCTATAAATATTAACTGTTACGATGATAGTTTTTTTTATAGTGAAGGAGAGAATTTCATAACTTTCATTCATAGCATAAAGGGGGAATAACATTTTATTGAATAAGTCAGGGCTTTGTAACAAAGATTTTCTTCAAAGAGGACCAGAAAATTTTCATTTGCTTTGCCAGATTTCTTCAGTATCTTAGTTAATATTGGTTGCCCAAAATGGCACCTTGAGTATTAAGTCATTTAGTCACCAGCTACCACTTTATCTAGACCCATATCATTAGTGTTGGAAGAAGCTGCATTGTTGGGTGGATCTCATTCAAAACTGACTTGAAGGTTATACATATCTTACCCATGTCAGTGCACTCTTAGATTTCCTCAATACTTTTTTCATGGACTTTGACCATTTTAACCTAGCTCACCCTTCTAGAAAACTGTGCATATATAAAATAAAATTTGAGCATACTAAGCCAGATAACTATCTGATTAGAAACTTACTAATAATTAAAAAAAGCATATGACAAACATAAAATAGGTCTTTTCATAAGGAAGTCTAAATTCTATATGCCTCCAAAATTCTAATCTGTTGAAACCCAGCAATGTATTTCAACAAGCAGGACTATTTCACTGGTCAGTTCTTGAATCTCAGCTAGCATGATTATCTCTATATTCAAGGCCTTACCTCTCATATAGTCAATGATGGTTGTTCCAAAACCAAAATGATAGCCCAAAGATGAGAGTCTGACAAGCTTTTCTGGTCAGCCAAGAAATTAGAAAAATAAAAGCAATGTGGTGTGTTCTCCATAAAGTTAAATTTAGTTAGTTTTTATAAAAAATTTGAGATATCTCATTTGATGTTTAAACATCCATTAGAAAAGGAAATAGTGGTGATAGTGGATAACAGTAACCATTGTGTATCAGCCAAAAAAAGTTGATTACTCCATGTGTGTCCCCTAGCATTTTTTTCTTAGCTGGGTATAGGGTAAGTTCTAATCTCTCTTAGGGTTACACTTCCCATTCAGCTAATGACCATCCCTGTCTATGGTATGATATTCTATTAGAACCATGCTACATTTATATTCCTATATTATTATTATTTTTTTGTGTGTGTGTGTGTGGTACGCGGGCCCCTCACTGCTGTGGCCTCCCCCGCCGCGGAGCACAGGCTCTGGACACGCAGGCCCAGCGGCCACGGCTCACGGGCCCAGCTGCTCCGCGGCACGCGGGATCCCCCTGGACCGGGACATGAACCCGTGCCCCCTGCACCGGCAGGCGGTCTCTCAACCACTGTGCCACCAGGGAAGTCCCCTATATTATTATTTGAATTCCATTAAATCCACTACTCCTTCAATGAACATGTACTGAGCTCTCTCTTTCTCCCTCTGTCTTTCTTTCTCTATATGTATATATGTATGTGTATATATATATATACACAAATACACAC
Organism: Neophocaena asiaeorientalis asiaeorientalis; assembly: GCF_003031525.2. Lineage (NCBI taxonomy): Eukaryota > Metazoa > Chordata > Mammalia > Artiodactyla > Phocoenidae > Neophocaena > Neophocaena asiaeorientalis. Next base: position 375,808 of record NW_020175441.1, on the reverse strand, counting down.
ACACACACACACACACATATACTCACAGAAATACAATGTATATAGATAGCATATCACTACTGTGATGTATAATCACTGGGTATTTGATTACTTCTGCCTAGCACTACATCTAATTTGACATGTTTTCTTAATTTAAACTCTTTTGACTATCACCTTTTTACTTCTTTTCTATTTCCTGCTATCTTGTTCAAATAAAACAAAGAAATGTTTTTACAAATATACAGTTGAAGGGTACTTAGAAAGCTAAGAAAAAAATGTCACCATCAGAATTTCAACAGTATGTTTCATATTCACCTAGAAATAAAACAAAACAGAAGAATAAAACGTACCCAAATTAGAAATATATCTTAACTGAACCCTGCAAAAGTACTATAGAGTTTGAATTATTTTTCTTAAGAAGAATGAGGCCTACACATCATTGAGCTCCAGATTTGGGGGAAAGGTTCTAGCCCACTGCTTTTCGGCGCTTGAATCGGCTTAAAGGGAATTGTCTGCCGTGCTTGATGATTTGGCAGATTCCGGAAACTGCTGGATATTCTGGGCTCAATGGAATAGAACACCAGAGGCTGAAACTGATTCATGATCCACTTAGTGGAGAAGGAAAATGTTTTTACCTGGAGGAGTTATCTTTTCCTCTAACATTTTGTCCTGGGTTGTGGTTTGGAATAATTTCACAGCATTCCCAAGTAGAAATATTTTTTCAGTGCTTTCAGTATAGTGATTGATGCCTTTGGGTGAAAAGCTAGTGCTGTACATAAACTGTTAATTTTTGGCTTGCCTTCACAACTTATTTTGTTTTTGTTGTTGTTTAGTATTCTTATTTAAAATATTCTGAAATAAGACTTACAACTCTAGAAAAGTCTTTTTTTCCAAGTTGTAAACTAAAAGTGAATTCAAGAAATCTATAAAAATGCCATTGGCTTTTGTAGAATAGAAGAGTTGGAAAATGCTTTCGTGTACACAATCTTATTTGATGGACGGTGGTCCCATGAAAGAGACCTAAGAGGTAACTTGTCTACACTGGCTCAACTCTTAAGTGTCCCAAGATGTTCTCTCTGATTCCAAGTTTTGGATCTTTCTATGAGAACTCACTGCCTCTAATATTCTGTATTATTTCTGTCATCTAAAATATTTTTCTGCCTGTATGTATTTTACCTACCCATTCTAACTTGATGATCGAGTTGAGAAAATTATAAGGAAGTCAAATCTCCTTAATTATTTGCTGTTTGTGTTGAAGCTATTGCATATATTCATTTCCTTAGATATTCATTATCTTTCACCATTTTAATTCCTTTTCTGTGTTTAGAGAAAAATCATGGTTTATGAAAGTCACTGAGAGATAATTACCTGCCTGTAATTGATGGTAACTGCTTGGAATTTTCCAAGGACTATGTGGATTATGGCTGGTCATCACATTAGAATCTGTCTCATGGGGTTCCATTGTGCTGTTTGAAAAACTATGAGGAATAGTAGGAAACTACTAAGAATTTCAACCTAAAGTGACCCAAGTGGCTTACTCTGGATCCTGTGTGATATTTTTCATTTTTAGTATGAAGACTGGGATTTGTGATTTAAATTTTATTTGGTGAAAATCTTCCCGCTGTAAACTTGAGCTTTATTTTGTCCATTCTTTATTTCCATGCTTTTTCCCATTTTATTATTAGAGAATTAGAATAATTAGAATGCAAAGCACCACCTCCCCCAGAAAACCTTTTTGATAAGTGCCAGAAATTTCATTTTTCTGTCCTTGTTCACTAGTTTGCATGATCACGAATTATCTTTTGTTTTCTAGTTAACATATTTATACTTGGTTCATCTTCTCCCCTTCTCCACCCCAAGTCCAGTTCTCCATCTAGGTTCTCAGGGACGTGACCCCTACTTTGTTTCCCTAATAGTTATTGTGACAAAATTTTCTGAATTCTTGGTCTGGAAAAATTCAGAATATATAAAATGGGAATAGTAAAATTTAAAAATCTATCAGATGTGCCACAGGACCATGCATTATAAGAGAACAGAATATCAGAGAGGTATATGGAATTCTCAGATATTCCCCAAATTTCCTTAGCTTAGGGATTCCATTTTTGCCCAGGCAGAATTTTTTAAATTCTATTTTATTGTGAATATAATGGACATATGTAAAAGTGCATAAAGTAAATAATACTGATGCAAAAATTATATCCACATCGCTGCCACCTAGGTTAAGAAACAGAACATTGCCAGAATCCCAGAAAAACTCTGCATTGTCCATCCCAACTCTGCTGATTTTTATGCTATCCACTTCCTAACTTTCCTTTAAATTTTATATCAATCATGCAGTCTGTATGGATGCTGTTAGTTCTCCACCCTACCTCTCACATCTCCTTTATCAGATGCTATGAGTTTTGCATGGCAAAAATTCACAGCTGCCCAGTTATCTGGAGAACTGCCCTTGGCCAAATGGGAATTGCTACCTGGGAAGCTGTGTCTCCTCTCTCTGTAGCCCCAGTACCGACTGGCAGTGTGGCCCAAAAGGCCAGTCCTGGAACTCAGAGTTGAACTATGTGATGCTCTGGGGTTTCAACTTGGGATCAGACTGAGCTATTCTCTAGCTGAGACCTCATTTTTGCAGGCTTTATCCTGCTTCCTTTACTCCTCTTCTCCTGACAGCAGTCTTCCCATAAATGAATCCCTTGAACCAGAATCTCTGTCTCAGGCTCTGATCCTAGGGAGCTAGAGCTAAGACACCTCCAGTATTAGTTTCCTATTGTCTTATAACATACTACAACAGCCTTCATGTCTTAAACAACATTCATTTTTGATCTCACAGTTTCTGTGGGTAAAGAACTTCCAGGTATGGCTTAACTAGGTCCTGTGCAAAGCTGCAATCAAAATTTTGACTGAGGTGGGGGTCTCATCTGAAGGTTTGACTCCAGAAGGATCTGTTTCCAAGCTCACTCAGGTTGTGAGCAGAATTAATTTCCTTCCAGTAGGAATGAGGGCTTCATCTTATTGCTTGCTGTCAGTCAGCTAGAAACACTTGCAGGAATTCAACAGTAAATCCTTGCCATGTGGGTCCCCCAGCATGGTCACTTGCTTCATCAAAACCCAAAAGGAAAAGAAAGAGAGACTCCAGCAGGACAGATGTTATAGTCTTATGTAATGTAATCATATATACATAATTGTGTACATCCCATCGCTTTTTGCTGTATCCTTTTGGTTAAAAGAGAGTCACAAGTTCCTCCCACATTACAGAAGAGGGGATCACATAAGAGTGTGAACCTCAGGAGCTGGGAATTATGAGGGCTACATTAGGAATCTGCCTGCCACACATCCATAGCCAATTTAGACTATTTTTGTCTGGTTTTGAATTTATGTATTTGGGATCATGCACCATGTACGTGTTGTGTCTATTTTATTTTTTCCCCTCTTTTTTTTATATGCATACCCACTCTTCTCAAATCATTTACTATATTTTTAAGATTTATCTGTGTTTTGCATGTGGTTATAGTCCACTCATGTTTATTTCTGTGTAATATTCTATTTAATGAAAACCAGTAAATTATTTTTTCATTCTGCTATTGTTAGACATACTGTTGAATTGAATTGTTTCCATTTTGGTTTTGCTATAGCAAAATATGCAATTATGAAGATAATTGTGCATGTTTTCTGATGCATATAGTCTTACTTCTCTGTGAAACTGTGCTTCTCAAATTTTAACACACTTAAGAATTATCTGATGGACTTGTTAAAACCCAGATTCTGGGACCCAACCACAGAGTTTCTGTTTCAGAGGACCTTGATGGGGATTCGAATCCTAACATCTTCCCAGGTAACGCTGATGCTGGCGATCTGGGGGTCCACACTTGAGGAAGCACTGCTATAGAATGCATTCTTAGGTGTGGAATTGCAAGGTCAAGAGTATTAGTATTTGTTAATACATATATCTGGTGAATTTAATATTTTTTACTCATGCAGACCATTTCTCTAATAATTCTCCTTGCCTTAAAATTTGTTTTCTTTAATATTACTATAGTTACATTAGATTTTTGAGAGGAGTTTGTTTGATTGATTTTTTAAAAAATCATTTTACATTCAAGATTTTTATAAACACTAACTTCAAATGTGTATATTATAAAGGGCTTATACCTAGTTATTATTTTTAAAAACCAGTACAATCATTGCTTTTTAACTTAAGTGTGTGGTTAATTTACATTTAATGCAATTGCCAAAATATTTGGTTTTAAATTGGTTATATTCTTATGTGATTAGTAACTGTTTTGCCTGTTCTATATTCCCTTTTTTTCTTTGTTGCTACACACACACACACACACACACACACATACACACACACAAACAAATATTTAAGAGTTTGGAAGTTATAAATTTTTTAACTTCCAAATTTTTAAACAGATCTATTCGTGGGTATAGCCCAGAGATAATACTATGCACCAATAATTTATCAAAGATTAGTAATTATCTTTACCTGAACTGTTCTTTCAGAAAATGTGAGGATCTTAGCATACTTTATATTCAATTACTTCCTCCCAATTTATATGCTATTATTTTATGTTTTAATTCTATTTCTATATATTAAGCCCCACAAGATGCCTTTAATTTTATTTTCTATAATCAATGTTTATTTAAATTTACCACATATGTACCATTTTCCTTGCTCATCATACTTTCCAGCATTTCTGAGGTTGTCTCCATGAATGTAGTAAGAATCGTTGTTTTACTGTCTATACCTGCTAATTCCAGCATCTGGATTCTCAATGTATCTCTTTCTGTCTTCTGTTGTTCCTCCTGATTTGGCTCTTCTTATGTGTCTCATTATCTTTCTTTTTGGACATTGTATTCAAAAATCACTTTTGAAATAAGTTGAGGCCGAAAATGGCGTTTGTTTGTTTTCCAGAGAAGATAGAATAGCCAGAGCCATGGCAAAAACAGAATTCACTTGAAAGGATTAAGGGACCATTTACAGAGTTTTGTGGGCTAGAAAACTGACAAAGGATGTTGAGTTGCCTAGTCTGAGTTTGCAGGGACACAGGGCAGTAGCAGTGAAAGGCCACCTAAGGGCCTTTACTTGTAGATAGATGCAGCCAGTGCCAGAAATGCAGCACCGAAGCACGAATGGGGGTGGGAAAGGCAATGTCCTGATTTCTCTGTCCTCCTACCATCTGATCTCCTGCCCCTGCTTTCCTTTGTCTAAAACCAAACAGAAGCCAGGGGACAAGGGAGCCTGGATAATGTAGTCAATGATGGGTAGTGGCACTGCAGCAAAGAGCAGGGAAGAGAAGGGCAGAAAGTAGATTTGGAGAGCAAATGTGGAATAACAAGTATAGTGGATGTAGTTTTTTCTTCTCTTAGGCTCCTTGCTGGGGCCAAGGCTTGAGTCTTTCTGGGACACCAGAAATATAGTCCAGTCACTCTCTGTCAGGACAGAACATCCAGACCTGAACCCAGAGGAGTGGTGACTCACCCAAGTCCCCTGTCATGGTGGGTACTATATGCCACCCTCTGCTCAGTGAGTCCACTCAAAGCAAAATTCTACCTTTCAGCTTTTGTCAGTCAATCTGTAAAATTTCCAGGGCAGAATCAAGGCTCAGCTCTAATGTTCTTTGACTTCCATCTGGCAGTTACCCACTCCCTTTAATGTTTTTACTAGAAATTTTGAAGGGAGATAGGGACGACCTAACTATTTGGTTTGTTTCCAGTAGGCGAGTTGGACAGGGATTGACAAACTATGGCATATGGGACAAATCCCACCCAATGCTTGTTTTTCGTAAATTAAGTTTTATTGGAAAAAAACCCATGCTTATTATTAACATATTGTTGATGGCTGTATTCATGCTGCAGTGGCAGAGTTGAGTAATTGTGATAGAGACAGTAGGACCCACAAAACCTTAACACTTATATTTAGCCCTTTGCAGAAAAACTTGGTTGAATTCTGCTATACATGCCCACCATTTTCAGAAACCAACCATCCTTCCCACAAGAATATTTAAAACATATATAATTCATAGTGTGAAGCATCTTCATGTATACCATCTAATTAAATTTTAGTGGCAAACTCGAGTTGAGCTTCTTTTCCTTATTATTACAGATCTATCTAATGATGGTGATATTAATGAGATGTTCAGTGCTCAAATTGAAGTTAATTGGAAGGAAAATAAGTGGAAAGAAGTGGTCTAGATTATTGGAAAAAGCTAATCAAACTGCCACTGATAGAGATAAATAGAAAACTATAACTTTAACATGATTAAAATCTGATTAAGAGATTTAATTAAATGTGCACACATAATATAGGCATATAATCATATAAATCCCATTTTGATAATTGCTAGCACCTACTATGTGGCTGTATTGTGCTAGAATTTTTATGTGCACTATGCCAATCAAGTTCCTATCTCTGAATCTCTGTTGAGTTAAATTATAATTCTTCTCATTTTACAGATGGGTAGACTGAGTTCCAGAACGTTTAAGCAAGGTTGATCATGATCTCAAGCTTGCAGGTAACAGCCATGGGATTTGGATCCACTGTAGAGTAAAAGCATCAGAAGGACCAGCCAGGGCCATTTCATGTATCCCCTTTAGACAACAGTTCAGCCCCAGTAGGTTTTGTTTATGTTAAACACAATAACAATCCCATCTCTGACTTTTTTTTTTAAATACATCTCTTTCATCTGTATACTGGAAAAAAGTCAAATGGCCCAGGCAGAAATATTTCCTTCTAAGAAACAGTAGGACAAATCTGATTGATTTGGGCTGAGAGGTACTGACAATTCAACAGTAGCCAGCTGAAATTGCCTTTCCAACTGAAGTGGTTAAGCCTGGCCTAGAGCACTGCAGTCAGCTTGCACCTGCTGTCTGAAACCTTTGCAGCTCTTCAGAGTCACCACGGGTCTTTGAGGTTTTTTTTTTTTTTTTATATGCATAAATCATAGATTTTTATTATTTTTACATATTATGAAAAACTATTACCATTAAAATAAAATTTAGATACTGATCTCTTAAAATTTATATTTGACATATTAACAGTTCTTTGAGGTATCTTATGGCTCTGTCCTGTATTTATTATGTTGATGAATATCAAAGAAGTGGAGGGCAAGTTTGGAAGCTTTAAATAAACTACAGATATACTCTGGGAACTTTTAATTGCATTTTAAGTTGTATTTTATGTGTACTCTTTAGAAAACATTCTTTTCCCCCATAAATTCCTAAGAGACTATTCCTTAGCCTGAACTGAAAAACTGGAAAGTTTCTGTCTCTTAAATCCAATTGAGTTTTAGGTTTCTGTAACTTCCTAAAGCCCTCGATTTTTTTCCAAGCAAGATATTTGTACTTAGAGGACTTAGTTTTGCTTTAACTGTGCCAAAGATTTGCCCCGAGTCTGAGGCCAACATGAAACTAATTGAGCCGCTAGAAGAACTTTATCTTGACTGATAAGTAATAGAAAAATGGGGTTATTGTTGCACAAGACTTATAGGCTTAACTTTAGCAGCTGTGAATATTGCAATAGATTTAAAATGTTTTTGTTTTTAAGATAATTAAGTAAAAAATGCACAATTAAATTCTAAATAATGTTATACCAGTAGGCGTGTTTACATATTGTAGTTGGTCTGAGGTGAAAAATGAGCTAAGTAGGTGACCGAACCACTAGAATATTTCCAGTGTTAGAATGTTTCATCACTTCCTTCCCTATTTTGTGCTCCAACATCCCTATTTTTTTTTTTTTAGATTTTATTCCAACCACTTTAATAATAACATTAATTAAAAACCATCTATAGGACTTCCTTGGTGGCGCAGTGGTTGAGAGTCCTCCTGACAATGCAGGGGACAAAGGTTCGTGCCCCGGTCTGGGAGGATCCCACATGCCGTGGAGCGGCTGGGCCTGTGAGCCATGGCTGCTGAGCCTACGTGTCCGGAGCCTGTGCCCTGCAACGGGAGAGGCCACAGCAGTGAGAGGCCTGTGTACTGCAAAAAAACCCACAATAAAACAAAAAAAAAACCAATCTGTACAAGCCAGTTACAGATATCAGGTTACTTGAAAAAGCAAAATTCAACTACATGTTGTCTACAAAAATGCACACTAAATATAAAGACATAGGTTTAGTAAGTCAGAAAGAGAAAAACAAATACCATATGCTAACACATATATATGGAATCTAAAAAAAAAAAAAGTCATGAAGAACCTAGGGGCAAGATGGGAATAAAGACACAGACCTACTAGAGAATGGACTTGAGGACACAGGGAGGGCGAAGGGTAAGCTGGGACAAAGTGAGAGGACATATATACACTGCCAAATATAAAACAGATAGCTAGTGGGAAGCAGCTGCATAGCACAGGGAGGTCAGCTGGGTGCTTTGTGACCACCTAGAGGGGTGGGATAGGGAGGGTGGGAGGGAGACACAAGAGGGAGGAGATATGGGAACATATGTATATGTATAACTGATTCACTTTGTGATACAGCAGAAACTAACACACCATTGTAAAGCAATTATACTCCAATAAAGATGTTAAAAAAATAAAAAGACATAGGTTCAAAGCAAAAGGATGAAAAAATTCACACTGTGAAAACACTAATCAAAATAAAGTTGTAAAAGCAATATTAATAAATTTTTTATAGAAAGGAGGAAAGCTATACAAAAGATTAACCATTTTTACAATAGTAGTATCTTATAGTTTGGTCGATTACATGTGTAGGTAATTTATTAATTATATCCCTGCTTTTAACTTTGCAATATATTAGTCATGAAGAAAGAAAAATATAGGGGAGGATAGTATAGAAAGGCAGAAAGGTTAGTACTTAAAATTGTTTTGTTTTATTGAACTATAGTTGATTTACAATATTGCATTAGTTTCAGGTATACAGCAAAGTGATTCAGTTACACATTTTTTTTTCAGATTCTTTTCCATTATAGGTTATTACAAGATACTGAATATAGTTCCCTGTGCTATACAGTAAATCCTTGTTGTTTATCTCTTTTATATACAGTGGTATGTATCTGTTAATCCCCAAATTCTAATTTATCCCTCCCCACACCCCTTTCCCCTTTGGTAACCTTAAGTTTTTCTTTCTATGTCTCTGAGTCTGTTTCTGTTTTGTAAATAAGTTCATTTGTATTATTTTTTCTAGATTCCACATATAAGTGATATCATATAATATTTGTCTTTGTCTGACTTACTTCACTTAGTATGATAATCTCTAGGCCCATCCATGTTGCTGCAAATGGCATTATTTCATTCTCTTTAATGGCTGAGTAATATTCCATTGTGTATATATACTATATCTTCTTTATCCATTCATCTGTTGATGGACACTTAGGTTGCTGCCGTGTCTTGGCTATTATAAGTAGTGCTTCTATGAACATTGGTGTGCATGTATCTATTCAAATTACTGTTTTTGTCTTTTCTGGATATGTGCCCAGGAGTGGGATTGTTGGATCATATGGTAACTCTATTTTTCATTTGTTAAGGAACCTCCATACTGTTTGCCATGGTGGCTGCACCAATATACATTTCCATCAACATTCTAGGAGGGTTCGGAAAGGCTAGTACTTTATCACAAGGCAAGCTGTCAAATCATAGACCATCACTGGAGAATCGATTCACTTGTAGATTCAAATATGTGATCTCAACATAATGTAGCATGAGAGATTGCAGAAGGTTGATCTCTGTGTTTCTCATAATGTATCTTTTAACAAACATACAGTGCATAAAGTCTTGTCTCACACAAGTTGAAAACATTCAAAACTATTTTTGTGAGTTACCTTTATATGTCTTCTGTCAGACAAAAATAAAATAAGGAGATGGCCTAGAATATTTTTTATGAGAAATGAAATGGCCTCATAAAGGTTGGGAAAAGAATATCAGTCCATTCAACTTTGCTTGCAATAATTTTTTCAGTTTTAAACCCTTTTCTAGTTAATAACTACTCTGCCACACACACACACACACACACACACACACACACACCCATACCCAAGGGTTAATACTATCCTAACAGTTCCACCGTCATACATTAGTTTTGCATACATTGGAAACTTATACATGTGGAATCATACAGTATATATTCTTTTATGTCTTTTTTCATCCATGAGATTCACCTATGTCATTGAATTTAGTTTTAGTACATTCATTCTCACTGATACTAGTCTTAGTACTATTCATTGTGTGACTGTACTAAACATTATTTATTAATTTTACTTTTGAAGATATTTGGTTTCTGGGGCCACCCTTAAGGGTTGAAGAATCCTGGACAAATGTTTGTTTGTGTTTTGCAAGGTCTTGCCTTTATAAGTGATATTAAAAATTAATTACAAATTTATGGGCCCATATGAATATAGTGATTTACAAATAAACATTTAGAATCATAAGTAGAGAAGAGGTACCTACATACTTGTTTATTGGTCATCCAGTAGACAAAAAGATTCCTCATAATGTTCAGGTATCTTTTCATTCAGGTCCAGGAACTGTGTCTTCATGTTCTTTATTATCAAATGGCTTATCTTGTTCATGCCACAAGGAAAAAAGGTAGCAACACTTACTGTCCATAATGTCATGGCTCTTCACAACCTGTTGGTATTGAAACAATATAGTTCTTTTTTGCCTTTGAATTTCCCTAATAGCTTTTATTAAATGCTGGTTACCTCATTACCGATGATATTGCATCATCCATTGTGCCACCTGTGAATACTGGCTTCCAATGACTCTCTCAAAAATGTTACTTCACTTCATTGATTATGACCACAAATGTAAGTCTTATCCATAATATGTAGGAAAGAATCAACAATAATTCGTTTTTTAGTCATGTTAAATTTACCATTCATAATTTTATAGGATAAACATAAAACAACACATAACTGTGTCTTATCTTGAACTCTTTTGACCATGATCTCTACAATTCTAGAATGTGATATCTTTCAATGCCTTCTACATCCTCTTACCATTGGGGATGACAGGCTAGGAGTCTGTCAGCAGGGCAAACAGTGTGGTCTTGCTTACCTAAGGAATGTCCCTGCCTTGTGCAGTACATCCATCTTAAGACCAATGAAGGGAAGCATTATGTTTTCCCACTTGCTGGAAGCAAGAAAAGACACAGATCAAGAGGACCCATGGGCATTATAGAGCATCAGTCGGATAGCCTGTGGAAGAGGTAGGCATGACAAACCCTGGAGGACTGGCTGATATGTGATATGCATTCTGTGGAGAGGATAGGGGATTGTACTATGTGCCTGGGGCGGGATGTGTGCTGCAAGCCCCACCATTGCCAAGTGCAATAGCCTAGAGGTGACACTTAGGTAAGAGTTGATGCATGGGCATACACAGATGGCTCATGTTCAAGGGTTGGCAGTGGACTGTTGGTAGCCCAGAGCTTGTATCTATCACGTGTCACCCAAAATCAGTATATTAACACCATTCTGGTGACTCAATCTCATATGATACAATAAAGCTACAACAACAAACCAAACATTTGCCAGCCAAGGAGTCCTGGATCTCCTTGGAGCTACTGGTTAATCCCATGAGTGGCGTTGAGAGTTGGAAAGTACCCAGAGGAATGAAATAGGGACCAGGACCCATGTGAGACCTAGTCTGGGCTCAGACATACCACATGGATAGCATTGCTAACTCCAGCTGATCCTACCCACTAGAAAGAGACTGAAAATTTCAAGGATGACACTCCAATGCATGGGACTCCTTGAGGCATTGCTAGGTAGGGCACTACTTGTTTAGGAACAATATATTGGGTTGTTTCTAGTTTCAACCATTGCAAATAAAGCTACTATGAACATTCTCAGTGCACATATGAACTGATTTCTGCTAACCTTATACCTAGGGTGGGATTCCTTGATTATAATGAATTATAATCGAACATAACATGCATGTTAACTTTAGTAGACCCTGACAGTTTTCTAGAGCATTTATATCAAGTCACACTCCCAGTAGCATGATAATACCAGAGCTTCACATTCCTCTCAATATTTCGTGAGGTCATTATCATTACTTAAAAAAAAAAAAGTAGCTCTTCTAGTGGATTCAGTGGTACTTCATAGTGGTTTTCATTCAGATATTCCTGATGAATAATGATGTAGAGAACCTTTTCATATGCTTTTTGGCCATGTTGATATCCTTGTTGAATTACCTGTTCATCGTTTTATTGCTTTGTGGAAGTCTTTTTGTTATCAATTTATTAGAGTTCTCAATGTACATCTTTAATACTAGTCTTTTATTGGTATCTGTATTGCATATATCTTTATCCTATATAAGGTTTGCATTTTCATTCTCTTAATGGTGTCTTTGAGTGACAGAAGATTTTAATTTTAATGCAATTTAATTTATCAACATTTCTTTTATTGTTAGAGTACTTCTTCCTCCTTGAGAAATCTTTGTTTAAACCAAGGGTATGATATACTGTCTTTTGTTTTCTTCTAGGTATTTTATTATTTTATTTTTCTCATTATTCCAGTTGTTCTAGCATCAGTTATTGAAATGAACATTATTTCCCCCACAGCATTGCACTAGCATATTTATGGAAAAGCAAGTGATGTATAAGTGTGAGCAGGATTCTGGGATCTCTTTTCTGTAACAATGGATCTTTTACTTTTAACCTTGTACCAATACCACAATGTTTTAATTACTATAGCTACACAAGAAATCTTAATATCTTGGAGTGTATTCCCTTTAAATTTACCCTTTTTCTTAAAAATTTCTTCACTACTCTTGGTCTTTCTGACATCATTCATACCTTTGTGCATTATCAGAATTCCATCTAGGATAATTTTTCTTGTACCTGAAAAACTTCCTTTAGTTGTTAATTTCAGTGTATGTACCCTGGAAATAAATAATCTCAGATTTATTTGTCTAAAATATCTTTATTTTGCCTTCATTTGTGAAGCATATATTTGCTATGTATTGAATTCTAGATTGGCAGGTTTCTTTTTTTTTAAGGTTTCAAATTGTTTCAAGAAGTGTTTTTGTTTTTTTATTGTTTGCTCTCATTGTTTCTGATGAAAAGTTAACTGTAGTTAGGCCTTATTATTGGTCCTTTGAAGATAATTTTATTTTTTGTTCCATTGTATTTCCCCTTCTGGCTGCCATTTTCTTTAAAAAATTATTTTAGAACATGTTTAGATTAACAGAGAAATTAGAAGATTAATTCTGAGAGTTTCCATATTCCCTGTACCCAGTTTTCCATATTATTAACATCTTATATTAGTGTAGTACATTGGTTACAATTCCTGAACCAATATTGATACATTATTAACTAAAGTCCATACTTCATGTAGATTTTCTTATTAAATCCATCTATTAAATTTTTAATCTCAGTTATTGTCATCGTTGTTGTTTCAGTTCTAGACCTTCTATATTATTCCTTTTACTGAGTCTCATTCTCTGGTGAAATTTTTCATTTTTACCTTAATTTTCTTGACATTTTAATCATACTGATTTTAAAGTCTCTGTCTAACATCTCCAGTATCTGTTTTACCAATGGCTCTGTTTCTGTTTTCTTTTGGTTTTTGATCATGTGGTCTTCAATCCTTGCACGCCTTTTGATTGTTTGCTGGACATTGTGTATGACCATTTAGGTGATGTTATCTTTCTTCAGAAAGGATTCAGTTTTCTTCTCACAGACAAGTAAGGGAAGGACCAGTCATTGTACTATAGTCAAGTCTTGGTTTCACTCATTCTTAGGGCAGTTTTTCCTTTTTTGCTATGGGGTAGCCCTTTAGAGTCTCATGTGAAATTTTGGGTTTTTACCAGGAACCTTTATATGTATGTATATATTAAAAATTTTTTTTGAATAAATAAATATAAAATATGTATTTAAAAATTTTTCAAGTTGACTTCTAAATGAAGCATTTATACTATGAATATTGCCCTTTTAAGCCTAAGATCCCCTTCCATTTTATTTGTTAGGCTAATGCTCTGGATTCACATAGATAACATAATTTAAGCAGATTCTCAATGTATATATGTTGTTCATTCATTCAACAAATATCTATTGAATGCTAACTCAGTGCCAGATTCTATGCTAAGTGCTAGTCATACAGTGGTGAGGAAAACACATGGTTTCTGTCCCCATGGAGCCTACAGTTCGGTGGGGAGGAACAGATATTAATAAAATGACATAAAAATACAAACTACAAACTGTGAAAATTGTTGAAAAGTAAATGGGCAGCTTCTGTGAGAGCATAGAGGGATCAGATACCGTCTGGGAGTTGTCAAACAAAGCCTTGTTATGTTGAAATTTTACCTAAGGTAACATATAATTTCTGTCATTACCCTGAATAATCAGCAAGGAATGATTTTCAGTTGGAACTGGAGTTACAGCTTTTTTTCTGAATGTAGCACAAAGTTTCTAATCATCACAAGATCATCACATTAATAAAATTCCAGTGTGTAGGAGGTATCCCACAAGCCAATATAACGTGTGGATAGGATGGCCTTTATTTTAAGAATTACTCTATTTAATGGCATAGGTGGGTGGCATAGGGATAGAGAAGAAGAGAGTTCTTTGTTATATACTACTAAGTAAAATTAGATATTCAGTGTATTATTTTAAAATTTCGTTTATGCTCCAAGTTGGTGCTGATAGATGGAAAGAAGGATGTACTAATATTTTTTCAGGGCAAATCACATTTACTCCTGGTCCTTGAGCATAAACTTCCACGCATATGCAAAAATGATGAAAGTTGACTACCTCGGAAGAGAATACCTGCCGAACACTATTGTCACTTGAAATGCTACTGATTTCTTGCAGCTTTGCCAAGGGAACACTATGAGCAAAGGAATGGAGGCATGAATGTGTGTAGTGTTCTCAGGGAATGGCAAGCACAACCAGAGAGTGCAAGAGAAAGGCAGAATGGAGTGGAAAAAATAGATTGTACCAGATTATGGGTTGAGGGTTATCTTGCTAAGAATTGGTAGGTAGTGGGGGAGCCACTGAAATGGTTTTGTGTGTGTGTCAGGGAAAATATCTGTTATTTGGTAAAATTGCTCTGAGAAACCTGAGATAGTAGATTGAAAGAGGAAAGCTCTGGACTGTGAGAGTGGTTGAAGCCATCGTAAGTCTGATAAGGGGTGATGCTCAAGTGTTTCAGAAATATAACCTGTGATTAAAAATAATCTCTTTGTTTTTGTTTTTTGCTTTTGGAGGAAGTCCAACAACAGGGGAATTTTAATGAATCTGATAGGATTGAGAGAAACTGATTTTTAAAAAACCCTCACTTTTTGGAGAATTGATCTGTATTGAATAATTTAGGGTTCTTTAGGTGATTTTCACATTACTTAAAGCATTCTATGTTTGGACCTTTTGCTTTTTGACTCCCTCAAACCATGCTGTCCCCAAATTTAAGAATACATTAATGTAAATATATAAGGAGATCCTCATCTTTATCATTTGCTACTGAGCCCTAGACAGTTCTGATGTAAATCATTTTAGAAGCTTCCCTAATTACAATGGAAACCCATAGTGTCAGTTTGTCTGGCAGCACAGCACATTTGAATGTTTGTTTGAATATAGCTTTTAGCCTATTGACAGAAATTTGAGACTGAGGCCAAGCTTAGCAGCGTGGGCCCAGAGAAAGACCAAAGCCAGGCATGAATATTTACTGACAGGCGGTTAAGCAAAACAGCCACTCTGCTGTTTGTCTTTTCACTGTCCTGGATATTTGCTTCTTATTAATCTTTTAGATGTATGCTTCTTTTGCTGAATCCATTATTAAACAGAGAACAGACTGTGTTCGCATTGTTTGTTCTTGCTCAGGTTGATGGAGAAAAAATGTGTTAGATATAGTTAGAAGAAGTTGTATTACTTTTCTAATTACGTGCATTTACAAATAGAACAAGGTTTCTGTAAGACACTGTATTTTGGGTTGTTTTAGGTGAGAAAAATGTATATCTTAACACTAGATTATGAAGAATGATCTCACAAATTCTCTAAAATTTTTCCCCTGTTCCCTGTGAATTTTAATAGACTTATAAAAGCAATTATGCTGATAGGTTTTTGTGATATACAAAATACACTGGATTTTGTGTTTCACGGGCCGACTAAGGATTGTTATTTAGGATGATTTTGCCATATTTATCCGCAGTTTTAATTATTGCCTTATAATAATGAAAAGTAATATTATATTGTTTTATTAATATTATGGATCTATGTATCTACAATTCTCTTTCTTTTAACAACCTTGCAATTTAGAGATAAAGTGATTGAGGCCCAGAGAGTTTAAGTAACTTGCCTGATATCAACTAACTATAAATAAAGACATTGATATTCAAATTTAAGTCTGTCTCCAAAGAGCTTGTTTTTTTCTAATACACCCTGCTGCTTTTTTATAGAGATGAATGTCACACCAAATTATTTTTCTTCTACTCAGGGGAGTAGGATGAGGCATGGGGGAGTTGTGCCTTGACAACATGAAGCAGTAAGACCTCATTGTAATAAAAAATGGCAGCCAGTCTTCTGGTGGCCTGCTTATTAGAGTCTCAAAATAAAGAATTCATTTCTGGTGATGGCAAATTTTTGGCAACTAACAGAAAGAAGCAAAATACAAACACTTTGAACTAGGCTTCTAGAACTGTTACTTCTATGTGAGGGAATTATACTTTTGTCTTTTTATTTTCCCGAAGTGTTAGTTTCAGGAAAACCGAATCTCCACTTCAGTTTGACCTGAATGGGATGTGTCAAGCCTTATAACTTACTGCCTGATGGATGATGTCATGGTGAGTGGCATGTACAAGGAGGGAGTCAGTGATCCCAGACTTTCCAAAACTTGATTTGTATTTTAAGAATGTGTATGTCTAGCCTAAAGGAAAGATAACGTTCAGTGGTGAGGAAGCAGATTTCGGTATTTTAAAAGTCCATATTGTTAAATTGTGCAATTGGAATTTTATCAGGGATTAACAAACTACAGCCCTTAGGACCAAATCTCCATCATCTGAGATCTGTTTTTGTATGGTCCCCCCAAATTAAGAATGGTTTTTATATTTTTAAAGGGTTGTAAATAAAACAAACAAACAAAAAAACCCAAAAGCAAAGAAGAATATGTGAGAGAACTTACGCGGCCCTCAAAGCCCCCAAATGTTTGCTATCTGCCTGTTTACAGAAAGTTTGTCTATTCCTGAACTAAGCAATGGAGGTTAAGATATCTAAACATATACCAGTTCTACTCCATGCAGCTTGCCTTAGAGAAACAATAGATTTGTGCTTGAATCCTATTTACTGCTTGTGTGAACTTGGGCAGAGTACACAATGTTCTTGAGGAACCCTTAGTCATCCTTGAAATAGGTATAATATTACCTGTGGCATAGTATAGTCTGGAGGATTCTATATGTAAAGAGAGTTTTAAGTGTGAAAAGCAGATTGCAAAGTAGAAAGTAGAGTATAATCTCATCTTTGTAAAAATATGTTTGTTTTTATGATTGTAATCACATGAAAAATGCCTGGGAACATAGCCACTGGATTGTTAACAGTGGCAAATCCTGGAGAATGAGAATAAAATAAAAGACGTTTACTCTTTATTTTATATAGTTCTGTATGAAAACTTTTATAAGGCACTGTTTTGTTAATTGTCAACTAAAAGTAATTTAAAAGTTTTTGGTGTACAATAGGGACAGGCTAAGTATTGATCCCTCCTTGCTCCTTAAAGAAGGGAGAAAGATCCTCCCGATAGCTGATTCTAATTTGTGGATTGGAACAGCATTGTGGAAAGGCTTAAGTTTAAACCTGGGAGAACAGAGCTCAGACTTTTTAGGAGAATAAACATGCCGTCTTTTAAAATGTATTTTATAGTTAACAATTTTTAACATCTTGACTTCTAAAAGGAAGAGCAGATTCACTACTTCATTTCAGGTTTAGCTTCTAACTATGTGGCAGGATGGGGTGTCCTCACAATAGGATGCCATTTTCTCCATGTCTCACGTGGGGAAGATTCCACCACTTGTATGTCCTTTGTCCCTGAAGTCAAATTCATGGATAGCTCAGCCTAACCTCAGTGGACCCAACACTTCTGTTATTATAGGCAATTTCTGTAATTAATAAGAAATTACAGAAATAATTTGTCACCTACTCCTTACATTATAGATCGGCTGGGGCTCCACGGGTCTGTAAAAATTTAGGATTCCCTTAGATCAGTAGGCAGAGTTGTCATGGTTTGGCTGTGGATAAGCTTTATCCAGATATATAATGTAACTTGAAAGAGTCCAGTTTCACTTGAAGTTGAGGAAACAGGTCCATTAGTAGTATTTCTAAATTTCATGACTTCTTACTAACGCTGCTGTAACTGCTGGAGTCCCAAGACTTTCAAAATCCCCTCATTAAATATCTCAAAATAACCCAGACTTCCTCTAGGCCCCGCAAGCCATAGGATCCTCAGTAAGGTCGCTTGAGCAGCTTCTCACCAGGACTGATGGCTACTCTTGTTCTCTGTCATTGCAATGCTCTTTTGTCCTTTGCACAGACCCTGTATATCGTTTCCCATAACTCCCACTCTCTGGGATCAGATTGCCTGCCTCAGATTCCTTTCAGACGTGAGATTCTGACTCGCCCTCAAACTCTGTCTTCCTGAGGTGTGTGTCATCCATTTTCACCATCACTTTTGCCTGGCACTCTCTCCACTGTCCCTAGAATCACCATTATTCGTCTATCCTTTTGACCTTTATGGAAAAGCCTTTCTCTTCCTGGAAATATTTCTTTTATGGGATGTAAGACAGTTGATTTAATTTGATTATTCAGCTCTCTTGAATAGGATTATATCAATGGAGTGACTCTCTCCTGTCAAAGGTACATAAGCAGTGTGGAGATGGGGAGGGGAGATAGGTTGCTTATGTAAGTTCAAGTTCAATTTTACTTTGCTTCCATCTAAACCCCCGGTAAGGCCTGGTGAATCTCATTTCTCACCTCTCAGTGATTAACCCTTAGAGTGCTGTCTTGCCTCCCTGAATCTGACTGAGCACCATTGCTGTCCTTTCTCAGCCAGGCCTTCAGCCATGTCTCCATTTGGTCTGCAATTGTGAACAGGGCTTGGGTCTTTCCTGTAGGAACTGTTTCTCAGGAAAACATTGGGAGATATCTAGTATCTCCCTGTATTCTGTGATTCCTTTTTTGTTTTTATTTTTTTATTTTAGAGTAGTTTGAAATTTATTGAAAGTTGCAAAAGATGGTACAGAGTTCTCATATACACCTCACACAGTTTTCTCTATTGTTAACATGTTACATCACTATAGTACATTTGTCACAGCTAAGGAACCAGTGTGGGTATGTTACTATTAACAAAATTTAATACTTAGATTTCAATAGTTCTGTGATTCTTAAAGAGATGTTTTTGTCAAGAGCACAATGGATATATGGGAGAGTGTTGTCTTATATTTTGCAGACAACTTGTGACAATTAGTTACTTGGTTGACAATTAATTACACTATTTTCTAGGTGTGTCCTGATCAAATGATTTGAAAGGGTGCCATTAGGGACAAACATTGTTTTTTCATATATCAGCTCTTTGCATTTTTTTTTTTTTTTTTTTGCCATACGTGGGCCTCTCACTGCTGTGGCCTCTCCCGCTGTGGAGCACAGGCTCCAGATGTGCAGGCTCAGCGGCCATGGCTCACGGGCCCAGCCGCTCCGGGGCATGTGGTACCTTCCCAGACCGGGGTGCGAACCCATGTCCCCTGCATCGGCAGGCGGACTCTCAACCACTGCGCCACCAGGGAAGCCCTCTTTGCATTTTTGAAACTCCATAGTAAGAGGACAAATTAGGGTAGACAAAACTAAAAAACTGGGCAGTAGAGGTTTAGGTGAGTCTTTCAAATAGGAAAGAAATAAAAATCTTTTTGGATAAGGCAGAATGAAATAAAACAACAAAGATCAACTTAAAAACATGAAAAACCATTAATGTGCCCAAAGAAATTTGGGTTGGTGGTCATAAAGTCTTATATATATACTGTACCTTCTTAAAATATAAAATTCATCTTTATAAATGTTTTGAAGGTGCCGTGTGTGTGTGTGTGTGTGTGTGTGTGTGTGTGTGTGTGTGTGTGTTTGAGCTGACAGGATAACATTCATTAAGCAAATAAATAGTGAGCCTCTACCTAGGGACCAGACACTGTGTTAAATACTGGGGATACTGAATAAAGAAGACCATGTTCTTGCCTCCAAGAAGCTTATGGCCTGGGTGGTGATGATCTTACATATGTGTAATCCAGCCAGTTTTTCTTAACTGTTTCTCTTCCTCCAATTTCTACAGTATTTTATCTGGCATGGCAGGAGATGTCCAGCTATG
Organism: Neophocaena asiaeorientalis asiaeorientalis; assembly: GCF_003031525.2. Lineage (NCBI taxonomy): Eukaryota > Metazoa > Chordata > Mammalia > Artiodactyla > Phocoenidae > Neophocaena > Neophocaena asiaeorientalis. Next base: position 355,549 of record NW_020175441.1, on the reverse strand, counting down.
GGCAATATGACCATCATTATAAATTTGTCATTATCTGCTAAGAAAGAGACAAACACAAAGTAACTATCACCTTCATTAACAAATATTTAAGTACTTGCTCTCTGTAGCACATTCGCCAGCCATTAGGCAAAGAAAAACAATATAAGACACTACCCCTTTGAAAGCGTGTTATTCAGGGTATTTTCCTGAAAAGAAAAACAATGATACAAGGTAGTCTTAGTTAGTTCTAAAGAATATTGCAGATCTAAATTCTCTATGAGATTAGAAACAGAGGCAATCACTCCTAGCTGGGACTAGCAGGTGAGGAGGCTTCATGGAGGAAAGCTTCTGGTTATGCCCAGAAATAAAACCCTACATGTGCACAGTGTTTTCAAGGGTTGAACTAGGCCAGCCACGTTTATTAAATTGCCTTCCCCTCCTTTTTTTGGTGCTGGTCTTTTTCTCTTACTTCTTGCCTTCTGTGTATCAAGGTGACTGCATTGAGGTGACCCATTGTTCATTTCTTGTTAGCTGAATTAGGAGAAATGGTTAAGATGGATTAAGATGGGCAGCAGCGGCAATCATGCCACCCTGAGAATAATTAAATGTAACAGAGCAAGTATGGTGATTATCCTGGTTGCTTCACTTCCCTGAGTTCCAATTCAGGCCTTGAAATCCCCTTATGCCAGTGATTAACTAACTGGTTATTTGGATGTTGTGCCACAATGTAGACTTTTGGCCTGGAGTCCTAGTTCATGGTAGAAACGAACGCTCATTCTGTACTTTGCCTTGATGTCTTCAAATGGTGTTTTACCCATAGGATGTAATTGGAGAATTTCTGTCATAATATTCCAAGTTCAGTTTTCTAATAGTCTTTGTCACATGCATTTTTATTTTAAAAATATAAATGGCACATGGTAAAATAGATAGCTAGTGGGAAGCAGCCACATAGCACAGGTAGATCAGCTCGGTGCTTTGTGACCACCTGGAGGGGTGGGATAGGGAGGGTGGGATAGGGAGGGTGGGAGGGAGGGAGATGCAAGGGGGAAGAGATTTGGG
>NW_020175441.1:167473-354470 GCF_003031525.2 Neophocaena asiaeorientalis asiaeorientalis | reverse complement strand
GTGGGAGGGAGACGCAAGAGGGAAGAGATATGGGGATGTATGTATATGTATAGCTGATTCACTTTGTTATAAAGCAGAAACTAACACACCACTGTAAAGCAATTATACTCCAATAAAGATGTTTAAGAAAAAAAAAAGACTCTAAAAAGCTATTTAAAAAAATGGCACATGGTTTATTGTGCTACAGTCATATGTATGTGTGTGTATATGTGTGTGTGTGTGTGTGTGTGTGTATATATATATGTGAATTCTTTAAAGGAAATGAAAATAAAAATTTCATAGGGTGTAGGGCAGAGCAAATGCTCATCACAGACTTATCTGACAAGTCTCTTTAAAGAACCTGTCCACAGATTGAAGATTCACTCTTTGCTCAATTTGCATCCTTGGCCCAATAAATGTTTTATGACCTCCCTGTATGAGCACTCACAGCCAGAAGGAGGTAATGCAAAATTGATCTGTATATTAAAACTGCTGAGCCAAGCGGGCTTGCTCCTGGAATTACACTGATTATGTCTATGTGTGATCCACAGGCCCTACTGAAACACCACAGTATTTGAAAAGACACCCATCAGCTGCATTTTTTATACATACAGTTTCCTCTTTCCCTCCTCTTCTTAACCGTATGGTCCAACTCCCCTTTGGACTCATGAATAGCAATAAATGTTTTCAGAAAAGAAGATGCTTCACCATTATGCTCCACAGTCTATTATTTCTAGAATACAAAGAAAGACATGGACCTTGGAATCAAACACACAGGGGCTGGAATCCCAGCTTCACCATTTATTTGCTATGTGGATTTGGGCCAATCGTTATATCTTTCTGGACCTCATATTGCTGTTTTAAAGTGGAGATAATAGCATCCACCTGCTCAAATTATTGCAAGTATAACCAGTATAGTTAGGCTTTCACTGTCTATGAATATAAAATAAGGTCCATTTCCTTTACTATCCTTGTTACAATGGTGTGAGTTAATACTAGCCTGATGGATCTCCTTAAAACATGCCCTATTTATTTCTGGTTCTCTCTTACATGGGCTAAGAACAGGTTCATTCAGGTTCTTCATTCTGGTGGCTTTAAAAAAATTTTTTTTTTGATGCGCTGCCAAGATATTCATTTATATGACAATTGTTTTTTATTGAGTACGTATTTTGTGCCAGGAACTTCTCTAGCCCATGGGTTATGTCATGAACAGGACAGACACGATCCCTGATTTCATGAAACTTATAGATTATGGCAGTTAGGGGGTGAGGAAATTAGACAAGATAGATAAATAGTTACAGATAAAGACAAATACTCTGAAGTAAATAAAGCAGCTACTCTGTAGAAATTGAGTGGAAATGTGGGATAAGGGAGCAACATTAGAGATGGTGGTCAGGAAAGTTCTTCTCTGATGAGCTGACGTTTGACCTAAAACCTTGATGGTGAGATGGATCTCACTACCTGAAGATCAGAGGTGAATGGAGAACATTCTAGACTGAAGGAGCAAAGAGAAAGAACCACCAAAATAGAGGAAGTGAGGGAAGGGGGCTAAGATTCTGGTCACCCATTCCAATGTGTGTTTTTTCCCCACACCATCAAACAATTCTCCAACACTAGCTGGGTGTCCTACAACAACTCAGTTCGGACACTATCTACCCAGAGAAAGCATCAGATTCCACAGGTTAAGGGCTTAGTCCCACAAGACTGTTCCCCACTTCAGATGCCAATAGATTGTTACCTGTGCTTCTGACCCACTGGCTGTAAATCAGAGGTTCCTATTACCCTGTCTTTGCATTTGATTAATTTGCTAGAGGGTCTCACAGAACTCAGGAAACTAGTTTATTCGCTAGATTGCCAGTTTATTACAAAGAATACATAGGGCAAGTTACAGGGAAAGGATGCAGAGCTTCTATATCTTCTCTGAGCATGTCACTTTCCACAAATCTCCAAGTGTTCACCAACCCAGAAGCTCTCCAAATCCTGTCCTTTTGGGTTTTTATAGAGACTTCATTACATAAGCAAAATTAATTAAATCATCAGCCATTGGCAATTGATTCAGCCTCCAGCCCCTCTTCCCTCCCAGGAGGTCAGGGGAGTGGGACTGAAAGTTACAACCCTCTAATCCTCTGGTTCCTCTGGTGACCAGCCCTTATCCTTAGGTGACCTAGGGACTTTCCAAAAGTCACCTCATTAACATAACAAAAGACAGGTTTTATTGCTCTTATTAATTAGGAAATTCCAAGGTGTTTAAGAGCTCTGTGCCAGAAAAAGAGAGGAAGACCAAATATATGTGTTTTATATTATAAATTACAATATCACAGGGAGAAAAAGTGAGAAAGAGATCTGGTCATACAAGATGAGCCTGAGAGTTGTGCAGGGACCTGATCATGTATGACAATAGGCAATTAGAAAGACTGGAAGATATTGACATGTTTTAAGCAGATAAGCTGCGTGATCTGATTTACTTTTTAAAAAGATAATTCTGGCTCCTGGGTGAGTGAGAATAGGGGTACAATAGTGGAAATAAGGAAAATATTTGGCTATCATTGTAGTGCAGGTAAGGGAAGATGGTAGCCGGGTTTTTTTAAGGAGGTAGACGTGGGGAAAGAGAGGCAGAGAAGTGAAGGAGTTCATATTGTCAGGGAGGAAGAAATTTCCCTCGACTCTTCTAGGTTCTTCTAGCTGGTTTAAGGATTACATTGACATGAGGCAGATTAACAGGAGAAAATCAAGCAGAAGTTTAATGATATGTGTTCATGGAGAGGCCTAGGATAACTGAGTAACCCACTAAAATGGCTGAAACCTTCACCTTAAATACCGTTTTCAGCTAAAGACAAAAGGGATGTTGGGTGTGGTAGTTTAGGACTTCACAGGGGGAGGAAGGCAATTCACATAGAGATTAAAAAGCAAATGTTTGGAAAAAAAATTTTTCTGGGCCGTGCATAGGCAGTGGGACATAGAGTGGACACTGATGCCCCACCACACCTAGCCCATATTCTTTGCAGATATCTCTATCTGGGGAACAGGCCCTTCCTCTAAATTTTTTTAGGCAGTTAGGGGGAACGTCTAAATTTCTTTCCAAGTCTTGTGGGCCTTGATTATTTTTAACTCTAAATAATCCACATACCAGAGCCATTTTGGGGTGTCAAATTTTGTGCCCCTCCAATACCTACTTCAATATAGAGCCCACGAGACTCGTTGGGCTGATTGGATAGAGGATTCAGATGTGATGCCTAGGTTTAGTTATTTAGCAGTATTTACTGACGTGGGGTAAGGATAAAATTTCTTCTTTTTCTTTTGGTGGTTGGGTGGTACAGTACAGAGCATGAGTTCTGCTTTTTTATATGCTGTGCTTACACTTACTATTGAAGATGACAGCTAAACATTGTCACTCACCATCTGCCTCTACAAGGATTAGGTCACTAGCCACTGCCATCGCTGTCCTCCAGCACACCCTGAAAGTAGCTCAGGGTTGAGATCAGGAATGAGGCACTCTATGCTCTGGGAAAAACTGGCAGAACATGCCTTTAAATAGTTAGATATTTTCAGGAGAAGATTTTATAAAACCACTTTCTTGAATCTTCTCATAACTAGAAAAGCACTAACATAAATGGAGACATCTACTCCTTGTGGCTAGAAGCAACCTTCTGCCAAAATGTGTGCTTGATTGCATGTTTCGCCCTTCACCAAAATCACATATATACTGACCTCCCCGCCTTACCTCTTCAGAGAGTTCCTCAGAGCTATCTGAGAAACTGTCTCCTGGGCTACAGTCCTCATTTTGCCCCAAATAAAACTTACCTCACAACTCTCATGTTATGCTTTTTTTCTTTCTTCCAGTCAACAAAGATGTCAAGAGGTTAGATATATAGTCTGAAATTCAGAGTCAGGAGGGGGTGGGAGATTTAAATTGGAGAGTTATGAATATATATGGCATTTAAAATAATGTTTTTGGATGAATCGTTGGGGAATATGAATGGGAAATAAAAGAAGAGTTTATAGAATCAATCTTTAGGATAAATCTGTTATTTAGAAGTTGTCTAAAGAGGAGGAGAAAGTAAACATTGAGAGAGAGAGAGAGAGAGAGAATCAATGAAGTTGGGAAAAAAGTGAGATAGTGCTTGATGTTCTGGAATTTAAGGAAAAAACCTGTTTCAGAAAGTCAAGAGTGTTTGACTATATAACATACTGCTGAGAAGTGAGCAGGAAGAGATGGAAAAGGGATTATAAAATATGGCCCATGGAGGTCATTGACAGGATATTGACAAATGCTGTTTCATTGGAGTATAGAGAATGAAAACCCAATTGAAGTGATTTGAAGATAGGATAGGAGTTACAGAAATGAATTTTGAGAGCTATTTTGAGACATTTGACTGTTGAGGAAAGTAAAGATAGGAGACACTCTTTGGAAGGGCATGACAGGTCCAGGAGGTTGTTCATTTATTTTCCAAATGACAGATATAGAGCCTGTGTATTTGCCAATGTTGATAACACTGGAGAAGAATAAATTCATGGCTCTGGAGAGAGAGGGAGTCATTGCCAGAGTGAAAAATTTTGAGAGGGCAAGAGATGATGTCTATAAAACACAAGTGCTTTGCATGGCATTTGATGGATAGGGACTTGTCTTCCACTGTAGAAGAAGAGAAAGCAGCGGGTGTAGGTTTGTTTTGGGGGGAAACTGAGGACAGTTCTGTCTGATTACTTCCATTATCTCAGTGGAGTACAAGGTAAGGTTATTTAAGAGTGAGCAGGGAGGAAGAGGGGTTTTGGAGGGTTTGTGAAATATTGACTGAGGGGAGAGGGAATGTCACCTTATAAGGAAATGTACGAGTCTTGCCAGACAGGCTTGAGTACCCTCTAAGCAGGAAATGAATTTAAAGTGAGACCTGTTAGTAAGGAGGGGTGCCTCTGCCTCTGTGTCTTGCTCAGTGGCTTGAATGAAGTAATAATATCAGTGCCTTTGGATTATTCTCTCTAAATGACATCATGTGTAGATGATGTGGTCTGTTTCAGTCACATACTTTTTAAGTCAACTTAACAGTACTTGAGAGGAAAACCATATCTGTATGTCCTTTCTATAGTTCTCTCCATCTCAGCTCCTCTCATCCTATTTCAGTTGCTCAAGAACACACACAATTCCAACGAACGGTAGTATTTTCTTTATCTGCACACTGTCCAGGAATACACTTTGCAGAAACACAATTTATATTGCCAAATAGATCATGGCAGTGAATATTTTACATGTTTCCCTAAAGAAAATATGTGTGTCCTGGTTTTACACTTGCAGAATTATAGCTCATTCAAGAGGTTGTCCCCCAACCCGCAAACAAATGGTTTCCATCCCTTTCCACAAAGGAGAACTGAGATCTCTTTTCTACAATGACAGATAACCATTGTGACTTTTAAATAGCAGTTTTCATAGGTATCAAAAAAAGTTTAGGGCTGGGTTACAGTCTAAGGACCTTGCTAAATGAACTTTAAAGATTGCATATTTAATGTGCCTGGAACATACCTGCAAAATAATAGAGGCCCAAACTTGTTGATTTTAAATTTTATACCAAGGAGATCTAGGCTTTCTTTAATAAGTTAATCATATAATGATATGATATCTAGATCATAATTAGGAACATGTAGATTCTTCTACCTGTGATAATCTTTATTATTTTCAAAATACAAAATGAATTACATAGTGTATATTACTATTAGTACAAGAGCCTAAATTTGCATTAGATACTGCATTTCTGCTACTCTATTGGCTACTCTTCAGAAGCTTATTACCCCAATTTATTTTTAAAAATTGGCATTTGGTATAAGATGGACTCATCTTGAAACTTTCCCAAAGGATTTATTTATCAAGTTGGCTTGATTTGGCTTCTGGCACATGTTCAAAATAATTGTAACAGTACATTTTTAATATGCCTCTTTATTAAAAATATATTGTTTGCCACAATGAGAATCTAATTTAATTAAATATTTACAATGTGGGGTGATTACAGTAGAGCCAGGGAAAGAGAGAGTGAGAAAAAAGAGAAGGAAAGATTTACAGTAAATGGTAGAAAATAATATACTAGAGTATGGTCATTTGGGTTAGTGACTATAATCATAGAAATAAAAAAAAAAGATGTTTTAATGATTGGAAACAAGAAGTACTTGTAAATAATGCACTAAAACTCAAGGCTACAGTGTAAAGAATGTTGACCATGAAACAGAAAATGTTGGGCTGTTGTAAGAACCATCAGTCTTTTTGATATTCATTTATTCTTCCTTTATTCGTTCGTTTAATCATATATCCATCAATCTTTTCATCATACTTGAATAGTAATTACAACTAATTCTATCACCTTAAAAAAGATGAGGCTTGTAAAACTATAAAACTTCAAGAAGATAACAGAAGAAAATCTAGATCCCTTTTTAGATACAACACCAAAGACCTAATCCATGAAAGAAATATTCGATGTTATATTTCATTAAAATTAAAAACTTCTCCTCTGCAAAATACCAAGATATTTAGAAAACAAGCCACAGATTGGGAGAAAATATTTGCAAAAAGTATCTGATAAAGGACTGTTATCCAAAATACACAAAGAACTTTTAGAATTCAACAATAAGAAACAAACAACACAAATAAAAATGAGCCAAAGACCTTAACAGACACCTCACCAAAGAAGACACACAGATGGCAAATAAGCATATGAAAAGATGCTCAATATCATCTGTCATCAGGGAAATGCAAATTAAAACAACAACGAGATACCACACCTGCTGGAGTGGTCATAATCCAGAACACTGGCAATATCAAACGCTGTTGAGGGTGTGGAGCAACAGGAACTCTCGTTCGTTGTTGTTGGTAATCCGAAATATAGACACTTTAGAAGATGGTTTGATGGTTTCTTACAAAAGTAAACATACTCTTAACATAGGGTACAGCAATCACACTCCTTGGTATTTACCCAAAGGAGTTGAGAACTTATGTTTACATATAAACCTGCACACAGGTGTTTATGGCAGTTTTATTTGTAATTGTAAGTCTCAGAAGCAACCAAGATGTCCCTCAGTAAGTCAATGAATGAACTGTGGTACATCCAGACAATGGAATATTATTTTAGTGCTAAAAAGAACTGAGCTATCAAGGTATGAAAAGACATACAGGAAACATATACATATTATTAAGTGAAAGAAGCCAATCTGAAAAGGCTACACACTGTATGATTCCAACTATATGACATGTTGGAAAAGGTAAAAACTAAGAAGACAATGAAAAGATCATTGGTTGCCAGGGGTTTGGGGTGGGGGTGGGGGGAAGGGATGAATAGGCAGAGCACAGAGGATTTTCAGGGCAGGGAAAATACTCTATATGATAGTATAGGGATGGATATACATCGTTATATTTTGTCCAAACTCACAGAATATACAAAGAGAGTGAACCCTAAGGTAAATGGAATTTGGGTGAGTATGATGTGTCAGTGGTTCATCCTTGTTCAAAAATGTTCCGATGAGTGATATTGATAATGGGGGAGGCTATGCATGTTTAGGGGCGGGGTTAATGAGCAGTCTCTATACCTTCCTTTCAATTTTGTTGTAAACCTAAAACTACTCTAAAAAACAAAGTTAAAAAAAAAGCGAACCCTTGACACTTTGTTCTACTTGATATGTTGTTAATAGGCTACTGTGAAATTGAGATGTGCTGACTCTAAGTGAAAAACACATGCTGGATTTGAAGTCAATAATAAAATAAAAATATTAAATATCTCATTAACAATTTTTTGCTGATTATATATTGAAATGGTATTATTTTAGTTATTTGGGGTTAAATAAAATACATTATTAAGTACAGTTTCACTGGTTTCTTTTGCTTTCTTTTGATGTAGCTACTAGAAATTTAAAATTACAAATGCAACTTAAATTATATCTCTATTGGACAGTACTGCTCTAGGCCATTCTGCCCCCAAATAAGGATAATTGTTTGAAATAATGTAGGAAATATTGATATTAGTGATATAGAAAAAACACACATACATAGCTATTTAAGAGAGATTATATGACTTAAAGGGCAAGCCATACTTCTTAGATTAGGTGAATTTATAGATTTATTCTGATTCTGACTTAGAATCTTGTTTCTTACAAATGTTTTCATACTGTTTGTTTTGACATTTTCTTCTCTTTCCTAGTAAACGATTGGGTTTATAGAATTTTTCTTTGATTTTCAGTACATTTCTTCTTCCTTTCATTTTATTATCTACCTCTCTGACCAGTTTCAAGGCTTTGAGAATGACCCATCTATGACACTTCACATGGTAAATTCTGAGGATCCATTGAGAAGCTATCATTCTAGAGTTGGATCTCTGTTTCTCTCTGCTGATGTATTTATAGCTTTCCATTTATAGCCATCCCCTGGGCATTGCAATTCTGTCTCTCTCACCACCCACCTCATCTCCCTCCCTCCCTTCACCCTCTATGTTGTGTGTGCATGTGTACTTTGGATTCTGAGGATGTATGCTGTTTAAGAATGGAAACTAATCTAATATAAAACTTTAATAAGGAAGAAATTATCAGACAAATACTAGAAGATTTTGTTGAATATCAGTCAGGAACCCTGTTATATTTGAAGTGAAGTAGCATCTAGCACTATTGACATGAATGAAGCTGACATTCAGATACAGAAAATTCATTGAATATAAATTTAAATATTAAAGAATAATGAGGTTATATGTGTCTGAAAAATTGCTTTTGCCCATGCCCATTAGAAATTTGCATAAGCTTGGAATTATGCAGCTGTTTCTATGTCTCTGAAACCATTACAAAAGTTTAATTAAAAGTTGTATAATTGAGTGGACATTATTTATTTATTTATTTATTTTTGCGGTACGCGGGCCCCTCAATGCTGCGGCCTCTCCCGCTGCGGAGCGCAGACGACGGACGCGCAGGCTCAGCGGCCATGGCTCACGGGCCCAGCCGCTCCGCGGCATGTGGGATCCTCCCGGAGCGGGGCACGAACCCACGTCCCGTGCATCGGCAGGCGGACTCTCAACCACTGCGCCACCAGGGAAGCCCTTGAGTGGACATTTTTTGATGGTTTGTATACTTTTTCTATAGCTTGCAGTCTTACTACAAAATATTTTTATATATTTATACAAAAACATACAAAATGAAAATAACCCAATAATTGTAAGATATTAGTTAATGTATGAATGTGGAAAGGTCCTTTGAATGTCCCAGAATGATAAGGTTCTTACTTTCTACTTATGTTCTTTAGACAAAAATATAGTCACAATTTATAATCACTTATATTTAGACATCTTATCTATATATTATATTTGCTTCTATATGTATATAGTGGTCCATAAAATAAATGGCAACATGTTATGTCATTACTGTCAGATCTTCTACATCTTTTTATTATGAAAATAGAAGTTAATTTTGAGGTTTAATGGATGAAATATTTACCTGCAGGTTTACTACATAGGCTTCCCATTTATTAATGTTCCTGTTTAAGTGAACAACTCTTTGTGAGGTATTCTTTTACAGTTGTTATTAGTATAATCACTCATTATACCTAAGCTTGGGGATGGATATATTTACATTTTACCTATTTTTGTTCAGATGAAATTTGGAAATATGAACTGAATGTCTACTGTGTGCAGGTGCTTCTTTCCATTTGCCTAATGTAGCCACTGGTTTTGATGGTTGTATCGTGGTTATGTATAAAAACATTCCTGTTTTAAAGCATTTGGGTGTGGTGGGACATCAGGTCAGCAACTCTCAAATCGTTCAGGAAGGAAACAGTTCTTTGTACTATATGTATAATTTTTCTGTAAATTTGAAATTTTTTTTTAATAGAAGAAAAGACTGTCACTTTTAGCTGTTTGAGCTTGGGAAAGTCACTTCAACATTCTGAGTTCAGTTTCCCTTTGTGTAAAATGGAGGTACTAATATCTTAAAAAGTTGCTTTAAGGATTAAGGTTGCAAGTCACATATAGACTTGTGGTTTCCTTTTTTATTCAGTGGTCTATAATTTGTTTCTCTCATTATTTACTTAGATGTTCAAATTGTCCCATATTTGCTAGTGGGAGAATGAAAGACCCTTCTAAATGAAAGCCCATTTTCTTCACATCCTTGTAATAATACAATACCATTTTATGATTTAAAAAACTTTAGGTTGTTATCAGTATATCACATCAAAGAAAAGTATACATTAGGTAAGGGCATTTTCAGACACCTCAGAATAGAGATCCAGACTGTGGCTTGCAATAACACAAAACTATTATAAAATTCGTGAAGAACCACCTCATTACGGAGGATGCAACAGCTGTGGGAGGTGTCTGTGATACCAAGCACTGGAGCAATAACCTTAAGTGTTGTTTGCTCTATTCATAGGTGGTAGGCAGGGGTAACCCTCTGATGTTTTTTTTTAAATGAAGTTTTCTTACTTGTTTCAAAAACTATTAACCCCATAATGAAGGAAGAGCATGGTTAAGAAAGTAGAACTCTGATATTTATAAAAATTGAAGTATAGTTGATTTACAATGTTGTGTTAGTTTCTGGTGTACAGCAAAGTGATTCAGCTTTATATGTATATGTGTATATATATATATACTTTTTCATATTCTTTTCCATTATGACTTTATTGCAGGATATTGAATATAGTTCCTTGTGCTATGCAGTAGGACCTTGTTGTTTATCTATTTTATATATAGTAGTTTGTATGTGCTAATCCCAAACTCCTAATTTATCCCTCCCCCACTCCCTTTCCCCTTTGGTAACCATAAGTTTGTTTTCTATGTCTGTGAGTCTGTTTCTGTTTCATAAATAAGTTCATTTGCGTCGTATTTTAGATTCCACAAATAAATGATATCATATGGTATTTTCTTTCTTTTTCTGACTTAGTTCACTTAGTTTGATAATCTCTAGGTCCATTCATGTTTCTGCAAATGGCATTGTTTTATTCTTTTTGATGACTGAGTAGTATTCCATTGTATATTTATATACCACATCTTCTTTATCCATTTACCTGTCAGTGGACATTTAGGTTCCTTCCATGTCTTGACTATTGTGCATAGTGTTGCGTGAACATTGGCGTGCATGTATTTTTTCTAATTAGAGTTTTCTCTGGGTATATGCCCAGGAGTGGGATTGCTGGGTCTTATGGCAACTCTATTTTAGTTTTTTGAGGAACCTCCATACTGTTTTCCATACTGGCTGCACCAATTTACATTCCCATCAACAATGTAGGAGGGTTTCCTATTCTCCACACCCCCTCCAGCATTTGTAATTTGTAGACTTTAATGATGGCTGTTCTGACTGGTCTGAGGTGGTACCTCATTGTAGTTTTGATTTGCATTTCTCTAATAATTAGTGATGTTGAGCATCTTTTCATGTGCCTATTGGTCATCTATATGTCTTCTTTGGAAAAATGTCCATTTAGGTATTATGCCCATTTTTTGATTGGGTTGTTTGTTCTTGTGTTCTTGAGTTGTATGAGTTGTTTGTATATTTTGGAAGTTAAGCCCTTGTGGGTCGCCTCATTTGCAAATATTCTCTCCCATTCCATAGGTTGTCTTTTTGTTTTGTTTATGGTTTCCTTTGCTGTGCAAAAGCTTATAAGTTTGACTAGGTCCCATTTGTTTATTTTTCCTTTTATTTCTACTGCCTTGGGGGACTGACTTAAGAAAGCATTGATACTATTTATGTCAGAGAATGTTTTGCCTGTGTTCTCTTCTAGGAGTTTATGGTGTCATGTCTTATATTTAAGTCAAGGCATTTTTGGGTTCATTTTTGTGTATAGTGTGAGGTGTGTTCTAACTTCATTGATTTACCTGTGGCTGTCCAGCTTTCCCAACACCACTCCCTGAAGAGACTGTCTTTTCTCCATTCTATAGAATTCTAATATTTTTGCTCAGATTCTCTGGAAGCTGAAACAATGAAATTATCAGAAGGAAATATGGGGCGGTGGGTTGTAATTTACTTCTCTTTCCTACCTTTAGGCAAAATTTGATTCAAGCTATTCCAGACACATGGTATTATTTCTTAGTTTAAAGACCTCCTGAAATAGGAGATTCCATAACCTTCTCAGTAATCCATTTCAATATCTCCTGATACTTACAGCCTGAAATTCTGTGTCTCCAAACTAAGTACTACTTTAAGATTAAACCCTCTATTCTTGTTCTGTACTCAAAGAAAATAAAAACTCTGGTCATCATTCTCTTCAAAGTGTCTGTAAGAGAGTAGTTTTCACATTTATGGTCACCATGTTTATTCTCCACTTCCAAGGGGAAGGGACCTAACATTTCCTGAATTTCTACTCTCTGCTGGAGAGGCAATTTCACTAACATTTATTGAGTACTTACTACATGGAAAGGACTGTTATAGGTACTTGATATGTTTGAACTTTTTCAGTTTCCAGAACTACCCTCTGTCTTTAGTCTCCTAATAAACATAACAGAGGCTGGATTATTTCTCTAAGTTTGCACAATTAGCGTGACAGTTAATTTTATGTGTCAACTTGATGGTCATGGGCCAGATATTTGGTTAAATATTATTTCTAGGTGTTTCGGTGAGGGTGTTGCTAGATGAGATTAACATTTGAATCAGTAGACTGAATGCTATGAACTGAATGTTTTTGTCTCCCCCAAAATTCATATGTTAAATCCTAATGCCCAATGTGACGGTATTTAGAGATGAGGCTTTTGGGAAGTGATTAGGTCATGAGTGTGGAGCTCTCATGAATGGGATTATTGCCTTTATAAAAGACATCCCAGAGAGCTCCCTTGCCCCTTCCACCATATGGGGGTACAGCAAAAAGATGGCCATCTATTAACTAAGAATTTGGCTTTCACCAGACACCAGAATCTTCTAATACCTTGATCTTGGTCTCCCCAGCCTCCAGAAATAAACTTCTGTGGTTTATAAGCTAACCAGTCCATAGTATTTTTGTTAAAGCAGCCTGAATGGACTAATACACTGAGTAAAGCAGATTGCCTTCTCCATTGTGGATGGGCCTTATCCAATCTGTTGAAGGCCTGAATAGAATAAAGAGCTAAAAGATAAAGAATTCTCTCTCTGCCTGACTGTCTTTGAGCTGGGACATCAGTCCTCTTCTGCTTTCAGACCTGGACTCTGACTGGAAGCTCCACCATCTGCTCTCCTGGATCTGGACTTCTCAGCCTCCATAATTGTGTGAGCCAATTCTTTATAACAAATCTCTATCTATCTATCTATCTATCTATCTATCTATCATCTGTCTTATCTATCTAGCTGTCATCTGTCTATCTCCAGTTGATTTTGTTTCTCTGGAGAACCCTGACTAACACAAGAGACAGAGCTTGGAGTCCAGGCATTCTTATTTCAGCATCCTTGCTCTTAACTAATACACTAAGCTGTCTCTAATTCAATAAACATTGTATAATCTTCACAATTCAGCAAAGTCGATGGGATTTTTTTTCTCCATGTTACAGATGAGGAAACCAAGACTTAGAGAGGTTAAGCAATTTACCTGTTGATCAAATAGCTAAGCTAGTAAATGGCGCCTATACATTCAAAATTCAGACAAACGTGTCTCCAAAGCCAGTGGTATTTTATTTTCTAGATTTGCTTCACTCCTTCCATGTAGTTTATGGAGGGGAGAATGTTACCTACAGCAAAGGACTGCTCAGAAATGACCAGAACTATTCGTTTTTTTGGAGGATAACTGCATTTTTAGGTATATACTATCATAAGGGCCCCAAATTAGATCTATAAAAGGCTGCCAAGGTGAGAAGATTTTCAGCTCCCTTCCTGAAGTAATGATAGTAGTAATAGTAGTAATTTAGGGAGGACCTGTTATATGCTCAGCACCATTCCTAGGTACAATAATATTTCATTTGCTCTTCAACACAAACCTTTGGGGTAGTTTCTTTTCTTAGCATGGGTTTCTCAGAATCAGAGATGTAAAAATCTATAATGTAAGAATTCAAGTGCAAATGCTTTATTAAGGTAATACTCCCAGGAGAAACAATAAAGGTGTGGGGAAAGCAAGACCGGGCAGGGGAAGAAGTGAAGCAAGGCTGCAAATTTGGGCAAGAGCTCACAGAAAGCGACTTCAGCTTGATCCCACAGGGGACATCTGGGGTATAAGGCATGCCTCAGGGTTTATCTGAGTCTGAGGCATGGAAGCTGCACTTTCCTCCACCACCCACTCTCCACCCTTGGTAAGGGCTGCCCCAGGGTTTGGAGACGGTGGGATATAAACTTCCAGGCATTTTCTGAAGCCCTGTGCTTGGGGGCCTCCAGTAACCCGAGGGCAGCCTAAGGAAGAAAAGTCAATGTGTGGGCAGGTTGGAGACAAAACCAGCGTCACAGCTGAAGAGTGCAGAGGAACAGTAGAGGGGATCTGGGGGAATTTGGGTGAAGCCATGATGTTCTGAAGGGCAGCTTTTGGAGAGAGACCCCTCTGATGCCAACACCTGGGGACTTTGTCCACCATCCCATTAGGCCTCTCTTTGTCCCCTTACATTAGTCCTTCCTCTGCTGAATCCTGGCTCAGTTAGCAGCACCAGACCTCGGGGCTGAGGTGCCCTGCAGTTTGGGAGCCAATTACATCTAAGGCACTGAGAGAACTGATAGACTCAATTCCATTTCCTGGAAGGTTTAGTAGATTAGAACCTCAGCACCAGGAGTTTAGGAAAGTGATTTCATATGTTATAAATTGATGAAACTTTACAACATTGTTGTAACTTTATTAAAAAAAAACATTTAAAATAAACATTTAAAAATAAAACGGAGCCTCTTAGAAGCTGGCCAGATGTCTATCCTTCAGAGCATTGATGCCTTCTGTGTGCACTTTGGGCACCCTCCTTTTTCTGGATTTCATGGCACTGAAGTTCCTCCCTAGGTTACTTGTGCTCCCTGGTGGGAGCAGGTTCTAGACAAAGATAAGTCGCCTACTGCCATATGAACCAGATACCATGTGGATTTCTGACATATGAATGCACAGAAAACAATAGATGGGATCTCTGAATTTGGGGTTTTTTTCCTTAAGTCTCCTTTATTTTTCTCTGACAAATCAGATTTATATTTCTCTAAGCTTGAATTATGTAAAGCTTTGTGGTCTTGTGTAGGCTGTGACTTGACAGAGACAATAGCACTAAGTAAAGGTGTGAAGAACAATTTTACATTTTTTTTTTGCCCCAATTTTACATTTTGTAGCATTTATCACAACCGTTGTATCTTGAGGCACTTAGCAGGAAGTAGCAACAACAACTTCTCCTGTAGATCCTATTGGGGTGTGAATTCTGAAACCCAATTCTGACCTTCTATGGTTCATTTGATGGTGTGGAAGACTCTAAAAATGGCACTCTCTGGCTTTTTTTTTTTGGTTTCCTTTATATTTTTAAATATTCCTTTGAATTTTTTTCTTTGATATTTTTATACATCTCTCCTTTAAACAAATGTTTATTCAATATCCAGCAATATACTAAGCAATGGGGATAAAACGGCAATCGAGATAATTTTGAATTCCACTTTTGCTACTTACTAACTTTGTGTCTAGGTTTCGTTATCTGTAAAATGAAAATTATCTATCTCCTGTGGGGCATGAAATGAAATGCCGCATATAAAGGCTTTAGAAAAATATGTAGCAGCTAGTCAATAATTAGACATTGGGAACTGATTGTGTGGGCGTCAGGCACTGCTCTAGGGAGTTTGAAACTAATATAATGCTACTGTCCTCACAGAGCTTACTTCTAGTAGTAGCATATAGACAATGCAGAAACATACAAAAATCTTAAATACTGATAAGTGCAATGAATAAAATACAGTAGAATGATAATCAGTTGGAAGTGGGGCAGTTTTAATTAAGGTGATCAAGAAGAGCATCTCTGATGAGGTGACCTTTTGAGTTGGGATCTGAATGATGAAGAGGCAGCCATTCCAAGATCTGGGATTAAGTCCTTCCAAGCCAACAGTGCAAATGCTCTGAGGTAAGAATGAGTTTACCCATTTAAGACCCAAAGAAGGCATGTGGCTGAAGGAGGATAGTGACTGAGGATGAGTGCAGGAAGAGAAGTAAGCAGGGGCCAGATCATCTATGGCCCCTCTACTCCATGGGAAGGAGTTTGAATTGTATTGTGTTTTCTGTGAAGACAGAATAATTTTAAGCAAGCTGGGGCTGGGGAGTGGGTATTGATTGGATTTATAATGGATTGCACTGACTTGTTCTCACTTCTGAATGGAGGGAAGACCATAACAGGGTCAAGAATGGAGTAGGGGGGCTTCCCTGGTGGCTCACTGGTTGAGAGTCCACCTGCCAATGCAGGGGACGCGGGTTCGTGCCCCGGTTCAGGAAGATCCCACGTGCCGCAGAGCGGCTAGGCCCGTGAGCCATGGCCGCTGAGCCTGCGCGTCCGGAGCCTGTGCTCTGCAACGGGAGAGGCCACAACAGTGAGAGGCCCGCGTACCGCAAAAAAAAAAAAAAAAAAAAAAAAAAGAATGGAGTAAAGGAGAACAGCTGAGTAGCTGTGATGGTGGTCCAGGTGAGAGAAGATGTTGCTTACAGAGTGGAATTAGGGAGTATTGGTCAAATCTGGGATGCCTTTTTGAAGCAGAACTTATCAAGCTGGTTGTGGGAGGAAAGAATCAAGTAAATCAAGGGTGATGGGTTTTGGCTTGAGCATTGGATGTGGGGAAGACTAAGATTGAGCTGATAGTTATGCTTAGGTCACGTGAAGATTAAGATACCTGTCACACATCTAAAAATAAAGCAGCCAAATGAACAGTTGGTTATGTAAGTCTTGAGTTTAGGGAGAGTTCCGGGTTGAATACAGACATTTTGAGATCATCAACAGTTAGGTGACTTTTAAAATCATAAGATTAATTTTAATTCTCTAGAAAATAATGACTACTATTTATTCAATACCTACCATATACCAAGTATTGTTCTAAGTGATGTACATGCATTTATTCATTTATTTAATACTCATAACAACTTTAAGATAAGAAACATTACTGCATTAATTTTACTGATGGGGAGCAGAGGCACAGAGAAGTTAAATAACATGCTTAGTTATATACCTAGTCAATATTGGAATTTGAGCCTAGGTAATCTGGTCGCAGTTTCCAGACACTAGAGTGTAGAGAAAACAGAGGGAATAGGACTCAGTTCTAATGCAGTGTAACATTTTGAGATCAAATGGGAGAGCTGGAGTCTGCAAGAGAACTGAGATGCAGTCACTGAGGAGGGAGGGGATCTGAGGGTGGGTTGTGGAGCCCTAGATAAGTAAGTGAATAAATAAGCAAGAGGTTAATGCGTCAAATGTTGCAAGAGCACCCGCCTTGACACTATATATGTTAACATTGGAACAATGCAAAGATGATGAGCCCTATGCCTGAGGAAAGATGATATATAGGTTTGTGAAGTGCTCCGTGTAGTTTTGTGGGCCCATGTCTCATACTCTACGGAACTATAAA
The DNA here is from genome assembly GCF_003031525.2 of Neophocaena asiaeorientalis asiaeorientalis. NCBI lineage: Eukaryota > Metazoa > Chordata > Mammalia > Artiodactyla > Phocoenidae > Neophocaena > Neophocaena asiaeorientalis. The sequence continues at coordinate 337,052 of NW_020175441.1, read as the reverse complement.
CATTTTTTGTGTTAAAGATTTAAATCTGAAATTCAAACTTTAAATCATCTGGAAGAAAACATAAGAGAATATATTATGATCTGGGAGTAGGAAAGAATTTCTTGAATAAAAATAGCCAGTACTTAAGTGCTTAAAATGTTAAGTGCGGTTACAATAAGTTGTACAATATGTATATATATAATATAATAAATATAATAAATAAATATAATATATATAATATATTAACACATTTAATCATCACAGCAAACCTGTAAGATTATCCCTCCTTTACAGATGAGGCAACTGAAGCATATAAGGCAAAAGTACCCAAGGTTGTACAGCAGGTAAGACGTGGATCCAGGACCCAACCCCAGTGGCCCAGCTCTATAAACCATGCTCTTAACCAGCATCCCTTCCTTAGTCTAAGCTATAATGCAAATACACATTCCACAAAGCAAAATATTAATTGACTTGAGTACATTTAATTAAAAAATTTCATCAAAAGTTATCTAGATAAAAGGACAAACCACATACTAGGAGTAGATCTATATATAAAACACATGAAACCAATCAAGTGATTAGTATCCAGAATATATAGACAGCTCTTAAAAAGATCAATAAGAAAAACACAAAGAATTGCACAGAAAAAAAAGGGCCAAGGACCTAAACAGCCATATATCACAGAGAAAAAAACACAAGTTATCTATAAACTTACCAAAAGTTACTCAATCTCTTTAATCATTATGGAAATGCCAATTACAATCATAATAAGAAACCATTTGATACTCAGTAAATTGGCAAACATTTAAAAATCTGACAACAGTAAGCTCTGGGGAGAATGTGGAACTATTTATACTGTTCATAGGATGCGAACTGGTACAATTGCTTAGCAAAATATTTTGGTGTTACCTAGTAAAATTAAATATGTGTACAGTCTAGGCTTCAGCAATATCACTACAAAGTATTTGATCTAGGAAAACTCTGATGCATGTTTACCAGAAGACATATCTGAAATGTTTATAGCAGGTTAAAAAATGAAAAAAAAACCAATCAAAACCAAAAAAACCAAAATCTGGAAATAGCCCAGATATTCACTGATATGGGAAAGATGAAATGAATTGTAATATATTTATACAGTGGAAAGCTTCTCACTGTCACTGCTGTTGTTGCTATTGTTGCACTGTTATTGTTTGGTTTTGCCTTGTTTTTTAAGATAAGAGGGTATAAGAAAATGCTAGTATGCCAGCATAAGTACTTGAAAAGAAAGTGCTGAATTGATACAGAGTAGAGAGAAAATAAGAGTAGAAATAAAGCAAGAGGAAATGAGATCAAAAGTTCATGTACTCAAGTTGGTCTTAGGAGCAGACAGATGGGATACAGGTGGTTGTGTACCTCTTCAAGTTGTGCATGAGGTGGTGGGAGGGTGAAGTACTTCCTTGTTTGCTTTTACTTTTTTCTATGTTGTTTGAAGTCATTGGCTGGGGACAGAGTGGGGAGACAGATTGCTGGAAAATTGAGGAAGGAGGGAAAAGCATTAAAAAAATTCCCAGAGTATGGGAGAATGGGTAAAACAATTGTCAAGATAATGACACCCCCATAAAGAAAAGAAACACAATGCTCAAAAGGATTAAATAAATTTGATATAGTTCCATAGCTAGGCAGTGACAAAGCTAGGCTTCCCACACAGGACTTCCATCCATCTCAGCTCTGGTAGTTTTTTCCTGTGTCTCAGTTTCTGAGAGGCAAAAATTTTCTTCTCTTTATGGATCTTACTGATGTCTGGAAATTCTGGGTGAATTGGAATTGTTTCAAAGGTCTGCTTGCTCCTCTCAGGCACTATCAAGCTGGTCTGATACCTGTAGCAGCACTGTGTTCTTATTTGGCTTATCTTAGGAGTGAAAACACAGGTAACGAATGAGTGCTTGTTACCAAGTTCAAGCTTGTACCACGTGCTGCATGGCAGGCCAGTGAGTCAAGAGACAAGGTGTTGGGACAAGGAAAAGTGACTTTATACGGAAGGCCAGCAAACTGAGAAGATGGTAGATCAATGTCCTAAAGAACCATCGTAATTCAAGGTAGAATTCAAGCTGCTTTTATGTCAGGGAAGGGGGGAAGCAGGAGGGTAGGTTAGGAAGTGACGGACGAACACAGACATCAGGGTGCCATCAAGGGCCCAAGGTGGGTTGTGAAAACTCTTTGTTCTTGGTCAGTCGACCTTGGTTGAGGTGAGTCTGGTCACGATATTCCTGCAGAACTCAACAAGACAAATGTCAGTTTTTCTTGTTCACGTTTCCTTATCGCTGCAGGGGAGGTAGAGTTTCTTTGAAGGAAGGCTATCATGTACACCCCAAGCTGGGGGCAAAATTCCTATAGTGGCTAACATGTCTTTGTGCAGGGCTAAGCAGGGGCTTATGACCCAGAGGTTAAGGCAGCAGAAAAGATAGATACAATATGGAGTCAGAGATGCCAAGCTTCTTCTACAAACAAGAGGCCGGTGGGGGCGGCGGACATGGTGGTGGTGGTGGGGTCTTAGTTCATGAAGAACAGCTCAAAGATATCCAACAGGTTGTTATGTATATTCCTTGAGAAGGAACTGGAACTGTTTTATTGTGGAACTATTGTCATTACTTTTCTTGTTTAACTGTTTTTCCTTTTTTTCTGCATTCCTTCACTTACTTTCCTCATTAGTAATTGCCTGTGCCTGCTCTTTGGAACCCAGGGAAGGCCTAGGAGACAAAAGCCTTTCCAACAAACAAGAAATGGGGGACAGGGAGGGGCTTTTGTACCCCAAAGGGCCCTGCAGGATCCTGCTCAGACTCATGTTTGTTCAAGGATTTTTATTTTTATTCACTTACTCATTTGAACCATTGAGCACCTACCATGTGCTCTAAAGTAACTATGTGCTCTAATATATTCATGAGCACCTCCATGTACTTTCTATATTTATTCATTTATTCATCGAACACACTGAGCATCAACCACATGTATTAAATTCTAGAGGGGTGGCAAAAAATAAATGTGTCAGATGGTGATAATTTATATGGAGATAAATTAAGCACAGTAAGGGGGTTGAGGGAGAGTTTGGCATTTTACTGGTCTGCTGAATGGACAGGCTTCAGAGGAGAAAAACATGGTGGATATGCACAGATCTTCTGAGAAATTTTGCTATCAAAGAGGGTAAGATGGAAAAGTAGTTGGAGAGGATGTGGAGGTCAAGGGAGAGTTGTTGTGTTTTTTGTTTGTTTGTTTAGTTTCATGTGGGAGATCATGATGGTTAATTTTATGTGTCAACTTGACTGTGCCATGGGTTCCAGACACTTGATTAAACATTATTCTGGGTGTGTCTGTGAAGGTGTTTCTGGATGAGGTTAACTTTTGAATCTGTAGCCTGAGTAAAGCAGACTGCCATCCCAGTTTGGATGGGCCTCAGCCAATCCACTGAAGGCCTGGGTAGAGCAAAAAGGCCGAGTAAGCGAGAACCATTCTCTTTGTGCCTGACTGTCTTTGAGCCAGGACATCAGTCTGCTTTTGCCCTCAGACTTGGACTCGGACTGGAACTTACACCACTGGGTCTCCTGGGTCTCATCTTTTTCAGTGCAGGTCTTTTGGACTTCTCAGCCTCCATAATCATGTGAGCCAATTCCCTATAATGAATCTCTTTATATATATTATATATATATATATATAAATTGGAACACTCTAGTAGGAAGGAAAATTGATGATTCTGGAAAGGTGCCATATTCTTAACAGAGAGGGAGTGGTAACTAATGCACAAATGGAGAGGCTATATATAGTTTATATAGAAAAAGCAAGTAAGGAAGAACAGGTGCAGGTACAGGTATGTATATATTTGTGGATGTGGTGGTGAGCACTTGTGGAAGTTCTTTTTTGATTGCCTCCATCCTCTCAGTGAAATAGAAGGGAAGTTCTACAGGTGAGAGAGAGTGAGAAGGATATACAGGTGTTAAGAATTTGATAACATATTTAGTTGAAAAGTAAATGATTTTAAAGGAAAAATATACTAGTAAATAATGCTTTGGATGAAATGAATTCCTGTACAACTCTAAAGTCTAATTTTTGTTTCTTAGTTCCAACATCCTCAAACAATGTAATATTCTATCAAAATCTTATAGTAACTGAGAAAATTGTACTTCACCCTCTGTGTAGATTGGATAATAAGCAATAAGTATTGAAAAGGTTAGTGGAGACAGTGAAAAAAAAATCAAGGGCCTTGAGTTATCCACAAAGAGATCCCTCTCTCCTGAATACTTTCCTTTCCAATAGAGATTGATTTTATACTCTGAAATTGGACTATGGCACTTGATATATGTTCAACTTTTTTTAAAAGAAGCTCAAACATTTGCCTTGTGCTTTCCATTTTTCTCTAAAGTAGGAGAACTGTTCAACATTTATCTATGTGCAAACATTACTCTTGTAATCCTAGAGTGTTATGGAGACCTTGACTTATCCATCTCCTCACTTTTATTTGCCCATGGGTGGCTTCACCTTGTGTATACTCAAAACTCTTAAGTAGCCCTGCTACTTCTAGACAGATAATAACCCATTTTTATAGATCTCTAATCTTCACCCATGTATCTGTCTCCCTGACAAAAGGCTGTGCCTTTTGTGTACAATAAAGTATTCATGTTGAAGCACATAATTCTGAATTTTGACATGTTAAAACACTACAACTGTAACTTCTGTGGTGCTAAGGTATGGGGAGAGTAGGATGCGGAGTCATAACTAGGTAGAAACAAGTAGGAGTGGGTAAATCTAGGTGGAGAAATCAAACCACCCATGGGAATTGCCAGAAACAGATTGAGGAGTTTTTTTCCCTTCCACTTCTGCCTTTCTCTCAGCTTTGTCTGTAAGATTAAGATTTGAAATTTGAGCATGAAGAGCTGTTACAGTTTTATTGTGAGTTTTGCTCATTCAGGTCAATCTTCTAGTCCAAAATAAACTTTCTGGCTTTTATTAATTTCTAGCAGCATCATTCTGAAAGCCAAGCGTGCTGACTTACTGTTGAAAAACATTAGCTTAATTTGAAAAGTGCTTTGCCATAAGTAGAGTTTGTTCCAATGATGTATTCATTGATTTTTTAAACTTGTTTCTTTTTCAGCTGTGTGTGTGTGTGTGCATGATTAGCAATTGTAATGTTATTTTTGGTTTAGTGGAGGCTTCTCTTTGGTTTATGAACTGTTTTGTTTTTTGGTATGTCATTGTGCATGTTTTTGTGGTGCATTTATATAAAAAAGGAGACATATAAGCACCCAGGAAATCAGTAGCATAGCACCTCACAATTATTTGTTGTTGTTGTTGATGGTGTTTAATTTTATTTTGCATATATATTATTTATGAAAACTTTATAAATCCTGCCAAAACACACTTCAGCAGAATTGGGAATGGTATCACAAGAAAAATTGCCTGGTGTGGATCAACAGGGTTTGTGGCCCATTTTATAAATGTGCCTCTTTGTTGTTTAATTTATAAATTATGTACGTAGAAAGAAGCAAAAGAATGATTGATTAAATGTTTATGAGAAACTCTAGTACGCCCTAGTACTAGAAACTCTAGTATGTTTTTAAAGTGCAAGGAACAGACAATTAGCTAAGGGATTTGTCATTGAGGTTATTGATCACAATAGGAGTCTAAATGAAGGAAAACTGTGAATTCCTCTTCAAGTCAGCAACAGGTTATTATGAAATAACCCTAATTTTGAATTCCCTTTCCTTCTCAAAAGTTTATTATCACTCAACTTACAGCTTTGAGACCTTTAGCCTTTGACCGAAAGAGATAAGAATCACTGAAGAGGACTATATTTATCCTCTTTTATCAGTTTCTATGAGGAAGGAAGACGTGTTTTTGTCTCTTTTCTTACTTATGAAAAAGGCGGGCATACTTATAGACCTTGTTTGCTGTGAAAGAAGAATAACTACATCAATTTGATTGAAGGTGTCAGAAATGTTTTGGGAAACAGCAGAAACGGAGCTCTGAGGTGGGAAAGGTTTGACATATAGCAACGGCAGAGCCTGGTTTGTTTGGATTTTGATTTAATACACCCACTGTATTTTTAAGCATAAAAAAGCCAACTGCTATTTGCAAAGCTGGCTGGAGTGTGTTTTGTGGACATTTGTCCTTGTTTTACCTGTGCGTTTAAATAAATAAATAAATAAATGTAAGTTTTTGATTTCTGTGAGGATTCTGGTAGACTTTTTCCCGTTGATTGAAAGTCTTAGGCATTTTATAGGCTTCTTGGTTGGATGGAAAGGAGGGGAAGGGGTGTCCTAGGTAACAGATTGTTTTAATAAAAGGTGTCCCTTACCCACAGAGATTCTCTGTCGCACTCATGGCTGCCGCTGGAAGTATTTACGTTTTAATGGAAATAAATAGCTAAAACTCGGGGCTGATACTAAAGAAAGTGAATCACACCCATAATTATCCTTATATTCTTGATCTTTTTTCATTTGTTTACTTTTGTGCATTTTGATGAAGCACTTCACTTCCCAGTGCCTTAGTTTTCATATTCACATAGTGGGGTCCATAATGTGGTTTTATAACCCTGCTGAGAGGATCAATGAGGTCCGTGTACATGAAGGGGCTTAATAAATAGTATGTGATTTGAGCTTTCTGGATGAAAGTTGCTACGTGAGTACAAAGTAGAGCAGCCTCCCACAGGTAATGACTTTGCCTGGATAACTCTGATTATAGGCTTTCTTTATCTCTTCAAAGCAGAGATTTTTCTCCTTGATTCCTTCCTGTATCTTCATTGCAGAAGCTAAAATGCCAATTTACTCAGTACCATTTCCTTTTGAGCATCCATACACCAGTCAAGGAACATACTCGCAAAAAGATTTGTTAGTGCACACATGGTCAATCTCGTAAATGCAAATAGGAAAAAGGAACAGTATGAAAGAAGTGTTCACATCACATCAAACCCCCAGATGGCTCTCAGAACCTCTGCCATCTCAGGTGGAACTGAATTTTAGAATATGTATTTTCAAGTGAAGAGACTGTACCCCAGGAACGTTGAACAGTGTTTGTTAGAGTTATTTAAATTTGACTTCATTATGTTCCCATTTCCTGTGCAGCTCCAGATAAAAGTGATAACAAGAAATAATTTTTTTAATAGATCTTTATTGGAGTATAACTGCTTCACAATACTGTGTTAGTTTCTGTTATATAGCAAAGTGAATCAGCCATATGCATACATATATCCCCATATCCCCTCCCTCTTGAGCCTCCCTCCCCCCTCCCTCCCCCACCCCTCTACGTCATCGCAAAGCACCGAGCTGATCTCCCTGTGCTATGCTGTTGCTTCCCACTAGCTATCTATTTTACATTTGGTAGTGTATATATGTCCAGGCCACTCTCTCACTTCGTCCCAGCTTCCCCCTCCCCACCCCCATGTCCTCAAGTCCATTCTGTATATCTACGTCTTTATTTCAGCCTTGCCACTAGGTTCATCAGTACCATTTTCTTTTTTTTTTTAGATTCCATATATATGCATTAGCATACGGTATTTGTTTTTCTCTTTCTGACTTACTTCACTCTGTATGACAGACTCTAGGTCCATCCACCTCACTACAAATAACTCAGTTTCGTTTCTTTTTATGGTTGAGTAATATTCCATTGTATATATGTGCCACATCTTCTTTATCCATTCATCTGTTGATGGACATTTAGGTTGCTTCCATGTCCTGGCTCTTGTAATAGTGCTGCAATGAACATTGTGGTACATATCTCTTTTTGAATTATGGTTTTCTCAGGGTATATGCCCAGTAGTGGGATTGCTGGGTCATATGGTAGTTCTATTTGTAGTTTTTTAATGAACCTCCATACTGTTCTCCATAGTGGTTGTATCAGTTTACATTCCCACCAACAGTGCAGGAGGGTTCCCTTTTCACCACACCCTTTCCAGCATTTATTGTTTGTAGATTTTTTGATGATGGCCATTCTGACTGGTGTGAGGTGATACCTCATTGTAGTTTTGATTTGCATTTCTCTAATAATTAGTGATGTTAAGCATCTTTTCATGTGCCTCTTGGCCGTGTGTATGTCTTCTTTGGTGAATTAATCTCCAAAATATACAAACATCTCATGGAGCTCAATATCAGAAAAACAAACAACCCAATTAAAAAATGCGTGGAAGACCTAAATAGACATTTCACCAAAAAAAAATTCTATACAACACTTTAAAGTGTTTAGAAAACATTTTTACAAACATTATTTCATTTTTTCCTCACAACAACCCTGTGAGATAGGAAGGACCTATGTGCTCAGAAAAGTTACGCAACTTGTCAAAAAATACCCCTCTGTTTAGCGGTAATATGTAATTTAGAATAAACATCTTCAGTACTTTTCCACATTTCCAAGGATGGTAAGTGAGTTTTATCACACATTCCATAATATGATTAATAAGTAGTGGCTGTCTGTAGTGCTGTGCTCAGAATTTTCAGGCTATATCCAGTGTCTGAGGGAAAGAGTGCAGTAATCGATTAGCGATGTCTGCTCTTTATGTGGGCAGAGCCCTGGATTACGAGTAATGCATATCTGCCAACCCAGAAATGCACCATAATGTGGGTGTTATGGACTAAAAGTTTGTGTGCCCTCTCTCCCCCAATCAAATTTATATGTTAAAATCTAGTCCTTAATATAATGGTATTTAGAGGTGAGGCATTTGGGAGGCAATTAGGTCATGAGGGTAGAGCCCTCATAAATGAGACTAGTGCCCTTAAAAGAAGAGACTAGAGAACCACCTGTTCTTTGCACCATATGAGGACAGAGCAAGAAGATGACCCTCTGTAGAAGGGAAGAGATCACTCACTAGAACCCAAACATACTTGATAACTTGATCTTGGACTTCCAGCCTGCTGCAGAACTGTGAGAAATAAATTTCTGTTGATTATAAGCAACGAAGTCGATGATGCTTTGTTATAGCAGCCTGAATTGACTAAGACAGTGGGTTTTTAAAAAAGTGTTTTTTGAATAATAAATTTGTCTCTGTAGTACTCAAGTAAAATAGGTATCTCTGAACAATTTGTAGCAGGGGTGTGGACTGAGCCTGTTAGTTAGCCATGGTATTCAAACACAGCTTTTTGATCTGGAAGAATTTAATTGAACTACTGTTTAATCTGGATTTATGATTTTGAAATGTGGCAGATGATTATGACATAGGTGTATATTTTGATCTTTCTCTCAGTCTTATTTTTTTGTTTGTTTGTTTGTTTACTTATGGTCACAAAGGCTCCTACTTATCCTTTAGAAACTCATGCAGTGCTTGGATTAGGTGAAATCCATCTAGAAAAGCTGATGCATGAGGATGTAAGGACAGTGATGAACAAACTTCTTTCTAAATATTTGTTGTTAAAATGAAGGAGAAAGTTGGGGAGATATTTTGAAATAGAAGTAATGTAGGAGAGCATCTTAGTTTCCTGGTATTATATCAGGTAGATGACAGTCTATTCTTGGTATTGGCAAAGTTAGCATTGATTGCTGGAGTAAGTTATTTTGGGATGGCATTAATATTATGGTAAATAATTTAGTCCTATCAACCACAGGAAATATCCTATCTTAAAGGACACATCAGAAGACATGTATTTTGGCCTTTAAGAAAATGATATAAGACTCATATAGTTAAAATTATTTTTGAAGCTGACTATCCCTGGGAGCATAACTGTACTGATATTTTCCTTTCAGTTTGCAGACAATTGGCCCACTTTGGTGATGAGTCATTCAGTTCTACTTTCAATTTTGGCATTGAAAAATACATAGATAACTCCAGTGTGAAAAAAGGTATTTCCATATTCTTGCCTTAAAATTAGATTTAGAAATATATGACCTGTTATTTTGTTTCTTTAACCAGAAGGTTTTAGCAATGAAATTTTTATAAAAATAGCTCTAATACACTTTTATAGTTGGGAAGGACCATTTTAAAATATGAACTGGAATTCATCATTGTATGATCAGCTTTGAAATTTGTATCTTCTGTCAGACATGTCCTTTGAATTCCAGAGCATACAATACTAATACAAAAGGAGATTTGAAGTGGAGTAAGCAAGAAAGGTAGACATCATCTTTGATACTTGCTTATCCCTGGCGCTCCTATAACAACCCATCACTACGTTCCATGACTTTACTTCCTAACTGTTGCTAAAATCTGACCATATTACTCTGGTTTTACTATTAGCAAATTTAGGCTTAAGCTTAGGCCAAGCTACCAATCTCTCCCTAGACTTTTAATGCAGTCATAACAGTTTTTCCTTCACTTAATCTTTCCTCTTTCCTGTTCATTCTTCAGAATGAGCTTTTTCAATGAAGCTGGTGTAGATTCTTCTCCCCAACACCAGAGTATGAGGACTTTTATTTCTATAAACAAATTGAATCTTCTTCAGGACCCAGCTACCTTGGGCCTTGGGACATTCAGCGTCAGACAGTATAGTGGATTTAGATTGGGGAGGCCAGAGTCAGACTGTCTGAGCTCAAATACTGAATTTATAAGACATGTGATGTTGACCAAATTACTTATTCCTTTGAGTCTCATGCTCTTTCCTCATGTGTAAAATAGGGATAACAATAGTCTTTAACTTGCAGGTAGTTATAATGAGGTAATCCCAAGAAAGCTTTTAACACAGTGCTGCCATGAGGTAAGTGAGGATGTCAAGGCTGCCATGGGCAGCCCTCATTTTCTGCCCCCAACCTCCGTATCCTCAGTGTTTGGCCACACCAACAGGAACTCTCACTGTGGTTCTCCTGGTCCTGGTTCATACTGTCTACCTCCTGTAGACAAAAACAGCCTACAGTGAAAAATCGAGACCTGGGACTCTGCTATCATCCAAGGCCCTCAACCTCCACCCCTAACTTCATGCATTCTCTAGTCTAACACCACATAATGGACCTGATGGTGGCGTGGAGAAGTAGGGAAGGGGTAAGGAGGTGGAGATAAAATGACTACCTAGCCTTTTAGATAAATAATTCTGGCCCCTCTTTCCTTATGTCAGGATGGGAAAGGAGAAGCTGTTTTATTTTTTTCCTTAATAACCTCTCTTGTTATCTCAAACTCAATTCTCACTATGTCACTTACCTTGATGGAGCGTCTGTTAAGGATGAGTTCCATCCAGGCACAAAGCCTGTGCCTGTACTGTTCCCATGCTTTTCCTCTCTTTCTTTGCCTGGTGAATTTCTATTGGTCTTTTATGTCTCAGATAAAGTTACTCAGAGAAGCCTTTTCTGAGGTACCAGGTGAGGACAATCCACCTGTAACATATTTTATATTTCTGTGTGTCCTTCCACCCAGTACCCATCATAGTTTGTAATGATTTTTAATGTATATATCATACCTGTCTCCCATCAGACTGAAAGTTCTAGGTGGGTAGGGATCACATCTGTAAAGACAGAAATTTGTGGAATTAACAGAGTGCTTGGCAGGAACTCTGTTAAATATTTGTTAGCTGATGGAATAGGTAATTTTTCATAAGCACTGAGAATTCATATTGTCTGTAGTACCTCATGCCTTTTAACATTTGATTTTACTTTTAAGGTTTTTAAATCTGCAAAAGACAGCAAATATGCAGTAAGCTATTCTTAATTATGTTATAGCTGAACAACAATTTTCAAGTTTGGATTTCCTGTTGCCTTCATTGACCAAGCATAGGAATTAGTCATTACTGCTTTCTGTTTCTGCATTGTTTATTGCAAACTACTGGTATTTAGAATTAATCTTTTGATAAAACATTATAAGGTTACATATTTATTTACAACTGTGCACGCCTGTGCACACGCACACACACACACACACACACACAAAGATAGGTAAGAAATTCCTTTATTTCTTTAGGAGGATATTAACCATGGATGCTACAAATCTTCCTTCTCCTCTTTCCTTCTTTCTCTATCGTTCCTCTTTCCCTCCTCTCTTTCCCCTTCTCCCCTCTCCATCTCTCTCTCTCTCTGTCTCTTGTCTCTGTCTCTGTGTGCCTCTCTCTCTCTCTCTCTCTCTCTCTCTCACACACACACACACACACACACACACACACACACACACACTTCCTGGTCTGAACTTATAACTGTAAGAAGTCATGGAAACATTCATCCATAGATGACCTGGTTAGCTTCCAGATACACATAATATTGAAACATTCTCTTCAAACTTATAGCTCTCCATTGTGATTTAAAAATTTGCATTATCATTTTAAAGGATTAATTTTATTTGGCAGTCCTTCCAGGATTCTGCTCTTAAAATCACTTTGGGAATTAACAAATGCATTTGGTTTCCAAATCTGCTCAGCTCTGCACCTTCAGTTCCAAAGTGCTCTGAGCTCAATTCCCCCACTCTCTTCTTGCCGCCCCAGTTAACTCAGAGGAAGAATACATCTTCAATAGACTGTAAAAGAGGCTGTTCAGAGATCTCTCCTTTTCTCTTTTGAGGGGAGAATTTTATTTGACAAATTTGGCATGCATGTCATCGGTCAATTAATAGTTAATAGAATGTGGACCAGAATAAAATTAATCTTCAGAATACTGGCAGATCAGTTGCACTTCTGCTAATAAGGATTCAGTGTGCATGAGAATCTTATTGGAGACTGAATACATCTGTTCCTTGTGTAGTTAACCTGATTGTTAACTACAGCCTACCCTGCTCACTGGCATCAGTTTAACCTACAGAGCCAAGTCTGGGTAATGGGTTGGTCTTATCTTCCATAGATGCTAAGAAGAAGATCACAATAACTATAGATGAGGTGATGTTGGAGATAAATTCCATCCTCCTCAGCCTCTCAAATGTCCAGAAGAGTCCTTAGCCCTCTTAGAGGTTGCCAAATTTTAATGTTAGGACAATAATGTGCAGGTGCTACTTTATAAATATCAATTTTATTGTCTTAAGTGTAGAAGTACCTGAGAGACATTATGGAATAGCAAAAAAAAGAGGAAAAATGAAATTACTGTTACACTGCTGTTCTAACACATCTGGTATTGTTTTGATGTGAACTCTTCTAAATTATTTTTTACATGTATTTTTAATTAGTTGCATTCATAATTTCATGTACTGATTTTTCCTTGATACTATTTCATAAATACTTCTGCAATTTAGAGTTTTCAAAATATCAATATTATATTATCTAGCTAATAGGTATGGAATAATTTGCCTAAACATGTCCTGTTGGGCATTTGGGTTGCTTGCAACTCCTCGACATTTTAAATAACATTGTAATGAATAGTTTTGTGCATAGATGTTTTGATTTATTTTTCTTAAAAGAGATCCACAAAGTGATATTATTACTGCTTGACTTTTGGAAAGTTGAGCTTAATAACATTATTATTCTTCTTGAATTGCCATAGAGTCTCAATAGGAGAGAACTGTGCATTTACATAATAATTCTATAAGAGCTTTATTCAGTTGGATAGTTTCAAATGCCCTTTCAATGGTCTTTCTTAGTTTCCCTTTCTTGGAATAAGGTGAATCAACTTCATTTGTAGAAATACCAACAACAGCAGCAACTCCATACTGAGTATGTATGCCAAGGTGCCAAGCCATTCATTTACATTATGCTAATTGAAAATCACAACAATCCCAGGAAGTAGATATTATTATTGCACCAACTTTTTAGGTGAAGAAAGGTTCAAGATTGTTAGGTACCTTGCCTAAGGTCACACAAGGTAAATGGTAGAAACTGGGATTTGAGCTCTACTCTGGTGACGTACTTCATGGCTTCATTATATGGATGCTTCAAACCATGGACACAGTTTTTTCAAAGTGTCCCAAAGAAGAAGCAAAGCTTCATGCTATGCACATTTTAATGCCACTCCCACTGTTTGTTCAAGTTAATAAATACTATTTTATCAGGTGAATAAGAACTCTGCAGAAGTGGTAGTCACTTAAGGAGAAACATTGGATGCAATTAAGCAATAAGTCATATAGTGCTGGGTATCTGAATGGATAGATTGAAAACTTCATAACCAAAAATCCATGTCTCAGTGTTCACTGCTACATTTCTAATCTTAAGCCCAGTATTCAGAATGCACACTCACTGTATGTTGAATGATAAGTACTAAACTCCAAATGCTAACCAATTCTTTCAAAGCCATTTACTACCCACTGCATCTGAGCCGGTCACTGGGCCTTGACCAAGTGTATCTGTAAGTTGCTCAGAGTCCTTTTTTATACATTAAATCCCTCTCCTCATATAAAACTAAAATACATCTTTGGGGATTGCAAAAGTCTGCCACTTAGAAAAGCAAAACAAATCAAAAAAACAAACAGCATCACCAGGCCTAGGGCATACACTGGTACTTGCAATGAGGGGAAAAATACACAGCTGAAAATAATTGTAAACCTACAGAATCAAAATTAATGAATATTTAAATAGATATATAAAATGTAACAGTGCTATGTAGTCAAATGCAATTCCACTCATTTCTTAAAGTGTTATAAATTTTATTTTTGGTGATATATGGGTGTGTTTTATCACGTTTAAAATGATGTGGGGTAGAGCCTCCAATATTAAGAGTTCCCAGAGCTGCTAAAGTTACAACACTGTATACCACTGCTACCTGGTTTGAATAAAAGACAGCTGGTTAGTCCCATACTCATTCTGCAGGCTGCTGATGGCCAGATTCCCGAAGAGCAGGTGTAAGTCTTTCTTGCTGCTAGTGGTTGGGGGTCAGGAGTTGGTGAGCCTCATTGAATAGCAGACCTTCCCTCTTCGGTCAAAACCTAATATAGCCTAGTATACTCTTTTCCTTTTTTATTTTATTTGGTCAAATATATGCATGCATTTATATTTCATGAAGTTGTTTTCTGCTTAGGGATTATCTTTTAGATACTATATCAGATACTGCATGAACTTCATGGAGACTATCCTGTTGCATTTTGATCCTTACCCTTACCTTTGGGAAAAATTTACCCTAGTGTGGAAACTGTTAGACTTTCTGGATCCAGAAGCCATAGATTCAGCCTTGAGTCAATTCTGCTTCAGTGTTTGGTCCCGGATCTCTTAGCTGGGCTTTGCTACTCATCTTTGGTTGCTGTGGTTGGGTTTCCACCCTGAGTGGCTAGATCCCCAGATGCTGTCTATCTGATTGATTGAATCTCTGCTTATTACCGGCCATCAGAGTCCGCTAATGATAAATTCTTTTCACCTGCAGCTGTTGTTTACTTCTCGACCTCCTTAATGCTTAACAGCTGCCTGCCTGAACTTCCTTTCCTGTCCCGGCAGTCTTCCTGTTAGTTTGCTTCTAGGCTTTTCCCAACAGCCTTTCCATTTGTTGGGTTTGGCCCTGGTGGGACAGTCTAGTGTCTTTGTCCAGCCTCCACCAGATTGGCCATTTGTGCCGCTGACGAAGTCCCTTGTCCTGAAGCAAGAAAGAATGATATACAGTTGAAATACATAAGAAGCAGAAAACAGTGAGTAATAATATTTAAGTAAAAGCAAATGCCTTCTTCTATTTTATGTTATTTAAAGCCATCTGAAACAGAAGTTTTTTTCAAGACAATCCTCACCTCAACTTTTTCATTTATGTTCTATATAGAAATTTTTGGTTTTAGGCAAATGGAGTCATAATGAAAGTGAATTCTTTTTTCTTTTTTGGACTGTGGGCGGGAGTGTACTGCCTTATTACCAAAATATATAACTTACGATTGGAAGAGAATCATACAGATTTCAGCATGGGAACTTTTTTTTCAGAAATATTTTCTATCTTAGCTTGAATGTTAACAAAGTTCCTTCAGTGCTTTTTTCCCTCTGTTTTGCTACTCTTGACCACAATGCCTGTCTTGCTTCCTCTCTCTTGTAAGAGAAGTTGCTTCCTCCTTTGCTCAATATCTAGTTAGCCAGTTACTAACGTTGGTTATGGCAGTTTGCTTTTTTTCTGGAATTGAGGACTTCTGTCTTGACCCTGGCCAGTCATCTTATAAATATGTGTAGTGTATTTCAATGGGAACAGGCTAGAGAGTAGGGCTGGATTTGAATGAAATACACACGTGAATAGTGCTTCTGATGGAAGGTCAGTAATATCACCTTGGTATCAAGGAAAGCTTTATTAATGAATGAAACCACTTTCATGGCTTTTTTTCCTCCTTTATTTATTTTTTGACATCCTCTCATGGTAGATTTATCAGTTGGTTGATACGTTTGTGGGAGTGGAATTTTCTTTGCTCCTATTCTTATTTGGTTGTTTGGCTTCATCTGAAAAGAGATAATGATTTTTCTCTTGGATTTATACGTGCATCTTCCTCATTTCCAGTGCTCATATGAAGGAAGAAAGCACAACCATGGTACTGTACAATATATGGTGAGCTACTTAGCTACTTGTGGAGCCTTTTCTGCTATCTAATAACCTTCACTATACTGTTGAGAATAGAGCCGACGTTGTGGGTCTAACTAGCTACCTCTTTTTTTTTTTTTTTTTTGCGGTACGCGGGCCCCTCACTGCTATGGCCTCTCCTGCTGCGGAGCACAGGCTCCGGACGCGCAGGCTCAGCGGCCATGGCTCACGGGCCTAGCCGCTCCACGGCACGCGGGATCCTCCCGGACCGGGGCACGGACCCGCGCCCCCTGCCTCGGCAGGCGGACTCTCAACCACTGCACCACCAGGGAAGCCCTAGCTACCTCTTTAAAGAAAAAGATTGGTAATGGAATGAGGCCAAGTAAGCTGAAACAGAAAAATTATGCCTTTTAATCATAATCGCCTAAAACTATGGTTGCCCTTACCTTCTGGTGTCCAGGTGGTTACCTGGCGTTCTGTTATCCAAACATCAATTACGCAGCCCGAAGTGATTTAGATTTAAAGCCGAAGTCGTACCCTTCTGTAATTATGGCTATTTGATCAATGATCTTGACATTTTTACATTTTCAGTATTGTGAGGGAGAAAATCCAGTTTTAAGATTTCCCTTTAAGAAATTAGAAAATTAAAAATTAATCAGATTGAATGTTGCATGTCTGTAAAAAGAATTCCAGATATCATTCCAGCCATTAAAGGACAGGTGTTTCCTTTTTAAGACCTGACATATGCAGTGAGTACCAGCTTTAATATTTTGATAACACCTTGGATTGAAAAGTTAAATTTTTTGTCAAATATTTCCAAATAATCTCACATAGCTAATGGGGTTGAAAAACAAAACAACCTTTGATGAATGGGTATTGCCAATTAAAAAGCTTTCCCCAAAGTGCTCTATGCTTCATGAAACTTTCATTGGCAAGTTATATATTAGACAGTGAATCCTAATTTTCTAATACTGTATTTGAATTATAATTTTTACATATGGAATGGTATGTAATTTATAGTCTTTTTTTTTTTTTTTGCGGTACGCGGGCCTCTCACTGTTGTGGCCTCTCCCGTTGCGGAGCGCAGGCTCAGCGGCCGTGGCTCACGGGCCCAGGCGCTCCGCGGCATGTGGGATCTTCCCGGACCGGGGCACGAACCCGTGTCTCCTGCATCGGCAGGCGGACTCTCAACCGCTGCGCCACCAGGGAAGCCCTATAGTCTATTTTATAAATGGCATTCAAGCTCAGATTTAGAACAAAACAATCTTCTAATTAAATGGTAATTTAGGACTCATTTGTGGACTCCTGTGATCTCATTTTCCTATTCATTATTTTGGTTCCCTTCCCCCCCCCAAAGACATTACAGTCATTCCTCTACATTGAGAGGTGAAACATAGAATGTTAGAAAATGGACAGACTTTGGAATTATAAAGATATGAGATTGAATTTTATCTTTGATTCTTACTAGTAACGTGACTGTGGGCAATTTAACAACTCTTTCAGAATAAAATTTTTCTCACAATAGTACTCTAATTTAATAGCAATAGATAATATTGCAATTAGCAGTAGCTAGATAGTATATGCTAATTCCTTTAAGGCAAGTTATAAACATTATCTAGTTTAATTTTCACAGTACCACCACAGGATAGCTATTATTATCTACATATTACATATGAGAAAATCAAGTCTTAGAGAGGCTAAGTAAATTCTTCTAATTTCATACAGTAAGTGCCAAAGTCAATATTCAAACTCAGACCTCTATTTCCCTTTGTGAGAAATGGTATTATATTCTCTTGCAAGGTTGTTGTGAGAATTTAATGAGATAATGTAGTATATTTCCAGGCACTATGCAAATGCTCTGTAAATTTTGGAATCATATTTGGCCGCCTTCTTTATTTTCTGCTTCTAGTCATTTTCTAATTCTTGCTTTTTATATCTCTTTTAGCTTTCTTTTCCTCAGTGTTACTGTCCCTAATTTATGATATGATTTTTTCTTTGCATTGTTTTCCCTGGCCCTGCTTTTTAGCATTTCATCTCCTTTCCCTTAACAACATATCCTAAGAAATATCGTAGGATAGAGTTTTGGTCATATGACAACCTCTATACCCTTCTTCTTGTAAACCTTCTCAGAAACCTAGATTAACTCCTCATGACTTACAAAGCAGGTTTAATTTCTTGGCATGACTTTTAGGGCCCTTCCCAAAGTGGGCACGTGCTACTTCTCCAAGCTTTCTTACACTTCACGGTTGCAAACTTAACTAGTCTCACTTTCCCCGAGTAGGGCGTATGTGTGTGTATGTCTACTTTTTTGCCTCTCTAGCATTGCACATAGTATGATTTCCATCTGATAGGTCTTCCCTTCCTTCCCCTCCCTGCTCCCACTGCTGCCTACCATTTCTACCCACAAGTCTTACACAGCCAGTTGAAAAACCACGTCTTGCATAATGCCTTTCCTGCCCTTAACCAGAATCTTCTGTCTTTCATTCCTAGAACCTCAAAATTCTACTGTATCACTTATAATATTTTCCTTTTACTAAAATTGTATCCACACCTTCCTCCAGTGTTAACTTTATCCTCTTTGAAAAGAGACCCCATGCCTACTTCGTCTTTTTATGTTCTAAGTAGCACCACATACTACTTAGATCCAGTAGAACTTGGATAAATTGCATTTAATTAAACAGAAGCTTGAAAGGGAGACACTATGGAGTAGGGCAAAGAGCAAAAAGCTTTGGAAACAGGCAGAACCAATTTAAATAATACATCTGCCAATTGAGAGCTTAATTAGGCCTCCGCTTTCATATCTGTAAAGTGGGCTAATAGTGTCTGTCTCAGATGATCGTTGGAAAGATTGAAGTAGCATGTACCAATAACTAACACTTCAACATGTGCTGTGTGTCAGGCCTTGTTCTTAGCAGTTGACATATATTGATTCATTTAATCCTTATAATAGCCCTATGAAGTGAGTGCTATTATTATCTTGTTTTTAGAATGAGCAAACAGGCACAGAGGTATTAAGTATCTTGCCCACAGTTCCCCAGCTAGTAAGTGGAGGAGGTGGGATTTGAATCCAGGCAGTCAGGCTATAGAAAGCACGTGTTGCCCTCTACGTTAGTTTATTTTCCTTCTCTATGAGTTGAAAGAGGGATTATTATATTCAGTGTTCCAGCAAGTGCTTGTACTAGATGTCGGTGTTCCAGGCAGGATGTGGTCTCTGCTCTTAAGGTACTCCCAGTGTCACAGGGGAGGTGGACAGCAGGTAAACAGTTTGACAAGTCCTGTGGTAGCAGTATTCACAGCATGCTGTGGGAGAACAAACACATTTCCTGTTCGTTCAGGATTTTCTTTTATAAGAGTGTTCTTTTCAAGGGAAATTTCTCTTTTCTATTTATGATGTCATAATAATTAAGTGGCTTAGAGAAACCCTAATGCGAGGTTTAGAGTTCTAGGCCCCAAATAGCCTATGATTCCCAAAGCCTCATATTTATACCCTTTTCTCTGTTACTTAGCTCTTTGACTTTTGAAAATCAGATGGACTGCTTCATGGGCTGTGGTCTGTAAATCAAACAAAACCTTAGGAAAGATAGTTTTGATACTCTTCCATTCAGACCCTAGTAAATAAGTTTATGCTTGAAGCAAAATGTGGGTGAGTAAAACTTACTCTTTGTTCTTGTGTTCTAAGTTGAATATTCTCAAACAAGGTGAGAGAAATAGCTATATAGCTATGAGACTCTGTGCCACAGAACTTAATGTCTTCAATGGTTCATATTAAGATTTTCTCACCGCTCTATCCCCAATACCTATCCCCAAAGTAACAAGAAGTGAATACCCACAAAAAGGAATATATTCAAATAGCACTTATCCAGTCTAATTTAAAGTAAAATCTTCCATACACACATGCACAATAGTTCCTGGCAACTAGCCAGCTACCAAGTACTTGTTTGGCAGCATAGCTCATTTCCTTTCAGAATATGATATGTACAGAAATAAACTTTGAAGGAGGAGGTGAGAGATGGGAAAAAGACTAAAGAAAACAGGTCTCATTTAGTGTAGCTACATCCCTTGATGCTTGTCATATGTGCTTTTCCTTTTTATACCATTAGTTTGCATATTTATCATGGCTATAGGTATATTGATTTACAATTTTCACACTCGGTCTTTTACTTTTTTCCTGTCCATAGATATTCTTGTCAGAGAGAGGGGAATTCTACCTGTTGTTTAATAGGTTTCTGAGAAATGGCAACAGACTGAGCACTTGGTGATATCCTAGGAGTAGAATTTAGACTACCCAGAATTACTGAGAAGTCAGAATTACTCCAAAAGCTACCCCAGGAAGGATGGAAATCCTTCCCAAGCAAGTAGGACCTATGTTTAAAAATGTGGTCATCATATCTAAGACATAAAAAGAATATCAAGTAACAAAAAGGAAAAGAAAAATACATCTTTTTTTCCCTGTTAGTATGATGGCTTTTGCTTCTCATTTCCCTAATTCCAAGTTCAAGTGTTAGATATGATTAGATGAGGTGAGATGAAGGGCAGCATCACGTGTCTCAGTAGAATGGTGGTATCTAAACTAAGATGAATATTAGAATTATTTTAGGTGCTTCTGAAAAAACATTTCCAGGGACCCACCCCAAATACACTGATTTTGATGGTCAGTGTGGAATATGTAGTTTTGAAGAACTTACGTGGTGACTTTAATGATCAGCCATTTTTTAAAATGATTATAATCATGAATTTGGTATTTTTGAAGTTTCACATGATTCTACTGTGCAGTCAGGAAGGAGAACTACTGTTACATCAATTGGGAAGTTAGATATAGGGGTAAAGTTTAGATGAGTATAGAGTATTGAAATAAACTAGAGATACTTAAAGACAGTAGAAAGAAGGTAATATATTTGGAATCAGCGATGTCTAAAGCCCTTTCCGTCTTTAAAATTCTAAGACACCTAAGCACTGAGATCAGTAACCCTACAATACTTTATTTATCACCTGTCTCCAATCTATGATGTACATTTGCATTCTGGTATAACTATACTAGTGTGGTTATCAGAGATGAGAAATGTGCCAGGCACTGTGCAGCTGGAAGAGAAGGCCAAGGGGTGACCATATTTGTCTAAAAATGAGGGAGAGAGGTGATGAGAAAGAAGGATGGAACTCCCTTTTACTGAGTAACTACTATGTGACAAATATTTTGCTGCCTCATATAGTGCTACTATTAGCAAAAATCATAGTAGTAGCTAACAGTTTTATGGTCTTTTTTTATGTGCCAGGCACTGTTCTTAAGTATTTTACATGTATTAACCCTTTGAGTCCTTAAAAAAAACTTAAAAGTTGAGACTATTATGTTCCCCATTTATAGATGAAGCAACTGAGGCCCAGATAGGCTGTGCAACTTGCTCCACCTTCACAGAATTAGATAGTGGCCAAGTTTAGATTCAGCCTAGAAATGTACTTTTCCTGAGTCCCTGCTTTCAGCAGCTTTCCCTCAAAAATTGACTGAAGTAAAGGCTCTAGAACTTGTGTATAGATGGATGAAAGAAAGATTGAACTGCTTTCTGAGGAAAACATGGAGTTCTGGACATTGATGATCACGTGACTCCTTAGTGTGCCTCTCAACTAAGTATTTTAAAGCAAGGGCGTGGGCAAAGAATATTTGTAGTGGATAGAATTGCAAGAATCTTATTTAATTGTGATGTCAGTGCTTTAAATTTATTAGCTGCTGAATTTATTTTCCTGTAGCCTTCATTCTTACTCTATATACAAATCTCCTTTTAGACATTTGACTTTCTTGTTGAACTTCCCCCTTCCACGGGTTATTTTTCTACCTATCACCTCCGGCAAAAAATACAAAAAGGTCAAACAAACAAAAATTAAACAAGCACTCTGTGACATCCAGTCAGAAAAATGTAACAGATGAGATCCATCTTTATTTATTCTTTTGTGGCACATAATATATTCACTTTTAGTATCTCTAATTTGCTTATCAGTCTTATGTCATTGTGAGCTTGCTGTGATTATCAGAGTAAGGGATAAACCTGTTTTATGTGCATTACCCAAGTATCTGCTGGCTGGATATCCTATGCCCTTTAATATTAAAAAACAAGCAAGCAAACCAAACCAACAAACAGAAATCCTGCCACCACCATCACACACTGACTGACGTGCCATTTTTGGAGGAAATCCCATCCTTCACTCTACCCCTGAGAATTCCTGGATAGGTTAAGTTTTTCCTAGTCACCTTTGCCTTGATTTCTTATTTTCCTCTGAATTTTAAAATCTCTCCTGTGTATCTCATTTCCTGCAACTTTTCTTTTTATCTGGATCAAGCCTATCTTTGCACTTTTGCCAAAATAACATCGGAAAAGGCATTTCTATACTTTAAGATTCTGTTGAGGGTTTGGGGGCATCAGAAGTTTGTTGTGTTGCTCCCAGCACTGCCAACAAACTACATTTGCATTTTAAATGTCCCTGTTTTTAAAATCCCCAGGCAATACTGCCACAGGTATTATTTCTCAACGATTAACTTTATCTCAGGGTCTTCAACCTTCTGCTTGATGGACAGGCAATGTCCATTCTTAGATTATGCCACAGCTACCTAAATTCTCAGTTCTTCCTCCAATTTTTTCCATGTCCTATTTGTGGATTTTGAAAAACAGACTGTGAGTTTACAATATGGCAACGTTTCTTTCATTTACAAACAGATAGACTTGATCTACTATTAATGCTCCTAGAACTAGGATGGTTCCATTTCCAAAAGATAAGCTTGAATAAGTTCCAACTGAGGAGAGAGTGAAAGCACGAAGTGTCCTGGAAAATGTTTACATCTTCCTCTAGGTTATGAGAAATTATGTAGGCTTGCTGTTTTGGATTACTTTTTTAGGAAATAGAGGACGCAAGTCTCCAAGTGGCCCACATGAGAAATGAAAAGCTATAATTGAAAGATACTCCAAATAATTATCCTGGTTATAAAACAAAGTATTGAATCACTTCACCACCAGGGAAGGTTATTGTTTATGGACCTTGACTATGGAGGACCTCTGTTTGCTCATCTTAATTCAGAAGGCAGGGGTTGTCTCTATTCAGACTTTTGTAAACAAAAGGAAGAAATATTCCTGGTGTATTACTGGGACAGCTGTATAGGTAATACATGATTTTTTTTTTTTTTTTTTTTTTTTTTTGCGGTACACGGGCCTCTCACTGCTGTGGCCTCTCCTGGCGCGGAGCACAGGCTCCAGACGCGCAGGCCCAGCGGCCATGGCCCACGGGCCCAGTCGCTCCGCGGCATGTGGGATACTCCCAGACTGGGGCACGAACCTGCATCCCCTGCATTGGCAGGCGGACTCCCAACCACTGCGCCACCAGGGAAGCCCCATGATTATTCTTTAATGTTCCTCTGAGTAGAAGATTAAAAATATTTTAATGAAAAATGTTTTTGACTGGTATCTGTGTCTTAGAATTCTAAGTCTCTTACTCAATGCCTTACAAGAGGAACCAACTAATTATATGGGGTATTGGCAAGGAGAAATATCTGATATTTGGCTAAGTATCCCTGAAACTTCCCCTTAAGCCTCAAACTCCAAGTCCAGCTTATTTTTATCTGCAAAGTAATTCGGATCTCCCTCAGTCCTTTCCCTGGGCTAATTTTTCCGCCTGGGCTAATTTTTCCATGTCAAAACCACCCATCAAGATGTTTTGCGAAACTAAAATAAATTCTCACCACTTGATTCATTATGTGGCTTTCTGTAAATAAGTTTTACCCCTCAATGCTACAAGATCATGCTACACTGCAATGCATGCTTACATTGGAAATGGCAGTCTGCTGTGACCCACTTTTTGTTACATTGGTTGTAAACCTCCTCTTCCTTCTCCTCCTCATTCTCCTTTTGATTATTCACTTTTTAGCACTTTCCTATACTGTTTAAGTATTCTCATCTGTAAGGTCTGAAGTCCTCATTAAAAAACATTTGCTGAACCACCCTCCCTCCCCCCAAAATGCAAACATAGGAAATGTAGCTTCAATACTTGGGCTTCCAAAATGGAGTTGAGGATAGCAATGCTGCCTATTCAGTGTTTCTTGGCCAACATAATTCATTTTGTGAAATGCATTAAGTGACTTGATCTCATAACGTTGTTGGGACAGCATGAACGATGAGGAGTCTTAAATAATGAAACATTCGCATTATAAATTTTGTTGAGGTGCGTGAGGCTTATGATTTTGAAAAGCACTTTATTTTAATCATAGTAGGTGAAAAGCATACTCTTGATATAACCATTGTGTGAACATTTCTCCTAGCATTTGGTTAATAGGAAGTATTCCTTCAAATGAAAGGAGAAGTTTTATTATTTTATTTCTTTATTTTACCATAAAAAAGACAAACAGAATGCTCTGAAACCTCTGTTATCCTCCCGGCTCTTTGTCATGAAAGTATTAAACTTGTTTATATTTATCAGAATCATAACTGCAATACATTTTTCTCCACACTGCCTTGTTGATTACACACAGTACATACATACCCAAAACCCATATTCAAAGCCATCCAACTTGTTGCTGGACTGTTGACATTGGCCTGGTTAAAAAAATTTTGTTTTTCCATTTAGGGGTTTATATCTTTTTTTTTTCCACTCTTTTTTTTCCCACCAGCTGGTTCTAAGTGGGAAAAAAAATACAAAGAAGTGTATAAGTAGAAAATAGTGGGGGAAGATTCCTTAAGGCCAATATACCAATCTTAATCCTAAATCTGTCCTAAAGAAATGCTAAAGATTTTACTGAATCTCCAAAATAAAGTGACAGTAGAGGAAAAGAGAGGTTTAAAATAACAGAAGGATTTGTGAAAGACACGGAAACCTGGAGAAAGGAAAGGAAATTGTGGTTAGTGAGAGGAAATAATAGCTCTATTAAGTAGGGATAAATAACTTTAGCAATTACGGGGTTTATATCTAGGATACACACACACACACACACACACACACACATAAAATCAGTGTATTCCATTTGCCACTTCTCTGAAGTACTCTGGAAAATAGCTTTCCAAGGTATCACTCAATGAATTATAGTTTCCGTCCTTTAAATATTTGCTTAATAGTATAAAAAAAGTAATGATCATAATGGTGGTTTTAATGATGAGAATTACTACTGGAACTCATTTAATAAATCTTTTCTCCAAATTGATGCCAGTTAAAGGTCCAGATTAAAAAAAAAATTTAAGGGCTAACACAAATCTCTTCAAAGGAATCGCTTGTCTTGTTGCAAATAAAAGCAAGTTTAAAATTCTCTGTGTTCAAAAGTCAGTTATTGACAGTTCCATGGGCTTCTCAAACATGGGATTTTCATTTAGCAGATCCAACTTTACCTGCCAAAAGCCCATAAAATGGCCCCTTTCCATCTGGTAAATAGTCCACAGTGAAATTAGAACTGTTGGAAAATAATGGAAATCTATGGACATAGGTACACTGTGACTGAAATGTGAAAATTTGTTAGTAATATCTGGTGTAAATTACTTAGTTAAGGACCAGTGTTAACTCTTGTAGACCAGGAAAGCTTGATTTTCTGTGTTACAGCTGATGTAATTTCCTACCTCCAGGCAGAGGTAATTCAAACCCTTCTAGTGAAATAAGAGCCCCCAAGCTGCCAAACAGTGGTTCTTAAATATTTTTTGTGAGTGTCATGACCCTTTGGAAGATCCAATGAAAATTATAGACACTCAACTCAGAAAAAAGATGCTATGCAAAAATTCAGAAGTAATTTGAGCAGTTAAAAAAAAAAAAACCCTATTCCAAATAGTTTTTGAAAGAGGAGTTCTTCAGGGTCCCTTAATGCATTTAGCATTTCTCAGAAGGAAGCTTTCTTTTTTTTTTATAAATTTATTTATTTTTTTATTTTTGGCTGTGTTGGGTCTTCGTTACTGCACGTGGGCTTTCTCTGGTTGTGGCGAGCGGGGGCTACTCTTCGTTGCGGTGCACGAGCTTCTCGTTGTGGTGGCTTCTCGTTGTAGAGCATGGGCTCTAGGTGCACAGGCTTCAGTAGCTGTGGCACATGGGCTCAGTAGCTGTGGCACATGGGCTCAGTAGTTGTGGCACACGGGCTCAGTAGTTGTGGCTCGCGGGCTCTAGAGCGCAGGCTCAGTAGTTGTGGTGCACGGGCTTAGTTGCTCCGTGGCATGTAGGATCTTCCCGGACCAGGGCTCGAACCCCCGTCCCCTGCATTGGCAG
The DNA here is from genome assembly GCF_003031525.2 of Neophocaena asiaeorientalis asiaeorientalis. Lineage (NCBI taxonomy): Eukaryota > Metazoa > Chordata > Mammalia > Artiodactyla > Phocoenidae > Neophocaena > Neophocaena asiaeorientalis. The sequence continues at coordinate 310,607 of NW_020175441.1, read as the reverse complement.
GCGGATTCTTAACCACTGTGCCACCAGGGAAGCCCCAGAAGGAAGCTTTCTTAAGTCCAATGTATAAATTTAAATAATTTCCCATAGGTTTATTTACCCAGCTCTGTTTATATTACTGACTTTTCCCCCTTTGAAGATTTAAATGAATTTCTCATATAATTTTCTTTTACTCTGTGAATGGGCCACAAAGGTGATAGCTCAACTAGTGGAAAACAGTTTGCCTTGTCCAATGTACCAAGAGAAGAATATATATAACTTAATGTTTGTATGTGCCCCTGTGCACACCTATGTGTAATTCAGAGAAGGTGACCTGGCATATGCATAAGTATGTAGATAAGACCCCAAAAAGACTGTGTGAATTGTTCATTTATGTGATGTAACATATATGGGTATGCCAGCTCCCTGCCTCCTACCTCCTTCTGGAAACAGTAACAACAAAGCTCTTTAACCTCTGACTCATGACAACTTTTATTATTTTATCAAATGTTCTTAATAGAAGTAAAATGACCTCCGAGGGCAGAAAGAACTTTCTGAGGCTCACAGAGGAGGAAAAAATTCTGATAGGGAAGAAAGGGGCCAATAGGATGATCCTTGGCAGAATTAAGCTGTACTATTGTAAAACGATTAGTAACTCTTCCTAGAACAGGAAATAGGCTTTTCCAGAAGATGCTTCCGGAGATTTCAATTTAGTTTATGTTTAGTTTCTCAATTCATTCCTAAGATCAGTGAATCATTTCTTAAATGACTCTGTAGTATGTTATTTTCTAACCATATGGAGAGCATTGTCAACCAAGTGGTTTCTTTTCCTCTTCGAGGCACCGTTTTTACATGGTGACAGCAGAAGTCCTTTCAGACTCAGGGAAACCACAAGTTTATCTGCACTGGCAGTTGTGCACGAGATCGTGCTTAGCAGTAGATGGCCAACATCATTTCTCTTGATCCACAGCATAGGGAATTCCAGCTCACTTTGAAGCCTGTTCAAAATATTCTTGTCCATCTATGTTACCCCCAAGCCAACTCATTTTTTAGACCTGCCCTTGGTTAGCTTTGATTGACAGAAAGGCTTTGGAAGCCATTGACATCTTATTTTAGAAAGGATTGAAATCTTACCTCTCTGAGGTCTTCAATCTCTGGAGACCAAAGGCACTATGTCAAAAGACTTGTAGAAACCTGTACTTGCAACTGGGGCTTCTGTGACAGATTTACGACCCTTGGATTATTTGAGGTTTCCAAGTTAAGACCTGATGGAGCGAGGGATGTGGAGAGGCAGCTATAATATGGACAATGCACCTATAAATTTTTCCTAGAAATAAGAATAGCCTCTTGATCTGTCATAGTTAATACAAAAATAGAGTAATATAAATGAAGACTTAAATTGATGAAGCATGTGTAAATTGATAAAGGAAGTTTGATGCATCATAACATTGAAATTTATCTAAATTCAATATTGTTAAACATTCTTAAAGATCAGATGAATTATACATGAAGTATATGGATTATTTGTCCCTGGCAAACAATGGTGACATTTCTGTCTGTCACTTAGTATGACAAGGTTAGCATGTTTTATTCAAAACTTTTAAATAGTAAAATGATTTGTATGCATTACTCTTTCTTTGGACTGTCAGGGAAAGCAGAAAGCAACACAGTTATTCTATGACATTGAGTCAGCATGTGCATAAAAAAACGACAGAACAGAATTGCCTCTGACATCTATAAAGCTCCTATTTTTGCTTTCTAATCATTTGGTAGAAAAACAATAAAACCATAAAGACAGAAGTATTTCCCTTTCACCCCCAGAAGAAACAAGCTATTCTATATTGAAATATAAATATAATATTTGTGATATAATAAATATAGAATATTCATGAGTGGGAATAGTTTCCTGGAAATAGAATGATTCGGGTTTTAAGGAAATTTAATGACAGAATATTTATTTTTTTCAATGAAGAAGAGTCAGGCTATGTTGTTCCTTTCAATGTTAAAATGCTCTGCAGTGATGGGATGGGACAGTAATTTATGAGATGTTTGGATTTTGTGCTCTCTGTGTATGTAGGATGGGCATATAGAAAGAAATGAATAGCAGAATAGAAGGTGTTATTCGACACCTGAGTAGAGACAGAGGACTTTAGTGACTTGTCTCTAGTTTCTGTCACAGCAGTCTGACACTGGAGGGTATGGAAGTTAAGTCCTGATAGAGTAGGTCATAGAGGAGAGGCAACTCCTGAGGCAGCTCTAAGATTGCCCCCCACCCCAGTGCCCCTAATCCGGACACTAGAGGAGCTTGCACTTCACTGTTGCTGTGCTCTTCCTCTCATGAGGTTCTAAAGCAGAAATGAGTTTTCGGGAGATTATGCTAGGTTGGAATAAGGTAGGACCTAGGGATCTGGTGCAGTATAAAAACCCAGGGACAGAGAATACTTGAGGCTTTTAATTAAGCCCTTTCCATTCACAGGTGGCTTAGGGACCTTGATGGTGCTGCAGTCATTCCACAAAGAACATTCCACTGACACCTCCTGAGAAGATACTATGAACCAGTGACTCTTTTGGGAATAAAATGATGACTGAGGTAAGCTCCTGTCTTTCAAGTGTTTACAATAAAGGAAGAAAGACACATTAGCAAAAAAGCACAATGGTGATACAGGTGCTGTTGCAGCTAATTGCACAGGGTGAGTGGATAGGGAAGAAGATGGGTGCAAACAGGGGAAGGGGTCAGCACACCATACCAGTTTCCTGTTCCTCTACTCCATACCCTGATATTTTCTTTCATTGCATTCAGCAGTATGTTCACTACATCTTCAAAACCACTAAATTCCCTGCATCATGCATGCATTTTGTGTTTCCTCCATACCTGCCCAGGGCCTGGAGAAAAGGTGGCTCTTTAGAGTATGTATTAAGCTTTTTTGATTATTGTGACAGCTGCTAATGGCTATAATTGATTATAACCTGTCTAAGGCAAAAGATTGAAGTATGCATTTTGGTGGGGGTGATTCTTTCAAAGAGACTGTTGAATGAAAGAAAAAAGAAATTTTACTGTATACTCCATTTTTCTGGATATAACACTTAACTCACGTTGACCCTGAGACTCATCAGTGTTAATACATACCACATCAGCTACAAGGTAGATACTCGTTGCAAAGGTAATTATCACTATTTCACTTTAGTTAATGCACAAAAATTATACCCAGCCTTTTTTAATCCTTTACCTCAATCCACCTGCCTCCTGCCAACCTCCAGGACATTTAGCATCAATCTAAATTGTTAGATTGTATTGTATTGTTTTCAGAAAGGTTTATCCTGACTCAGTAAGCAATTTATAGAGATAGTTCACAAGCAAATTATAACAACCTATTGCCGAAAAGAGACTTCCAGGTGCCACCAGACTTTTGGGATGCTATGCAGCCTTTCTGGGCTGTCATTTTTAAGAAATGTTGTCTCCATAGAGGAAAATGTTTTCAGAAATACTCTGACCTTTCCATTTTTTAGCATGAAAGTGAGGTGATCTAAGAGGAGCCATCTTCCAAGTGAACGTGGTGAGCTGTTAGTTTGAAGTATTCATTGTGTTTCTGTTGTGAATAGCCAAACCAGTGCTAAAATTCAGTTTGCTGATCTATTCAGCTTATTCATTTCATGCAAATCCCAATGTGCATGAACTGAACAAAGGAGATCCTTTCTCTTCATAATGCATTGTTAGTTTTCTATTCCATTTTTATTCCCAAACTTGTTTTTCTCTCTTTCAGTATTAGTACTTTATTCATTCTTTCAACAAATGTTTGTAGCATCCTTAGGCATGATGAGACCCCAAAATGAATGGTATTGTCCCAGCATGGTAGTCAGCATGACCCACAGGTTTCATTTTTTATGCCTTTTTAGTTACACCATTAGAGGTTGCTTGGAGATTTTCTTAAGACCACATCTGTGATGAAGGGAAAGAATGGTATGCTCAATTATGTGTCTGCTCTGAGCATGGTTTGGGGGCTCATTTCCTTAGTGACTCGGATTTGGAAGAGTGTGTACTTGGGAGTCTGACTGATAGGGATTGCCTTTGTTGCTCTGCTCCTTGTAAGCTCTAACCTGGGATGTTAGCTCTCACTCTGAGGGAGTTTCCTTATCTGTAAAAGGAGAATACCTGCCTTATACTGTTGTTAAATGAGTTACCAGAGTGTCTGCACCTAATAGGACTCCCTCAGTAAGTGATCATTCTCAGTGCCTTTCCTAAAATCTATAATCTAGTGCACATGTAAATGAGTAAAAACTTTAATAATAATGTAAGAGAGGCTCAAATAAGTCCTATTAACGCAGATACAAACGCGAAGTGTTCTGGTATTTCTTGGAGGATTTGGTAAATTGTAGACTGTCTGATTCCTCTTCTCTTTCCAGTTTTTATCTTAGATGTAATGGGTTCCTATCATGGGAATTTTTAACTTAAATAAATTCAACTATAAATACACAATAGGGAGTGAGAGAGAAAGGGAATGAATATGAGTTTAAAAAGTTTAAATTGCATAGCTGATTACACATGCCTTTCCATTCCAGGAGTACTTCTATCTGACTCATCTTGGGAGCATCTCCCCACACTGAGTGTGCTCCTAGTGTTTTGAAGATATATGTTTTTTATATTATATGATCCCAAATTCAAGCTCACTCAAATAAATATTGATTGGTTCCAATGCTGGAGGAAAAAACTGATTTTGTAAGACTTCTTGAGAGATGGCTTGTTTCTCTCTGATATGGTACCTTTCTAAGGCATTAGCCAGGGCATTTTTGATTATTCATGATTATTAACTTATTGGCAGCCTAACTTTTAACCTCACTGTACTTCTTGGCTTTTATTCTTTGTAATTCCTTTCATCTTTTACTTGCATGTCTCGATTTTCTTTCTCCTTTTTTCCCGCATAATCTCTGTTGGAAAATTGACCTGTTTCTTGCGTGGGTTACTTACTGGATATTTTATTATTTAATTTTTCAAAAAAACGTGGGGCTGTGTCTAGTACTCAAATCCCTGTGTGTAATGTCTTCAGTGGGTCATGGAGCTTAAGGCATTGTTTCCTTAGGAACACCTGAAAAAATTTTTATGTTCGCAGAGTGGTAGGTGACAGTTTTGCAGGTTAGAGTGAGCTCAGCAGTGTTTTTATAATGTTATCATAATATTATCATAATGTACTCTTTGCTGCCTACTGCTTGTCTGATTTTATTCTGCCAGCACAAAGGATCTTTAGATTGTTAGCACAGGGATCCAAAGCTCTGGTCCACAATAAAATGCAAAGACCACAGGGCAGGTAGATCCTTTATCAATTATTTACATCTCTGTGTGAATCCAGTGTGATAAGGGATAGAAGAAAAGGACTAAGGGCTCTAAGCAGGTTAGGAAGAAACAGGTCTATCTAAAAAGGCCTGGGATGGGCTATAAGGCCAACTTTCCTACATTACACCTTTGCTACGTGCTGTTATTAACACTGTCAGGCATTCTTCCTCCACCTCTGCCCCCATTTTTATGTCTGCCTTTCTTTCTTTTATTCTGTCATACATGATTTCAGTTTTTAGTTACCTTTCTTTCAGGGAAGTTGTTTTAGGCTCTTCATGAAAGTAAACATTAATACTGAATATTCTTTATTAAGAATAATAACACCAATGTTTAAGTACATAAGATTCATTAAGTATGAGGATAGAAAGTTTGTAAGCGTCTCTAATTTTCACAATAATTCTGTAAGGAAAGTACTTTCATGGTAAAATTGGGAAAAAAAAAAACAACCCTGAAAGACAGAGAGAAAGTAACTTACCATGTTTAAATGATAGAGGCGGATGAGAATCCATGTCTTTATTGCCTGTGCCCTCTCCACTATCAAGTTCTGAGTAAGAGAGAGAAAGAGAGACAGACAGAGGGTGGGCTTATCATCTTTCTATGTATACATGCATTTTTTAAAACCATGGCTGCCTTCTAGAGACTTTTGCAGTGGAAAACCAGTGTTGCCCGGACTTTGAATCCAAATATGCCTCCCCACCTCTGCCAAAGTGAGCTGAAATTTTACAAGTTGCAATTTATGCAATTGATGAATTGTTTTCTCTGATATAGTTTCTGCAAATGAAACAGAACTTTATACAATTTTATGTTTCAAATAAAGCATTTCCTGGGCTGGCAATTGCTTTACTTCTCACCGGCTGGTCTTTGAAGGCATAACACTATTTTCTTTAACATTATTTGCTCCTTCCTATAAGGAGCAACACCCCTCTCACATTGTGTCCAGTGAAGCAGTTTCTCATTTCTGAAATTTTAATGCCTGTAAGATGGAAAATAAAAGAGGGAAGGAAAGACCCTGGGGTGATTTAAGGTGATGATTCTGGACTGAAGCATCTTGCTACTTAGAGGAACACCATATTTCATAGTGTATTTGCAGAAATGCTTCATGGCACAAACTCCTATTTCATGTCCTTGAAGGCCAATGGAGTAACAGAGTTTCTGTTTCAGTGCCTATCTGATCAATAATCCTGTGACTTTTTGGAATTGCCATCTGTCTTGTGATACATTTTTACTGTGTTGATGTGCAGTGACTAACACCTACATGCATATATTTTTGTCTCTTGCAGCTGTAAATTATTTAAAAAATATTTCTACAAGTTCTTAAATTTATTTATATAGAACATCTTTTCCTTAATTTCATTGGAGACATACATAAATCAATTTTATTTGAAAATATATTTGGAATTTAGTATAACTTCCCTTGGGCTTGGCCTTTAATTCAACATACAGTAATAGGGCATTAACTATGTGGCAGGAAATATGCTAGGCCTTGATGAGTAGGACATGGACCCTGCCTTTCCAGAGTTCACAGGCTTTAGGCTTGAAATGGTAGTTAAGAGCATGGATTTTATCACCACTCTGCCTTAGTTTGAATTTTTTCCTTACAACTTGTTAGATGTTAGACAAATTATTTCACTTTCTATGTCTTAATGATCTCATCTGTAAAATGGTAGTGATAAATGTTACCTTAAGACTATGTGAGTATTAAATGAGCTAATACCTGTAAGGTGCTTAGAGTGGTGCCAGGCACATACATCTCAAAAAATTATGGGTATTTTTGTCAGTTATTATTGACATTACTGCTATTATTACATGAGTTACAAACAGTTAAATATCCTACTCTACAATAAGTATAAAATAGAAATACGTTTAAGAGGAGGGAATACAGAATTCCATCATGAGCTGCCAAGAAGTTTTCATGGGAGAAATGAGACTTACATGTATATATTTTTTGTCTCTTGCAACTTGAGACTTGAACAAGGTCTTGAGGAAGAGGTAGTATTTCACTAGACATGTAAGGAAAGTCATAACACCTCAGGCAGCAGAAATAGCATTTGAAAAGGTAGGAAGGCTTGAGAAAGTATGCCCCACTCAGCAAACTATTGGTTGGGCCATGTATGTAATTAGGAGTGGAGTGTAAGGTAAAGGGTAAGGTCACAAAGAGCCCTGGGTGATAAAATTAGTATTTAGACTTAATCATGTTGGTGTTGGAAACCATGAAAGGATTTTAAAAAAGAAAACTAATGTGATTAGATTTATATTTTAGAAATATTATCCTACTCAATGTAGAGGATAGATTAGAATGCTAGTTAGAGGAAGGTAAGATGCGAGGCTAGGTTTTTGTAATTGGTAATATGAGAACTTGATCAGATCCTTAAGACTGTGGCTACGGAAATGGAAAAGAAGGACCACATTTGAGATGATACATTTAAGAGAGTGACTTGATGGTGCTGTAGGATCATTTGTCTGGAAAGGAGAACTAGAGGGGTCCAGGGTGATGCTCAAGTTGAAGTTTTGGACATTTGGGTGGATGACAGTGCTATCAGTAGAGATAAGGAGCAGATTTGAAGGGCAGAACAGAGGCAGTCTGGTGGGTGGGGATGAAATTTGGGGCAGTCATCACCTTCTCATGGGCTGGTGGAGAAAGAAAAACTGGAAAAGAAGATATAAGAAATATACAAGAAGTAGGAGAGGAACCAGATATTACAGAATCTAGGGAAGAAATAAATGTCAAGAAAGAGGTTTGTTAATTACAATTAGTAATTTATTTATGATCTTAATGAATATATTCCAAAGTTATAAAGAATGAAATGAAGGGAAGTGACGACAAGTAAAGATTATTGTTAAGTAGTTCAGCTAAGAAGAGACGTAGTAAACGAAGAGGATTTTTTTCCCCCTTAGGCAATTAGACTTGAGAATTTTTGTATACAATGGGGGAAGAGTCACCAGAAGAAGACAGAGATAAAATAAATGGGGAAATAATTAAAGAATTCCTTTGAGATGAAAATTATTTGGAACCAGAACATAAAAGGATTAATTTTCAACAAGAGGTGGAAGTCCGATTCATATATATGGGAGGCAAGAATGGAGTGCATGAGGATAGGTTGTTTGTGTCTGTAATAGGAATTTAAGGTGATTCATTGCTATTTGTAAAATAGAAGGTGAGGTCATCTTCATGAGTAGTCAAAGTTAGCTCTCTTCTTTCCCTCATGATTATTTTCTTTTGTCTAACTCCTTCCAGAAACCAAGTAGTAAAATAAATAACATGTATTTTAAGGAATCTCTAAGTTCTGTGGGCTTCTTGGTATTTCCTAGACTTAATGTATGTGGCTCTTTTCTGATGAAGCTTTATCAAATGAAATTTAACAGTAAGACAGTTTTCACTGTTTTGACCCTATGCCTCTTTGATCACTTTTTTTTTAATTGAGGGGGCTTTATAGATCTCTGTAAGGGCTAACCATCATGTCATTGTTTTGGTTAAGGTCACCTGTGTGCTCTCTGAGCATATTAGTGCAGAAAAAAATGACCTTTGATATTTGGGATTAGCAGAATCTCCAATCTAGATGCTTTATTTAGAGTCCTGGGAGGGCAAGTCTGGTACCCATCACTAAGCACTCTTCATACCTACTGGATGTTTGCTAAAGGACCACCCAAGGAACATCTCTACTTATTTAAAGTTCATGTAAAAGAATTGTATTATATCAGAGGAATCCACTGAGGATTAAAGATACGTACGTTTCTCAGCGTTATGTGGGGCTGTATTTCAAACTGGATTTTTCTTACTCTAAAGTTTCAAGTTTTAAACCCTATGGTATTAACCTAACTCCCCTGACCAGTCCCAAGCTTTATGCTATTTGACTCTACTTCTGTCTTTGGCAATAAAACGAAAATAATTCTACTTTTTCTTCCACAGAACATCACTACAAATCACTTAATATTACTGTAATTGTCTTTCTACTATCTTTAACTCATTTAATTTTTCCTCACAGGTAATGTTTTGAAAACCCTTCCAATATCCAAGTAGTCTCTGTAAATAAGCTTTAGTTCCCACTTTATGAGGGAACTGCTCATATAGTGGAAGTAGCATTAGACTTGAACACAGAGGTTGAGTTCTGTTTTAGCAAATTCTAGAATTTGAAATTTGGACAATTATCTTGTCTCCATTTTATTAATTTGTAAATGAGAATGGCACCTTAGTTAGCAACAAGTTTTCTTCTTTTTAAACAGTTTTGCCTATGTATATTTTACATACACACCCCAAAGTTCACCCATTTAAAGTACACAAGTGAATGGTTTTTAGTATATCTATAGTACTGGGCAAGGATGACTCTAATCTAATTTTAGGACATTTTCATTACCCCAAAGAAACACCTAGCTATTAGCAGTCGCTACTCAACACCCCCATCTTTTCTCTCCTCACCCCCAACCATAGGTAAACACTAATCTGCTATCTTTCAACACAGATTTGCCTGTTATGTACATTTCATATAAATGGAATCATAGAACTTGTGGTCTTTTGTGACTGGTTTCTTTTACTTAGCCTAATGTTTTCAAGGTTCATCTTTGTTGTAACGTCACCGATACTTCATTGCTTTTTATAGCCAAATAATATTCCACTGTACAGATAAACTACATTTTGTTTATACATTCATCAGTTGATGGACATTTGTATTGTTTCCACTTTATAACTATTATGAATAATTCTGTGAACATTTGTGTACCAGTTTTTATGTGGACATATGTTTTCATTTCTCTTGAGTAGAATCCTAGGAGTGGAATTGCTTCATATGGAAATTTTGCGCTCATATGGTAACTCCACTTAACATTTTGAGAAAGTGCCAAACTGTGTTCCAAAGTGGCTGTACTATTTTAAATTCCCACTTCATTTTGATGATGACTAAAAGATTAAGTTAATAGGGGAAAAAGTAAATGCTAAAGTACTACCCATGACTACTTTTATTATTCTGTTTTGTCTAACTCCTCCCCAAAACCAAGCAGTAAAGAAGTATTTAGCACACATTTAAAAAATTCCCTGGTCATCTGCGGGTTTCCTTAGGTATTTCCTACGCTTAAGGTTCGTGACTTATGAGCTCACATTTTGCTAGTAAGGCCCTAGTGAGGCCAAGAACAGGTGTGAGTCTGGCATATTCAAGTCAACTCTGTAGTTAGCTATTTGTCCCTTTTTTGTTTTAAACCACAGTTATTATTTACATTTTATTTAAAGGTTTTAGAGGATGAGCTCACAAGAGTTACCTGAATCATTAAAAACCACAAAGTGGGAGAATTTTAAAAAATAAGAGTAGATACCAAAATAGCTTTTAGGAAGATGACACCTTATTAGTTTCTAAAATTGTTGAAGAGAGCAAAAGAAAGCTTAAAATCTTAAAGATAAGAGATATATTTATAATCATGCTAAAGAATACATTAAATCAAACAAGAATGAGGAAAAATACATTGTGTCCTATAGGTTATATCCTATTTCTATGGGACTCTTTTTCTTAAACCTTTTAATGTGGTTATTCTAAAATTTGAGGGGACATTTGAGTTTCCCTCTGAAGATATGGAAAAAAAGTGTTGGGTGTCTCATCCCCACTTCCTCTTCCCTCCAGGCCAAATAAGTCTGTGCTGCAAGGGCATTTCTGTTGTATGTGTAGTTTTGAAATAAATATCAAAAGAAACGGCATCAAGTGTTCACGCTGAACGATGGCACAGAGTGGCCTGGAGAAACCTGTCAGGCGGAGCATCACAGCGTCTGCACAGTCACACGAGGTGTCGGGAGGGGAACACGGGGGCTCAGGGCTGTGGTCAGTCACCGGCTGGACGCCGGTGCTGCGGAAAGCCGCTTGCTTTCTGACCTGGAAGTTGTCCTGGGCTGGGATGCTGGCCTTCAGACCTTTGCGTTTGCGCGTTGTCGCCAAGACGCAGCTGCGGCTGTAGAAGGGGTCTGCGGGCAGGGCCCGCCAGTGATCAGACACGCACCAGGCGGGGGAAGGCCTAGCTCCCCGCATGGCTGTCGGGTTGGCGGTGAAGCCAAAGACTCGTTGATGTGTCTTCATGACGAACATATGGCCACTTGGGAGTCCTCTAAGACGTGGCCCGCTTCCTGTTCAGGGCTCTGTAGATGCCGCCAACCTCTTGTTGCGGGCCCTGGATCTAGGAGCTGGGCTCTGGGAGAGGGGCGGGCGGTCAGCAGCGGCGTGGAGGCAGTGCCAGGAGTGGGGACGCTCTGCATGGTGTCCGCGCGCAGCATCACATCTGAACGTCGAAGCGAACGCGGCCCGCAGTCCTCTCGCGTGGTGCCCCCTCTTTGGTGGCGCACTGGAAGCCAGCCACCTAGCTGTCCTTGATCTCATTAAGGTACTGCACGCCCTTGGTGACTTGGGATGATGGGGTCGGTGCTGGCGGGCCCAAAGCACCACATCTTGTGGGCCTCGGCCATGTCCCCCTCGTACTTCTCTTGGCCAGGGAGCGGGCCCGCTGCTCGAGCTCCTGGTGGGCAGACACCTCACCCTTGCCGGTGTCCACCACCCGGCCATCTGGGAAGCGCTGCGCCCTCAGGTACAGACGATTGTGCTTGTTAGGGAACTTGGACAGGTAGAGCATGTTCGCCTCCTTCCTGATTGTCTCACCTTGCAAGACCATTGTTGGATTTCTTGATGGAATGTGGGCATGGTCCCCACTCCTCGAAGATGCAGGGTGCTGTGGGGTGTGACTTGGCCAGTGCTTCAGCCCTATCTCCACCAGCTTGGTTGCGCAGGTAGGCCAGGTTGTTGGCCTCTACTACTGTCCTGACAACCCGACCCAGCTCATGCGGAATTTCATCACCTTCATGTTGTGGACGTGCTCCAAGGAGGTGATGGTTCCCGTCTTCGTGAGAAGGCAGTGAATGCCCACCAGACCCACGATGATGTTTCAGTGAGTCACATCCTCCTTAGGCTTCACATAACAACCCATTAAAACGGGTGTTTTCTGAATTGGCTTCAGGTACCTGATCTCCTTCCTGGACCTGTGGTTGGGGGTGTGTATTGTGGTGATCATTTTGCAATCTTGGACAGATGTCTGTCTTGGACAGACATCTCCGAGGGTCACACCAATGATTTCATAGATGTGTGGATCAGACAGCAGTGTTGATCAGTCTCACCCCAAAAATGACTGGGAAAGTAAATTGTTATGGTTGTTCCAGTGATTGAAGGTGATTAGTGCTGTTTTACAGGTAGTATTAATTAAAATGTCAAAATTGAGGACTTCTGAGGAGTTTGTGAGAACATGACTGAGAAGGGGACAGTCTTAATATAGTATTTCATTTTACATGAGACTGCATTCTTTGGGGACAAGAATCACATCATAGCCATTTTTGTTTCTACAATGGCTGTTACTTAACATATGGTCATAGTATTAAGTAACCAAAACAGGAAATTCTATATCTGCTAGAAACTTATATTTCAGCCATATTTCTATAACTAAATTGTGAGAAGTGTTTTTTTTTTTTTTTTTTTACAGATTAATAAACTGAGACTCAAATCACTTGTCTAGTACAGATAGGCACTCAATTTTGAACAGTTAAAACCAAAGAACCAATCAAGAATACATAGTCACTTCAATAACAAAAATAGTTCCACTTTAATACTTTATCTAGTAGGAAATTATTCTCAGTGACAAATTTTGTTAATTATCCAAGATGGTAGTGTTACTTAGAATCATTTGACTGGATAGAATTTGAGTTTCTCTTAGGTTATTAGGGTAAAGAGTTTTTGAGATTAGATATGGAAAAGTGGTTTTCTGTAAAGGGTGACTTGAGATGCTGCTCTAAATTAAGCTGGGGGAGCAGTAAGTATTTTGGATGATAGAGATGAAAAAAAAGGAAAAAAAAAGACCTCAGTAAAATGATCAAGGCTAAGCCTGAACATTTTTGCAGATAAACTGTAATCTAACACCTGAGCTTAAAGAGTCAACTATCTAAGCAATGTTGGATAAAACCTAGTCAGTAGGAATTCATATGAAAAAATCAGATCCTATTGTTCACTGAACAGGAATTTACAGTGTGGCATGGTTGTCACCATATCTGTGATAGGAATATAGTGGCCTGAACAAATGAAGTAATAGTTCTATTGAGATTTATTTATCACTGCTTGTTTTAGTTCTGTTGCTGCACTAGTTTAGCAATACTCAGAGCACCTCCTTGTCAGAGGTGTGTGTCCTAGTCTCATAAGTTCTCTCTTTCAAGCTCCCGAGGCATCAGTACCAGCAAAGACCGTAGTGTTCCCTTTTGCCTTTTCAGTTTTCTAATGCCTGGGTAACCATTCTTTTAATTAAATTCTATTAAAGTACCTTGTGTAGTTTTTATCTTCTGACTGGACCCTGATGATTACAACCAGAGATGAGTAGATGATGAAGTATGTGTGATTAATAGAACTTTTCAAATAACGAAAAACTTGTATGTGAAAAGAAAATATATTAGCTGTACTTCACAGTGCTGGTTTCTTTATATTTCCTTCTTGGAGATTGTCTCACCCTATACTCTACCACTATAAATAGTCATGTTCTGGAGCACATGACCTAATTCCGTGGCCACAGCTGATTGGACCAGGGTGGGTCCTTAGGGACAACAGATTCTAGGCTGGTCAGTTGGCTATGACAAGGTTTGGCCTAAAGTGTTCTGCCCAAAGATAGATGAACTGAGACAAATGGATTCTTTCTTTTATGATTTTTAATCAAAAGTCTCAGTTCAAAGCTGCACCAAAAGAAGCATGTGACACAGTTGAATCGATTAATAGAAGAGCCTAAGTGGCTCATGAACTCCTGCCATGGAGTTTTCCAGAGACATTTAACCTATGAATCACTTTCTTCTGCCCTCAGCAAAAACATTTCCATAATTAAGACTGGGTTTACTTTGTGAGGTAGCTATATCCCTATCAAGTGAACGTTCAAGCAGAGAATAGATAACTGTCGTATTTGTTTTAGAGGGGATTTCTTCAAAGAAAGCCTTTTCATGTTAGACTAAGATGTGCTTGTATTTCTAGACTCTGTTCTAGACCCATTGAATAAGAATATCTGAAGAATGGAGGCAAATCATACACATTAAAAATAGCAGCAGTAACAATGGGAACAACTCCCTCTGCCATGTTACGCTGAAGTAGCTGGTCTGTAGTTCAGTCAGATATGGGAAAAAAAGGGCTGTATGGTTGTTCTGGCTGTCTATTGCTGAATGACAAACTATCCCAACAGTTACTGGCTGACCATTTTTATTATCTCTCATGACTTTGTGGGTCAAGAATTCAAGCAGTCTCTGCTGGGCATTCTTTTGCACCATCTAGATTGATGAGGGCTACCTAGTGATACTTAACTGGAGACTAGTTTCATCTGTAGTATAGAAGATGGCTTCATTCATGCCTGGCATCTTGGTGGGGACAACTAAACCCCTCTCTTTCTTCATATAGTTTCAGGACTTTTCCCTGTAGTCTTTCCAGCAAGGCAGTTGAACATCTCACGTGGTGGCTCATTGTCATGTGGAGGCTCAGGGCTCTCACACTCAAGGCAGAAACTGACAGTCCTTTTAAATGGTAGGCCTGGATCTGGCATATGCTACTTCCATTGTTCTCTATTGGTTAAAGTAGATACAAGGCAGCACAAATTCCAGGGGAGGGATATATAAACCTTCTCTGTACGTGAGAGAAGAGTTAAAGGATTTGTGGCCATATTTTTGGATTGGAAATACATAATATTTGCTGAATTCTCATGAGAAGTATGCCAGTAAATGCTATCAATTACCAGTAATAATGATAGTAACTATTATTTTACTGAATTCAATTTGCTTTTTAAGTTAATATGAATATATGCATTCTTTCCATTGAAACAATCTTTGTCTTTTTACTGAGAGGGAGAGAGAGGGAAGAAATGTTTAGTTAGGATTCCTTTAGATTTTTAGAAGATATCATGAAACATAATAAATAGGATCACTATTATTTTTCTTGGAGAGCTGAACTGATTTCATATGCTGTTGGTGTTATTTACACTTGAGAGCAGATTAACATTTTTTATATTAATTATGAAACAGGAATTTGGGATTACTATTTGGTTTTGTTTTTCTTTCTTTTTATTTATTTAACTTTTCCTCTTGGTAGGGGTTGGTTATTACTTTGCTCAAGCTGCTGGGTGACTCAGAAATGAAATTGACATAGACTGTTCAATATCAAGTATGTGGATTTAAATTAAGAGCACAAAAGAGAGTTTCAATGAAAATGGAATGTCATTTAATAAATTAACATGTGGGACCAACTCAGGCTGAAGGTTGGTTTAATAAAGTTGCTTAAAGTTTTCTTTTGTTGAGTTAAAGACTAGGGAACTAAATTTATTTTACTGATGTTCTCCCAAAATGGTAATGCTAAAATTCCAAGAGCTAAGGGTTATGTCTTAACATGCACCCCCGACCCCCAGACAACCTCCTCAGTTACAGAACTCTCCAAACATAACACTCTGACTTGACAGATTGAAAAAGTAATTCTCTTATGGGAAAGTCATGTATTTCCTCTATGGAAGATGATTAATATGGATGCCTTTCATGCATCATTTTAAATCCTCTGGCCATACTTTCCATTCCAACCACTGCTGTAGTAATCAGTTTGTAGGCTTTTAACGTCTTCATGCAGGTGAACCTAATAGCACCTTGCCAGGATATCTCAGAGCCTGTGACCTGAACTGAGTGTCTCTAACTTCCTGGTGCAGATCTTCTCTGATACCACATCATTGGAGACCTATGGGAACTCCTTTGTACTCATGTGTGCACAACCTAGAAGTAGGAGGGGTAGAAGCAGATAGGTAAATGCATCCTTTCCCCCACGCCGCCACTGGACAGGTGGCTCCTAGGCACACTTCTTAATCTTCTCAGATGACCATTGAGAGGTGGAGTTGTTTTCCATAATAGTGAACAACTATATACTTGTATCGTCTCTCTTTCTTTTCTTCCCTGTTTCATTCCCCCTTTCCCTCACTCTTGTTACTTGTGATCACATTCCCAAATAAATTGCTCACACATAAACCTTTGTGGTAGATCTGCTTTTTTGGGGGAAACCAGAGCTAAGACAGGCCCTATAAAATGTGTTTCTTCCACTTAAATGATCAGTAATGTGTTGGGATTTAATTAGGGTACGTTTCCTCAAAATTGAAAGCAAGAATATACCAGTTTATGAGACTCTGTGTTCAGCACACTGTACTATCCATCTTTATCTTGTTTCCGTATTTTCTCTGCTGTTACATCTATGACCTTTGTTCTCTTGGCACACAGACAAGAACTTTGGGACAAGCACTGTCTGCTTATGAAGTTAAATGTTGGAAAAGGATATTTTGAATTTCAGAGGTCTGGAAGTTTTCATGAATATTTTAATTAATTTTAATTTCCTCTCCCAAACAGTATAATGGCATCAAGTCTGGTAAAAGTCATACCATGATTTCTCCTCTGTTTAATCCTAAATATTATATAGAGGGGAAATAAACTTTAATTGAGCCACAGTTTAAGTTGGAGATTGCCCAGTTCCCAACTTTGTAAATCACCACAAATTCCTTCTCAGACCCAGTCTTTGATTTGTTGAGATTAGATCTATGTTTTATAATTTCATTTTTTTCTCAAGTGTTTTATAGAAGGTCTCATTCTAAGATTAAAAATAGTTCTGGGTGTATAAACTGGAAGACATACATGCATTTCACTGAAATAAAGCTTTTTAGCCTCCTAAACTATACTATTTAAAAACTATATAGTCTTTTGAAACTATGTAGTGGTCACTGTAATGAAATCTGAGTAGTATAGCATTTTATTTTACTTATTCATTTTTGCAATATCATATTCATGTTGGTGGATATATTTTAGAAGACTTGAAAGATGGTTTAAGGTAATTATACATTTTCTAATTAAAAGATATAAAGGATTTCAAAGTTTAGGGCTAAAATCCAACATTTCATTTACCTAGAACATCTCAGTTTATTGGTTGGAAGTTTTGTGGCTGTTTTAGAAACTTAAAGCATTATAGAATCCATAAAAAAATAGCATAGTTGGTAGTTTATGTTTGAAGTTAAGTATTAAAATTATTGGGAATATTAGACATTTTATGAACTAGGCACTGAGATAACTGTCTTACATGTATTTGACTCAGTCTTAAAAATAGCCTTATGGGATATGTGTTATTATTAATCCCTTTTTTAAACATGAAGAAAAATGAAACATTAAAGAAGTTAATCAATTTGATTAATTTTATCTAGCTATTAAGTTACAGAACTGAAGTGACTATTACTTTTCTAATTCCAATTCTGGTGTTCTGAATGGTTGCTTCCCTTTTCGGGAAGACTAAACCTGATAACCACTCCCAGAAAAACCTGATTGGTTTCCTGACCAAATTGACTATTGCTGGCTGTGAAATCACTCACTTGAAACAAAAGTATGGGACTATAAGAGAAAAGTTAGAGAATGAAAAGGTGTTATAGGATCTAGGGTTCAAAAGGGGAAGAAATTTAGAAGAAAAGTAGAAAGAAAATGGAAGAAAGAATAGTAGAAAGAAGATAAGTGTCTGGCCAATAGTATAAATGGTAGCAGAGTGACCACAGCATTGGTGATTGAAAAATGATCATCACATCTGTTGTACTGAGCAGTGGTAAATGGACCTATTATTATCTTACTGACTAATAGATGCAAATTAGTAATGGGTTCTAAATTCCATACATTGCCCTCTATTTAAGAAAGCAGAGAGTAATATAGTATGTATTAGTCGTATTCCAATGCCTGTTATCATTAAAACAGAAAATTTTGTTATGTGGAGAGTTATCTTTCAGGTATCTGGAAATTTGAAATTTGTATCACAAAGAAAAGCACTTCAGTGATTCTGATCTTTGAGTGTCATGATTATTTATAGTTCTTGGCATAGAAAAGATCAGGAAAAGTTTGATTCGTGTCATACTTCAAGACATATATTTCCTGTTTATTATCATTTACTTCTTAAATGACTGTGACTCCTAGATGTAATTTGACTTTCCATTAAAGTTTTTTTTAAAATAGGAAACTTTATATTTTAGACACAGTAAATGTTGCCTGAATACTGAATTTTTGTTTATTTATTTTTCTATTCAGTGAATTGATCAAGAGATTTCAGATGATTATTTCAAGGCACAGAATCATATATGTCTAGGCAAGAATACTCTATACAGTTTTACCATTGTTTCCTTTCATATTTTGTCACCACGCCTATTCCTCTTGTCTTTCTTCTGTATATCTTATCCCTCATTTATTTAATGTATGCTCTTTTAGTTTTCTATTCCATATATGTATATATGTCTATCTGTGAAATATGGATAAAACTGTTCCTTGTATATGTTTAATCTTCATAATGATTAAACTTCATTCTCTCAAAAAGATATTCCTAAAATATTAGTTACTATATGCAGATCTAGTTCATTCCCTTTGATTATTTCATTGCTTTCTATTTTATGCATATTGCACATATTATTTATTAATACCTTCACATTATTTCCTTCCTCCTTGGGCATCTGTGTGTTTCTCTGGTACATAACCCAAAGACAAGATTGCTGTGTAATAGGTTATATGCATGCTCTATTTTACTAAGTACTAATAGATTATGTGTACTGCAACATGTCTGCACACGTGTGTACTCCCATTGACAAGGTTTCATAGATACTCACAAAATTAAGATGCTATTTTATGTGCTATTTCTACCTATTTAGGGATGTAAAATTATACCACAATGTTATCTTTAATTTACATTGCTCTTAATAGTGAGATGGAATATTGCTTTTTGTAATTATTATTGGCCACTAGCCTGTACTTCTGTTTTCTTGAATGCCTCCTTAGCATCTCCCTGAATTGTAAATATTGGTGTGTCAGAAGGCTGAGTATTTGAACATCTTCTCTTCTCACTCTTTTGGTTTTTAAAACCATCAGTCTGGATGAGATCACCATCTATGTCCTGATGACTTCCAAATTTAAACCTTCAGACAGGACTTCTTTATATCTAACTGTCTCCTTAATGTGTCCTCTTGGATATTCAGTAAGTATCTTAAAATTTACATATCCAAAAGTGCACTTTTGATTGCTACCCTTTCTCTCCAAAAACGCCCTACTCCTGACTAGTCTTCCCTCATTTCACTAAATGCACTACAAAATCTTGGAGTTTTCCTTGAATAGTAGCATTCTCTCACACCTTATCACCTACCCATCAGTCAGTCTTCTGGGCTTTATTGTCATGTATATCCAGAATCTGGATGCCTTCTTTATACTTCAACCATTATTCCTCTGGTCCAAGCCACCATAATCTCTAGCTTGGATTACTGCAGTAGCCTCTTAACACACCCATCTGCTTTGACACTGTTTCTTCATCTGGCTTAAAAGATTCATGTCCTTTCATCTCATTCACAGTTAAAACCCCAGTTCTTGTAATGACAGAAAAATGTCCTATATGGTTGTTCTAATCTCACTTAACCATCTGTACTTGCCAGTTGCATTCCAGCCACACTGACCTATTTGATGTTGCTGAATATGTGTCACTCTTCCATCCCAGGGTGTTTGTAATTACCATCTCTTCTCTGGAATCCTACTCCCTTGGATAGCTTCATGCTTGTTTACCTCTCTTCCTCTGGGTCCTGCTCAAATGCCACCTTGCTTAAAAATTCCTAGTATCTCAATTTACTTTTCTTGTGATATCATGTGGTAATGAGTATTTTATCTGTTTTCTTTTATAGTGTGTGATTTTCCTTAATTTGTATCCTTTTAGAATGTAAACTGCATAAGGGCAAGAAAAATTTTGATTTGTCCCTTGCTCTAGCCCCACTGTTTAGAATAGTGCTTGACATTGAATAAATATTAGTAGAATGAATAAATGATTTTGCTTTTATCTAAAGTTATATTTTGGTTTATATTAAAATTAATTTCTAGCTTTCTTTTGGTTCATATTCTTTTGGTTCAAAAGGTATATGTATATTCTTTTAAATCTTGCTTTTCCCCCAATAATTCTATGCCCTTGCCCTTTTAAAAAATGTGTCACTTCTGGAGAACATTGTGTGTGTGTGTGTGTGTTTGTGTGTGTGTGTGTGTGTGTTAAGGGCAGTTTTAGGTTCACAGCAAAGTTGAGAGGAAGGTAGAGATTTCCTGTGTACCCCATACCCCTACACATGCATAGCCTCCCCCAAAATCAACATCACTTAACAGAAGGGTACTGTTTTTTTTTTACCAAGAATGAATCTACATTGACACATAATAATCAACCAAAGTCCTTAATTTACCTTAGAGTTCACTTTTGGTGTTATACAGTCTGTGGGTTTGGACAAATGTGTAATGACATGTATCCACCATTATAGTATCATCCAGAGTATTTTCACTACCCTAAAAATCCTGTGTTCTGCCTATTCATCCCTCTCCCCAGTCTAACCCCTGGAAATATAACTGATCTTTTTTACCCTCCATAGTGAGTTTTGCCTTTTCCAGAACGTCATATATTTGTCATAATTATGCAGTATGTAGCCTTTTCAGATTGACTTCTTCCACTTAGGAATGCTCATTTAAGTTTCCTCCATGTCTTTCCAGAGTTGATTTGTTTATGTTTTTTAAAAACTCAAACTGAAAAAAAAAACTCAAACTGAGAATCTTCATCTTCTATTGTTTGTTTAGCTTATTTACTGTAATTTCAGTTTTGCTATGACTTGTTTCTGTAATTTTTGATGACTTTTATTTACCATGCTTCTGGTTTTTAAATTTTTCTACCATTAACTAAAACAAATATCTGTCCCAGCCAGAAAGTTACCTGTTATTTTTGAGACCTGTAATTATGTTTTTCTCTACCATAGCTGTTATTTCACCCAAAGGAATTCCTTTGCCCATGTTGATATTGTAAGGAGTTTTAGGATTGTACTGTCATCCCTTTTTTAGTTACAATGTAAATTATTTTTATTTGCAATATAACTTTTTTTTTCTACTTGTTTTTATTCTTGTGGGATTATATCTTAAAAAAAAAAACTTTTGGGGCTTCCCTGGTGGCACAGTGGTTGAGAGTCTGCCTGCTGATGCAGGGGACACGGGTTCGTGCCCCGGTCCAGGAAGATCCCACATGCCGCAGAGCGGCTGGGCCCGTAAGCCATGGCTGCTGGGCCTGCGCGTCCAGAGCCTGTGCTCCGCAACAGGAGAGGCCACAACAGTGAGAGGCCCGAGTACCACCAAAAAAAAAAAAAAAATCTTTCAAAGAGGATACATGTATGATAAAAATTTCTGAGAATTTTTTATGTTGAAACCTTATTTTACTAATATATGTATTTATTAACTCAGATAAATATTAAAATAATGGTTCAATTTTATTTTCCTTCAATATTTGCATATTGTGCTATTGAAGAGATATGTTACTATGACTTTTTCAAAATTCCTTTGTTCATGATCTGATTTTGGCATTTTCTTTGTGTCTAGGTGTGATTTTTGATTCCGTATCCCAGTACACTATGACTCTGAGTCAGACTAGGCTAACAGCTATAAAAAACAACTCCAAAATCTAGGCATTTAAAAATCAGTAAAGGTATGTTTTTCACTCTCACCACAGTCCAGCTAACTGTTTGGCAGGTAGTTGTTCAACATGGTCATTTGTACCCTGGCTTCTTTGATCTGGAATTAGTCATTTAGCTCCACCTAGATACAAGGGGACAGAAGGAAAATGTATTCTTCTTGTGTGCCCAGGAGGTCAGTGAAACAATTTGGTACAAACAGAGATTTGTCTCTGCTATAGAATGCTATCAAACTGAAGCTTAATATAAAGCCTTTTTTAGTTTTGGAAAGATTCTTGGTTATAATTTTTTATCACTATTTTATCCCCTGCCTGCAGTCTTTATTTTCTCTTTCGGTTTTCCAACCCACTGGACTTTGACACCTCTATTTCTGTTCTCCAATATTCTTGTCTTTTTTTCTCATTTTTTCCCCTCCTATTTCTCTGTCTTTTTCTCATGCCTTTTGGGAGAGTTTTGTGACCCAGTCTTCCAGTTAAGTAATGCAATTTTGAATGTATTCATTCTGCTACTTCACAGGATTATTTATTTCACATATCTTATCTTTCATGTCCAATATTTCTATTTTAGTAATATCTGATTGTCTTGCCACCTGTTGCAAATATGTTCCTTTTTCTGTTTGAGTATATTCTATCTTTTTAAACTTGTTTTCAGTCTCTGTCTGTCCCTTCCCTTTAGTTCATTTTCCTCCACTAAATTTTTCTCTTTGTTGTCTTCTAAGATAGTTCTCCTGTTCCTTAAATGTCTCTTAATTTTTCTTTCTATGGCAATCTTTATTTCCTGAAAAGAAAGGAAACAACAGGTGGCTGGCCTGCTATCTGTTGGGTGGGTTAAATTGACAATACTAGTGAGTTTCGGGCTTATGCCCACCACTCCCTTTTTTCCTTTGTCATAGAGTGCTTTCTAATCTCTGTACTCAGCCTCAGCTCTTGTCCTCAGATAGCAACCTTCTTTTCTAATTCACCAGTCCTAGGAAATGTGAGGAGGACTCTAAGGGGGCATTGGCTGCTCCAATCCTTGTTCTGGCTCTCTATACCAGTAAGACATTGTTGATATCCTTGATGTTATCCTATAGCCTGTAGTCGGAGATCTAGCCTTCCTGCCCTGTGTTATTACAGGGTGGGCAATGAGTGGGGAATAAGGATTTCAAGGTGATAGGTAGAGTGAGATTGCCATTTTTGTTTTTTAATTTTCATTTTTTTGGTCTTTTAAAAAAAATTTTATTGGAGTATAGTTGATCTACAATGTGTTAGTTTCAGGTATACAGTAAAGTGAAGAAGTTATACATATATATACATATACATATATATATATCCACTCTTTTTTAGATTCTTTTCTCATATAGGTCATTACAGAGTATTGAGTAGAGTTCCCTGTGCTATACAATAGGTCCTTATTTTATATATAGTAGTGTCTTTGAAATTATGAAGCAGTATGAAATAATAAAAAACCCTGGGATTGAAGGAAAGAGGAATCTGTGTCGGTTTGCCCATTTTTTTCATTCATCAAACATTCTTCATGCACCTATTTTTTATTTAATGAATATTATCAGGGACCTATGATGGGCCAAAAATTGTTAAATGAACTATAAATTCAGTAGTAAACAAAATAGAAAAAAATATTGCTCTAACAGTCTGGGAATGGAGGAGACAAACCTATGTTTGATTTGTTAGAAGATAAATGCTGTAAATGAAAACAACACTGTTCCTGGTTAGAGAATGTCAGAGGCTAGGAGGGCAAGATTTGAGCAGAGACCTGAATGAAGGGAGAATGCGAGTGGAATGCGTTCACTTAGTCTCTACCACTTATAAGCCATGTGATTGTGGGCAGGGTTTGTTGTGGAGATTGAGTGGGGCAGTGACCCATTACATGTCATTGAGTAGGGACTCAAGAATGGGAACTCCTACTACTAATAATGCACATTATTAATAAACCTCAATTAATAATTAAAATTCTGATTTAATGTATCTGACTTTACTGTTACTAGAATTGCCTTTAATTTGTTGAAAATTCCTGTGGGATTGGCAGCAAAGTCATATAGCAAATTTTAATCACTTTGTTTTTACATCTGAGAGTCATTAGTCATGGTCTTGACCACAATACAGTGAAGTTAAAAGATTCCATTGGCAGGAAGCAGTGGATTTTAAGGACCATTCAAGGAAGAGTATGAATTAGTGAGGGGATAGCTAACAAACATTTGCTAAATTCTTTCTGGTTCTTTAGAAGGAAATAGGAACATCCTTCCTTCTTCATCTCTCTCTCTCTCTTTCATACACACAGGCGCATAAACGTTAAGCCAGCAGAAGATTTAGAATAATTTGCTCATGTAAACGTTATAACTAAACTCTCCCATCCAGGATTTTCATCTGCATAAATATATGAGCAATGCTGAATGACACCCTTTCCATCTTCCAGCACCTCTCTGGCCCTCATCCACATGGGAACTGAACATCTCATTGCTTTATAGTCACATTTGATCAAACATGATATTAATTATCCAGCTTAAACTCTTACCTTGAACATCAGAACTGGTCTGAATAAATTGCCTGCTTTGTAAGACTGTCAGCATTTAAGAGTTGAATATTTTCCATCAAAGAAGAAGCTAAAAGGTTTGGACCGTCTTGTCTAAAGGCACTTTCCAGAGAAGTGTCCAAAATGTTTTGAATGGCTGTTACACTGCAATAAATGTATAATTGTTCAATTTCACTACCTTAAAGGAAACAGAACTCATTTAGATAAGTGATCTCCAATTTTTAGTACCCCATTTTTTGTTCCAAAGATCATTTTATTTAGATTGTTACGTATAAAATATGAAAACCACATTTTTTTCTTGTTGAAATTTGATGGAGGGGATGGTAATGGTGAGAAGCCCAGATGCCGTTTAACCTGACAGCCCCCCAAGGGTCCATGGAACACTGGAAACTGCTGATTTAGAAGTCTTAGTTGTCCAACTCTTATTTGCAGGTAAATAAGAAAAGATGGATGTGTACTGCCCTGACTCTTTCTCCATAACATGGACTTAAAACTTGCTATTTCCTATTATGTATTTTGATTTGGGGAGAAAAAAGACAATATTACTCGGCCATTATAATGAAATATTTCACTAACACGTCCAGGTTCCTTAGGTATTCAGAAATCTCTTATTGAGGAGTGGGTGGGAATTAAGAAACAATCATCCCATCTCTGCACTAGATGCTGACCCAAGCATAACAGTTTTGCAGTGTTTAAGTATTTTAACTTTGCGTAATCAGTTGTGTCTATCGTGTTATTTCTACCTTTATCCATTTATTCAACAAATAATTTTTAAAACCTATTTATACTCAAGGACTAGAGTGAGGGCTTGAAGACAAAAAAAAAAAGAAAAGGCAGGGTCTAGGTTTTTGGCACTCACAGAAACTGTACAACTTATTTTACACTGAGATATTTACAGTTATAAAGGACAAGTACCTTTTGGCAGTGAACATCATTCTCATTTTCTAGTTTGCTAGAATTATCAGAAAAAAATGCTGTGTTACAATATGACTGATTTTAATAATCCTCATTGCTTTAATGATGTATATTTTTAAACATGTGGTAGTTCCTACTTAGAGATTTTCAGGGACTGATTGTTGGTAAGAAAATAATTTGTTCCCCCCCAAAACAAATACTCTATATTATTTATTGGTGTCCTTCATCTCTCTCACTTAATACTGGCTAGTGGTCTTAAATACAAAAAGAAAATTAGGTTAAATTCGGAGAAGCCTATGTGAGAGATGTTTTATGGGTACTTCTCAAGGAAATGCTGGACATTTTATTCACTAGTCACACTAAGTGAAATTCAGCCTACCCAGTTACATATTGGAAAACTTTTGATGATTAGGATGAGCTGTTTGTGGAAAGTAATCATGTCCTTTACTTTGCCAGTGACACCAGTACCATGGTAAATAATTGGTATTCAGTACTTTATGCACTGGCTAATGTGTTGAAACCTGAAACTATTGGCCATGAAGATCCTACTAAGAGGGTATTATTCTAAGAAGCATAGCCTGAGGGTCATTAAGTTGTACAGCTTTCTCTGTTGCTTTAAAAACCAGATATTATGCAAGTACATTTTGTACAATTTTATTTCCTGAACTTTTGCCAAAAAACTGATTTTTAAAAAATCAAACACTATCACTTCCAGTAAATGACAGTTCACTGCTACTTTTTCAGCCCCACTTGCACCCAGGTTTTCAGGAGGGCACACAATTACCTTTAGACTTGCTTCTAAGTTTTGTTAGGCATGTTGTGATTTGTTAGCTGTGATGACTCAGATGAAACCCCCTTTTAAAGAGATGACTCAGTGGTATTGAAATAAATTCTGTTATGTAAACTGGAAAAAACCTTTCTAGGCAATAATATCCTTTCTTTGAACTGTTTTATGACATCCGTTGACAGTATTGCTATCTGTGACCCATTCTTATATCTGTTCTGGTGCTGTTGGTGCTTTAAGTGATGGTTGCAAATGCAGTAATGTTTCATTAGCTCAGACTTGCTGATTTGTGATTTGGGATAATTTCCAAAGGGAACTGGCTGAAGTTTAGTTACTCTTGTCGCCCAGGAAATAGCTGACTAAGAAAAGTAAGTCTTAATAAGATTTCTGGAGTGATTTTGATTGAGAAAGAAAATATGTTATACAGGCTGTTTAAACATTTGTTAGACTGAACATCATTATTATCATATCATATCTGTCTCTTTTCAGTTATTGGCTGTGTGATCTTAATTTCCTTGTCTGTAAAACAGTGAGGATAATAGTATCTACTTTGTGGTGTTCCAACTCCTTCATCCATTAAGTGGTGGTACTGATGGGTCCTACATCATGGACTTGTGAATGATAATGGGTTAATACACAAAGTGATTAAGCAATACCTGGCATATGCAATTCTTCCAATGTTTTAGCTGTTTTCGAAAATTATTATTGGCAGGGTGCCCACAACTGTTTGTTAGTAATACTGCATTAAACATTATTTCTGGGCCACATTTAACCATCAGATGAGAAAATTAGTCTAAATCTCTCTTAATTATGATTATTTGAATCAATTTTATACATTTAACAGTAACATATGCTAAAACAGACATTTCATTAAGGTAGACTTTCCTGGAATAATGAAGCTTCTCACTGTTGTTCTAGTTCTTTTTTAACATCTTTATTGGAGTATAATTGCTTTACAGTGGTGTGTTAGTTTCTACTTTATAACAAAGTGAATCAGCTATACATATACATATATCCCCATATCTTCTCCCTCTTGCGTCTCCCTCCCACCCTCCCTATCCTACCCCTCTAGGTGGTCACAAAGCACCGAGCTGATCTCCCTGTGCTATGCGGCTGCTTCCCACTAGCTATCTGTTTTACATTTGGTAGTGTATATATGTCCATGCCACTCTCTCACTTCGTCCCAGCTTACCCTTCCCCCTCCCCGTGTCCTCAAGTCCATTCTCTACATCTGCATCTTTATTCCTGTCCTGCCCCTAGGTTCTTCAGAACCATTTCTTTCTTTTCTTTTTTTTTTTTTAGATTCCATATATTTGTGTTAGGATACAGTATTTGTTTTTCTCTTTCTGACTTACTTTACTATGTATGACAGACTCTAGGTCCAACCACCTCACTACAAATAACTCAATTTTGTTTCTTTTTATGGCTGAGTAATATTCCGTTGTATATATGTGCCACATCTTCTTTATCCATTCATCTGTCGATGGATACTTAGGTTGCTTCCTTGTCCTGACTATTGAAAATAGGGGTGCAATGAACATTGTGGTACATGACTCTTTTTGAATTATGTTTTTTTCAGGGTATATGCTCAGTAGTGGGATTGCTGGGTCGTATGGTAGTTCCATTTGTTGTTCTAATTCTTATGCTAAGAATCTGAATTGCACTCACAATGTGTACAAAGCAGTATTACAATATACGGAAGCACTAGTTTTTGCTGAGAATCACATCAAAATGAAAATTGCCATAACTCTTTTATTCCTGATTTTCTATTTCTTAACTCCTTTCCCCTCAGTGTCCTTACCCTTAACTTTAGTAATAACTATCTTGAGAACTCTATGGAGGTGGTGTGAGATGAATTGTTATGCTTGATTTAGACAAATGTTCTTTTAACTGAAGCAGCATACATTCCTCCTTCTTCTGGTATGAGCACCTGTTTTCTTCATTTGGTCCTAACATCTTTATTGTGAGATACAGTTGTGATGCCAATTGTAAAAAGATGTGCCCCACACATTTTTAAAAGCAAATTTCAAGAAATGGATCCCTGGGATTATAAACTTGAACACAAGTGCAAAGACTAAATCTGATGGGGATCTTTCATCACCAGGCAAGCATCTGAAGAGATACTGTTATTAGGTTCTATTACCCAGTCACTGGCACTACTTTTGTTTCTTCCCTTTATTTACCTAGTCCTTTGGCTCTTCCTTTGTTGCTTTGTTTCTGCCAGCTATGCCATATTCTTCCAATAAACTCATTTGTTTAAGTTAGCCAAGGCTGGGTTTTGTTTTTTGCAGTTAAAAATCCCTAAATGATGTAGTGTCCCAAAATAAACTGTGAGAAAGGTGTGGTTCCAGGAATTTGTTGCATTAGCCTTGTAAAAGTCACTGAGCTGGTCACAGCTGAGTTTCTTCTGAAAATGGAAATGTTTGGCCTTCTTGGTTTTGGAATTTAATTTTACCTCTAATACCACAAAAACATTTCTGGGATAAAATAGAATATTAAAGATGGAAACCCTCTGAGCAAGCTACAGGTATTTACATATAGGGGACACCCTACCAGGTCCATGTCAATGATTAAAATACTCTCTTGTGCTATCTTGTTAGATCAAGACAACACAGAGGAAATATGTTTGAGGAAATGGCTTGAAACAAATGAAAGCATGGCCAAATTAGATTGAATGGAGAAGATGGATAACTTTCCCTCTTGAGGGGGAAAATGCATCAGGAAATATTACTGGAAGAACAAATAAAACTTCACTGCTTCTGAGATTTTTTCCTCTTTCTCTAACCTCCAACTTAAGCAGTAAAAGAGTAATGAGGACTCCTACTCATGAGCTGTCAATTCAGAGCAAGTACAAAGATAGGAAACCACCCCTGAGCTGCACGTAACATTGGCCCCCAAATCTTATTATTCCATCAAATTGTTTTTTGTTTTCATATCTTTTAAAGTGCTAACCTATTTTATTTCATTTTTATTTTTAAACCATTTTTGAGGTATGATTAACAGATAAAAAGCTTTACATATTTAACGTATAAATGATGAGTTTGGGGATAAGTGTAAACCTGGGAAACTATCAACATCAAACCAAAGTTTCCTCCTGCCTCTTTTATTACTCTGTGTGTGTGTGTGTGTGAATAATATAAAATCATTTAATATAAGATCTACACTCTTAGCAAATTTTAAGTGTATGATACAGTAATGTTAGCTCTAGAGATGATGCTGTATTGTAGAACTTCCAGAAAGTCTATATTTTACATAACTGAAACTTTGTATCCTTTAAGAATCAGCTCTTCATTTTCCTCTCCCCCCAACCCCTAGCAACTACCATTCTAATTTCTACTTCTGTGAGTGACTGCTTAGAGTCCACATATAAGTGAAATCATGCGTATTTGTCTTTCTGTGTATGGCTTATTTGAAGTTAGCATAATGACCATACCTGTTGCCACAAATGCAAGATTTTCTTCTTTTTAAAGGTTGACTAATATTCCATTGTAGGTATATACCACATATTTTTATCTACTTATCCAATGATGGACGTTTAGGTTGTTGCCATATCTTGGCTATGGATAATGCTGAATACTGTAAATCATACTTTAGTGAACATGGGAATGCAGATATCCCCTTGAGGTACTGATTATAATTCCTTTGGATGAGTATCCAGAAGTGGGATTGCTAGTTAATAATGTTTTATTTTTAATTTTTTTGGGAACCTCCGTACAATTTTCTGTAATGGCTATACCAATTTATATTCCTACCAACATGTATTGATATACCAGGGTTCTCTTTTCTCCTCCTCCTCACCAAGATTTGTTCTTTTTTTTCTTTTTAAATGATAGGCATCCTCATGTTAGTGAGAGAGGATATCTCACTGTGGGTTTTTTGGGTTTTTTTTTTTGCGGTACGCAGGCCTCTCACTGTTGTGGCCTCTCCCGTTGCGGAGCACAGACTCCAGACGCGCAGGCTCAGTGGCCATGGCTCACAGGCCCAGCCGCTCCGTGGCATGTGGGATCTTCCCGGACCGGGGCACGAACCCGTGTCCCCTGCATCGGCAGGCGGACTCTCAACCACTGTGCCACCAGGCAAGGCCCTCATTGTGGTTTTGATTTGCATTTCTGTGATGATTAGTGATGTTGAGTACTTTTTCATGGCACTTGTTGGAAAAATGTCTGTTCAAGTCCCTTTGCCCATTTTTTAATCAGGTTATTTTTAATTTTTATTTTATTTTCACTATTGAGTTGTACGAGCTCCTTATGTATTTTGGATATTAACCTCTTATCAGCTATATGGTTTGCCATATGCATGTATCAATTGGTGTATAAATATATTTTCTACCATTGTGTAGCGTGCCTTTCTATTTTGTTCATGAATTTCTTTGCTGCATAAAAGATACTTAGTTTGATGTAATCCCACTTGTTTGTTTTTCCTTTTGTTGCCTAGGCTTTTGGTGTCATAACTAAAAAATTGTTGCCCAGATCAGTGTCAAGGAATTTTCCCATATCTTTTCTTCTAGGAGCTTTATAGCTTCAGGTCCAAAATTTAAGCCTTTATTTTGAGTTGATTCTGTGTGTGGTGTAAGATAAGGGTCCAGTTTTATTCTTTCACATGTGGATATCCAGTTTTCCCAAGACCATTTATTTAAGAAAATATGCTTGTCTGAAGGAGGTTGCCAAAATCAGTGTTGCTACATGGTGGTAAGGGCTGGAACCTTTTATTCCAACATCTTGCTGATATCACTCCTCAAGTTGCTGATAAAAGCCTATTGTCAGTCTTGGATTTGATAGTTATTGATATCTATTATGAGAGAAGAAATTGTTCCTTTTTAGGGACTGATTTATTACTTAAAGTTTTTAAATGAGACTCATTTATAGATTACTACTCTCTTCTACCACTGTTTCAGAAATAATTGTTCCAAACATGGAGGTAGGGTGGGAAGGCATAAACATGTACCATATGTCCTTTTCCTAAGATTCACTTAAAAAGGTATTTTAAAGGATGTTAAAAGGAAAGTTTTAAAAGGATCTTAAGATTGGAGATTGTGTGTGTGTGTGTGTGTGTGTTTGTGTGTGTGTGTATACACACACACACACATATATATATATATATTTTTTACCATGGCTGTTATTGATGTACATCTAAAAATCAGTCATGTCTTAGGAAATGTCCAGCAAATATGGGACAGAAATATATACATATAAAGGTATAGCTATAAAATATATATAAATATATGTACCAGTATGCACAGAGCAAACTACTGAGTTAACACATGCTTTTAGAAATGGGAAATTAGAACTTTTATGAAGTAGAACATAACTTCTAAAAATATTCAGAGCTAATGGAAGTTCTATGTCAATGAATCCTATTGAGTTTATTTGAGGCAGTATCTTAAAAGTGAAGTCATAGTTTGTGGAACTCATGATATCTTGAATGATATCAAGGGCTCAGTAGGTGTTTAGTCATCTAAGTTGATGATGATTCAGCCACATTGGTACTTAGTCACATTACCTATAGTTTGGAAATGATGATACCATTATTTTTCATTTTCATTTTGCTGAGATACGCTAAATTGTTTCTAAAGCAGTATTCATCTTATACTGTAATTAATCTGAAACAGATGCATCTTATACCTTATTTATGTTTTGTAAGTAAAATAAGAAGAGGACTTAATTTTAAGTCTGTCTTTTCTATAGGTAAGTCCCATAGTGAAAGCATGGAGGGCAAAATTTTAATAAGGAATCAGTATTTAAAATAAGTGTATTCATGCTTATTTTAAATACTATTTATTGACTAAATTATATATTTTGAGAAATTTTTTTCCCCATGGTTCTAATATCATCCAGTTTGAAGAAGTGGCAGATCAATGATGAATGATTTGAGGATATGAAAGATTTAGTCAGTGTTCTAATTCTCTGACCTGATGATCCAAGACCAGCATCAATAAAGGGCATCAGGAAGCCTCCCAAGGGTTTACTGAGGGGAGGAAAAGAGCTTTCCTCTTCTTTTGCACAGAAAAGTTTGCACAGTTTTTGGAGAGCATAGTTTTGGAATTCTTCACAGTTTATCAAGTCTTATATTCTGCCCTGCTCTATATACTATTTTATCCTGTCCTACCCAACCTGACTCTCCGTAACTATGAGTGGAGTTAGGGAAGAGAAGTTATTTCTGAATCTGCATCCCTTGAAGCTACCAGCCTAGGTATTTCCACAACTGGTTCACTAAGAAGCACAGGAAATGATGGGCATGTGTGCAAGAATAATTGTTCCACTTCTAGAAGAATGCTGAAATGTTCCCACAACTGGCTTCATTTTGAGGCAGGCAGAGCAGAAGGGCTATGTGCTTTTCTGTGCAAAAGAAGAGGAAAGCTCTTTTCCTCCCCTCAGTAAACCCTTGGGAGGCTTCCTGATGCCCTTTATTGATGCTGGTCTTGGATCATCAGGTCAGAGAGTTAGAACACTGACTAAATCTTTCATATCTTCAAATCATTCATCATTGATCTGTCACTTCCTCAAACTGGACGATATTAGAACCATGGAAAAATCAAAATAAAAGTACATAAAAAATCCCAATCAGAATTATTTTCTGTGCTTGACATCTTATTTAACACAAAGATGGACATCTAAAGAAAAGAGCTCATATCTTTCTTTTAGAAGCAAAATAACTACATGAACATAAAACTGATCAACTTAGCATTGTCCAAGAAATGATCTAGGGGCAATAATAAAAAATCCAGCTTAACTTTATAAACTCAAATTCTAGTCACAGAACCATTTTATGAAGGTGTCAAGATCTTCCAGATCAAAAATAATCCAGAATTCATTAAGTAGTATTCAGTCGAATCTTTTCAATAAGGCAAGGAAGGAAACAAATATATTTTAGGAAGATTTGGTAGTTAAAATTGAAACAGAAAAGATATTCTGATTAACTTTCAGTTAACCAAATTGCCTTAATCTATCTGCATTTAGTTTTTAGATTGAAATTTGAGAATTTACTTAAGTGTTAGTGTAAAGGGCAAATCTGAAGTAGGAAAAAAGTAGAAATTTCAGTTAGACAACTTAAAATCTCAGCTCTGTTTCCTAGTTATTGAGTGATCCTGGGTTTCATATCTCAGAGTTTCCATTTTCTTATCTGTGAAACAAGGGGTTTAGACTAGTAGTCACTTCCAAGTTTAAAAATTATATGATTTTAGAGTACCTCTGACATTCTTTTGCTTTTTGTGTTACAAAACCTCTCTGCTTTATAGACTGGATCCTTTTTAAGAACAGACATGAGGGAGTCTTCAGTATTTAGTGTAGAGAGCAATGCTAACGTACCAAAAATGTAGAGTAGTTCTTTTTGTCATTAATTTAAAGTAGCAAGACTATAGATAAGATTTTTGATTTTATACACTCTGGACATATTAAGCTTTTTACTTTCTTTTACCCAAAATTCAGAACGTTGTAAATAAAATGTTATTAAAACCACTGAAAATATTCATGGTCCATTTAGCCAACAGAAGAAATCAGTTTAGTATGTACAAGAATAGCTTTTCTCTTGCTCGTGCAATTAAGCCTTCTTACTTTCATATGTTATTTGTAAGCATAATCAATCACAATCAATCTAAATATCCAAAAGACAAAATATTTTACACAGGGAAATTGCAATACTATTAATATAGAAACTCAACATGAGACAAAATACTACCTTTAGTCAGGTTTGTATAAAAGACAGTGAAGTCAGCTTAGAAAAGTCAAGTGGGAGAAATGAGAGTGAGAAGAGAAAATGCCAAGTGTGAGCAATCTATCCAAGAGAAGAGAGTGACGTTGTTGGTTACCACTTATCTCCCTCTGTCCTTGTTGGCAGAGCTTGAGTTTAGAATGCACTTAGGGTATGGACATGTGACCTACCCTTGAATAATGAAACTTGAGGAAAAGTCTTTTGGAGGGCTTCTGGGAAATGCTTATCTCCCAAAAAGGGAGAAGGAGAAGTAGAAGAGAGAAATTTCCCGTAAGCTGTATTTTATCTACATGAGATCTCTGAAATTGTGGCAACTGTCTTTCAACATGAGTAGGGAAGTCAAAGGATGAAGGCAGTAATCCAGTGGGATGGCAGAGTAGGAAAATAGAAGTCCTGGGTGCCTTTGGATTTGTGTTGAGGGAGATAATTTTACTTATTGTTTAAAGTATTCTGGTTGACTCCTTTGGTGCTTGTGGCAGAAAGGGTTGTATCTCTTCCATCCCTAGCTACCCTCTCACCTTTGGCATTGTTTTATGTTTGTCCTAGAGACCCCTCCAAGATGCTTGCAATTGTTTATGTAAGGTTGTTTTGGGTTGAGGGACCTGGGTGGTGGGTATGGGCGGGTACCTTTTAGTTCCAAGTTTTATTTTCTGTTACAGATTGGAGCAGTAGTTCTGTCTACTCAGAATATGCATTAATGCAGATCACTTAATTGAATATGCTGTAAAAGAAACAGGAAACTGAAGAAGTACAATGACTGTAATCATAGCAGTAGAGTTATTATCTCTAATGTTTTGTAGAGGAGAAAAGGAGAGTGGGATGACACTGTGGTGGTTAGTAACCAGTGCTTTAAAGAAAGTGACTAAAAATGATTTACTGAGGACTCACCATTAATTCATAATATAGTATCATGAATGAGTAATTTATATTGTTGCTTTCACATGGCACTGTTTTGCCCTTGTCGATGCTGATTTTGTTTGTTGTCACGTTAGTCACTTGTTCGGTTATTTTTGGCTCTCTTGTATTTTCTAATAATCCTTAATAGAGTTTAGTGAGCTAAATACTTTTGTTGGATAATATATGCATGAATGCATCTAAGGGTTGGACAGAGGATTTTTATTTCTGCTAATTAGTGTGAAACTATACTTCAGTTTTTCCCAGATCAGTTAATATTTATTTTTGCATTTCAGTTGATTCTTTCCCCAGAATCCATCATCTCCATTTTGCAGATAGTATAATGGAAATATCAGATAATTTTAGCTTTTGCCTCAGGTACTCTATTCATTAATCCATCCATTCATTCACTCAAAAATGTATTTTGAGTGTCTAATTTGTGCCAGTCATAATGGTTATTACAAAGATGGAGAAGCTAAATTCATTTCATGCCCTCATAGAGCTTATATTTATAAAGTCACATCAGGATTTCAGCATGGCTTGGCATGTCTAACTGATGACAAATGTACATTTTTTGGAGAAATAATTACTTAGTGCCTAAGCCCATGATCACTCCTTTTAAGTTGGTTGTAGAATAGGCATTACTAAAAACCCAATTTTAATTGGTAGAAAGTAAGACCTCTACTAAGGAAGAGGAAGCATGCAAATAATCCACTTGAAGTTAAAAACAACAACAACAAATTTTTCTGACTAGAAAGGGCATAGGTATAGATTTCAAGGTATGAGAAGAGAGGGAGTGTTATGTGTTAGGCTAAGCAAACAGAGACTCCTCAGTGTCTTTTCATTTGACCTTCCAGCAGTACATGGCACAACTGAACACTCTGTCCTTGATAAACTTTCCTTGGCTTCCTCTCTACCACATTCTCGAATTTTCTTCCCTCTCTGGCTACTCCTCCTTAATTATTTTGAGGGTCCTCTTCCTTGGTTTGTTTTGTTTCTGTCATACATCATTTGCAAACTAAAACTGGGCAGTATTGTTAACTTCCATGACTTCCATTACTATCTATAGGTTAATGTTTCCCAAACCTATATCTGCAGCTTGTTCTCCCTCCTGAACTTCAGTCTAGATCCACACATCCCACTACTGATATCATACCTGATTTGGATGTCTGCCTGGTCACTGAAAAGTCAAAATATCCAAAATATTTTCTCTAACCTCTTCTTCCTCTTAAGTTTTTATCTAAAACCATCACCTTGCCCTGTTTTTACACTCAAATCCAAAACATCACCAAGTCCCTTCTGTGCTACCTCTTTAACCTCTTGCTCAGTTTCAACCACTTTATTACATTTTCCTATTCATTATCCAAGCCATACCCTTCATCATGTCACTTGAATTATTTGATTGGCTTCCTAACTGATCGGATTCCCTAGTGCTAGTCTTGATTCTCTCTAAACTTGATTCTTTCTCAACTGGAAGGCTGAGTGAACTTACTGAAAGACAAACCTGATTTAGAGTCTTCATGGTTAAAATCTTCTTGGTGCTTCTTATTAAGATATAATCCACATTCTTAACATGACTGCACAATTTAAAGTCTGGCCCTTCTAGTTTGCACATCTCTCCGTAAGGTACTTTGCTATGAACTATTTGGCAGTTGCCCGAATGTATCATATTACCTTACCTTCAAAACTGTGTATGCACTTTTCTGAGAGAATTTGTTGTTTATTTTCCAACTGGATAGCTCCTATATGTATTTCAGGCCTTACTTTGGCTGCTAAATTCCAGAAATTCTCTGCTGACTGCCACCCTCATGAAGCTGGCTTTGTGTGTCCTTGTAATGATCCTATTTTCTGCTTCTATCAGGTTATGATGTAATTTCCATGGTGGTCTTTATCCGTTACTGGAAAGTGTTATCCAAGAGAGCAAGGACTTGGCCTGCAATATTTTATCCCCAGCAAAATACCTGGCACATGGTTAATACTTATTCATTATTTGTTTAATGAAGGAATGAAAATGAAATCAAATATTAAATACAGAGTGATTAATATAATCATGCTAGCATTGAGATATCTCTTCCTCTTTTTGTAATGCTCAATATTCAGTATAGAGAGATGCTTATAGAGAGATGCTCAAAAATATTTGTTGAATTATTGAATTTTTTAAAAATCTAGAACTCATGGATGATGTTGCTGATTTTTTCCCCTTAATCAGTTAACCAGTCCCTCTCTCTCCCTCCACCTGCCTCACTTGTTTAATGCTTAATAAGTCCATGTTTTTCCAAGTGAAGTTAGTGGAAGGTACAGAATAATCTCTCTCTCTATTTTTTTCCCCAGTGAATTTCTATAGTCAGTGTTTTCACCTGAGGGCGATTTCTTAGTGTATCAGAAATAATGTTAACCTGTATGGCCATTCTGTTCCTTTAATTCTAGATGAAGTGGGGCTCTCAGATCTCCCACAGGAGAAGAGAAGACAAATAGAAGAGGCACAGAAGGTGGACCAGAAGCAGTAGGGAGAGAGTTGAGTGAGAGAATTTAGATGATGATGTGCAAAGATATCCTTTCTTTCCCTGTGATTCCTGATCCTCTCTAACCCCAAAACCAGTCCCTCTTCTAGTAGTGACTCTTGGCTCTTGGCAAAATTTAGATGTTCCCTATGGCCTAGGCCAGTGGTTTGCAAAGTGGTTCACAGAGTGACTATAACAAGAGCCAGGTATCTGTAATTTTTTAAAGTTTCCTAAACAGATCTGATTTGCAGCCACATTTGGGAACCATTGACTGTACAGTCTTCCCTGCATACTGCAGACTGAGTTCTTAGGCAGTGACAGAGATACTCCTGAGATTTTGCACTCAGATCATTTAGCCTACACAATTTATGAATTATTGTAAGTTTATGCCTCTATAAATTTATCGAAGAGAGAATTATATCTTTATCAATCCATATAGAAAATTCAATTAAATAAAACAAACATTATGTGGGAAGTCCTTTAGATTTGCAGTCTTTCTAGTTGCATAGTAGTGTGTATATCTTCTACCTGTCTCCGTTTTCTGTTACACAGTAAGTGGATTGATATTAGGGGTAATATGTCATTCCTTTTTATCCTCATATCTAGCGGAATGCATGGCACATAGTAGGTTTCCAACTAAAATGATTTTTAAATGAATGGATTGATAGTTTTTCTCCTTATGATCTTTTCCTTCTTTTATACAAGGACTTTAACATGTGTTAGGCTATTTGGACCTTCAGGGAATTGGCAAGTATATAGGAAGGGCTTTTCTGAATTAATTGCTCACTCTTCCGAACTTCCACAATGTTCCCTTAACTGAAGTTATTTAAGAATATGGTCCTATCCTCCACTCTGTTTAAAATTTTCAAGGGCAGAAATACATCTTTGTACCCCCCAAAGCACAATGCCTCCTTAATAGGAGAGACTCTGTTGAATTGATTCATAATTATTAAAAAATAAGGCAAAAGTGTTTTTGGTGTCAGTCCATACAGTATAATTGTAATCGTTGGTCTCCTATAGACCTGCCATTAGAACAGTTCTTTGTACTCATTATATGCCCTTCCCCCATATTCATGATTATACGGCATTAGTCCTTGGATGGATCACTGAATGCTATAATCATAAATTGGCAATGCATTTTGCACTCAGTTCTTCATTATGCTTTGATATTGGAAAGAGAGTTTCTTTTAAGTCTGAATGAATTATAGCTGGTGTTTCTCTTTTGCCAAGTCCCACCAACACTCAATTACCCAGGAACTGATTCTATAGTTTTCAGGTTATACAGGCCATTACCTCTTCCCTTCTTACTTCTTGATGTCTATCTTTGCACCATTTCACTGCTCATTAGAATGTCTGGAAGAAAAAAAAAAGTACCTTGAGAAGGCAACGAAGGTGAAACTCAGGTTGGTCATTTTGTACTTGTTAGTAGTCCTGATAGAAAGTTTCATGGGAAATGTGATAAGTAAAAACTAATGGGGTAGAGTCTGGGCTATGCTCTCTATATGTGGGTTTTACTACTTGTTTCTTCTATCATATATCTTGCAACATTTAGAGTTTTCTCAGAGATAAAGTTGTTCAAGGAAACAAAATCTGTCTTCTATATTTCTCTCATAAAAATAATTTAAAAACATAGATGTGCTTTCTTTAGTATCAGGCACAGCTGAGTTCATGCTCTTTGCTAAGTTACAAAGTACTGTATTTGTGGTAGGAACTACCTGGTTGGTGAGGAGGGGAAGGGCATGGTGAGATAAATAGAGCTACCATTCTTGAAATTTTTATCCGAATATCTGTCTTTTGCTTCAAGAAATTTTATTCCACCTTTGGCTGTCCCTATTGTAACTTAGTCTTTATGTCCCGTTGCAATTACTGTACATAAAATATGTTCTGAAATTTGATTTTGTATACACATAAACAGTATGCTTAAATAGTATTTAAAAAAATCTATGTACCTTTGTTTTTGTGTTCTGATTCGGGGGAAGGACTTCCTGTATCTCTTTCTCATATTCTGATGTAAATGATCGGCGAGGTGGTAAATTTCTACATGTAGTGAAAATGGGAATTGAACACTGATGGAAGGTATAATTTATGATTCATGGGATGATTTAAGAAGAAATAGTGTGGAAAGTAGTACCTACATTTTTTCTACATAAGATGTGGGAAACAAAAACATGGGGCAAATATTTTTCTTGGTGTTTAGATGCTGAATCACGAAATTGGCTGCTTATGCTGTGAAGAAGATTTTCTTTGAATTGTCTTTGCTGTTTAAGTTCATTTTTTCATAATTATACATTATGGTATAAAATTCTTAACGAAAAAGGGAAGTGATCAGAGAATGTCCTAGAAGGCCATCCAACTCATTACTCTAGAAGGGCCAGTGGAATTTTACAAGGCCCATACTTCTTGTTAAAAGTCCATGTACATTTTTGTTGTCGCAGATATGCAGGATTGAAAACACAAAATTCTCAAATTATTTTTCAACAACATTTTGGTAATGTACTGCTTAAGTAAAAAGTGGTTTTGCTCTTCTTATCTTTTCCTTTCAAATATTTCAAAACAAGGTCCTCCCAAGACCAAGTTTCTTTTTTATTTTCATGTTTCTAATTCTGTATTATAATTTGCTATTTGCAGTGCTTATCCTCTTTAAAGACGTGTATTGCATTGCTATTCCTGTTTAAAAAAAATGTATGCTTGTGTTCCAGTTAGTTTGGGATAATCTGGGTGTGGTCAAACTAGTTATAAGGTAATGAACATGAGGGCTAGAAATTATACAAATGGGTAAGTCATAAAACCAAGTGTCAAACTATTTAAGCCAGGAAACAAAACTCTTGACTTTCTTTTCCTGAGTACCAGGTACTTAGGTGGGACTTGGAGATCTCTCTTAACTCTCTTCCCCTTCCATCATTGGGTCAATGATTTTGCACATCTTAAGCTCCTCCACATCATCCAGTTCTACTCCCATTTGCCTTACCTTGTTTCTGTCCAACAAAATTTCCTTCACTACGTAATTCACATGAGATTCCCCCACTTAATACCCACAGAGCAATTCAAGCTCTGTTTGATATATTCTCTTGACTACTTCAACCCCAGCTTCTTCAGACCTCCATTTTCTCCTTAAATGATTAGGGCAGTATTCCCAAAGCTGTCCTATAGAGCAGTTGTTCTATGATGCACTCTGATAACGAAAAGGTTCAAGGCTCAGTAAGTTTGTAAATTGCTACATACTTTATATGTCTGACATTTATAACAAATATTAGCATGTTATAAGTTCTGAGATACCCCACAACAATCCCATTAACGTTGTAAACCTTTGTATAATGTTTTTCGAACCATTTTCTCTCTTTTTTCAAAGCATCTGATGATGTCTTTTGTAGACTTTGGAATCTACTAGTTTTGACTTTTGTGAAGAAATTTGGCCAATCATCAAATTGAAGACTTCACATATATATTTTCAAAGATAACGTTTTCCCCTTCTATTAACATAAAAAACGATATCCTTACTACATAGTTAAAAACATAGCAGCTTCAGTTTTCTCCCACTATTCCTGTTTGGAGAGATAGAAGAACTAGAGCACACGTAGGTTGGTACTTCTTGTTAAGGAGTGTGGTAATTATTTTGAGAGGAATAAAAAAAACAAAGAATATAATTTATCAGCAAGGGCATGATTCAATCATTTAAACAAAATTCCAAACAAATTTATTAGATGGAGTGAGGAGAATGGACTAGGGTGCAAGTGAAGGAATATGATAGTGATTAACAACAAGGCTATTTTAATAATCCAGGAGAAATATTTAGGTAGCATGGACTAGGTGATAAGTTGATGTAAATTGAAATAAGTGGACATTTACTAGAGATAAAAGGAACAGGGCAAGGCACGTAAAGGGGTGATTGAATAAGAGTAAGAGAGATAAAGGTAGGAAAACTACTATATTTCTGGCTTGAAAAATTAGTTATTATAATTAGAGAATGACCAGAGTTGGAGGAGGTAAGGGATGCAGAAAACCATGGATTAAGTTTTGTCCAGGTTGAATCAGAGTTACCTTGGAGAATTTAGGAGTGGAGTTGTCAAACAGGCAATCGAGTATACTGACCAAAAGAGTGATCTTTGGTAGAGAAAACAGTGAAAACAAGTTGAATTCATGAGACTATAGATTGGCAAATGAAATCAGGGCCAAGTGTGAGGTTATTTAATATTTAGAAGTAAACAAATCTGTTAGTTTTTTCATTTTGTATCTTCATTTTCATTTCAACATTTCAACAACATAAAATTATTGAGCTACACTAACAAACATTTCTCGCTATTAGTGAATAACCTGTGAAGATTTGTATTCAGCTAAGTAGTAATTATCTCCTAAAATATACCAAAATTTTTCTAACTCGGTGATTTTAATGTTTTATTTTAATATTTGTTATCAGTACACTCAGCAGAGATGATTGTCATTTCCTGGAAATAAGTTTTCATAAACCCAGACACCTTTGTTCTGTTCTAAATGTATAATGCCCTCTAGCCTACTCAAGGACAT
This sequence comes from Neophocaena asiaeorientalis asiaeorientalis, assembly GCF_003031525.2. Taxonomy (NCBI): domain Eukaryota; kingdom Metazoa; phylum Chordata; class Mammalia; order Artiodactyla; family Phocoenidae; genus Neophocaena; species Neophocaena asiaeorientalis. The sequence continues at coordinate 268,921 of NW_020175441.1, read as the reverse complement.
AGCTATAGATCTACTCCTCTTGGTTGCCTACATCATCAGTTTTTTCCCTCTCTACTGGATCACCGTATGTGTAATTTTGCCCTGGGTCAGTTTGGCTAAGCTGTAGCTGAGTTTCCCAGAAAACTCAGCTCCAGGTTAGAGTTGGCCAAAAGAGAAATTTACTGGGGATTTGGAAGGTTCCCCAAACCTTTTTTCTCTGAAGCAGACATTTTTCTCTGAAGGTCATTGGGAACAGATGTGGTGTACTACAGGTGCATAAGTACCAATAGGTTCTAGATTTTCTTTGATCTCTCTTGTGGTGTGAAACAGACGAAGAGGTTCTAGCAGATTCCAGCTTTCTTCCCTCTCTTCTTGGCATGTTTTCCTTGCTGTCATCACTACAGACCAATAGTAACGTCAGGCCCAAAATTATTGCATAAGCTGCAAATTTCATGGTGTCCTCCATTAGCTTTATAATGGTCCCACTCTGATACCTGATCATGCTTGGTTTTCCAGATGTCCTCTCAAGCTTCAAATATCTAACCACCTCAGTGTTTCAGGACATCTGGTTAGTAATTTAATTTCATTTATCTGACCTTCCAACTCTGCCTTGTGGTTTTTATAGTTACTTCCTGAGCTTCTTCCACAAACGTGTAAAGTTGTATCAGGTTTCTCCAGAGAAACAGAACCAATATAATAGGATATTTATTATACATATATATAATATATATATAATGTATATTAAAATATTATCTATCCTATTAGTTACATTATATGTAAATATGATATTTATATATAATATATAATATGTACATGCGAGTATAATTATACATAGATAAATACGTATCCTATTAGTTTTGCTTCTCTGCCACACATACACGTATATATACACACACACATATTATATATATAAATTACTGGAATTGGCTCACATGATTATGGAGGATGAGAAGTCCCATGATCTGCCTTCTGCAAGCTGGAGAACCAGGAAAGTCAGTGGTGTAGTTCAGCCTGAGTTCCAAGGCCTGGCAGCCAGGAGCACTGATGTCTGAGAGCAGGAGAATATGGATGTCTCAGCTGAAGCAAAGAGAGCAAATTCATTCTTCCTCCACCTTATTGTTCTACTCAGGCGTTCAGCAGATTGGATGATGCCCACCTGCATTGGTGAGGGCAATCTTCTTTACTTAGTCTATCAATCCAAATGCCAATCTCTTGTGGAAGTACTCTCATAGACACACCCAGAAATGTTTTACCAGCTGTCTAGGTATCCCTTAGCTCAGTCAAATTGACACATAAATGGTCGGTGGTCTTATTCTTAAAATCACTTATTCTATAATACTCTTAATGGTTTTGCTTCCCTGTTTGAATCTTGACCGATGCAACATATGATTATTTTGCTCTAGTATTAAGGTGGAAAAAACCTCATTCTATCAGTTACCACCACATATCAGTGCTTTCCTTTGGATCACAATTCCTTGAAAGACTTGTCTGTAATTGCTTTCTCCAAAATCTTGTTTCTTAACCCACTCCAAACTTTCATCTGTATCTCCACAGAATAACTGAGTAAAGGTACAAAATGGTATCCACATTTATATATCAAATGGTCAATTTGCAGCCCTAGTATTGCTTGAACTATCAGCAGCATTTGGTAAAGTTGATTACACCCTCCTCCTTGGGACCCTTTCTTCACTTATTTGCTAGGATATCACACTTTATTTTTTTCTCTTACCTTACTGGTTGCTACCCTATGTCTCCTTTGCTGGGTTCTTCTCTTCTCTATACCCTCTTAATATTTGGTATCTTAAGGCTCAATCTTTGGTCCTCTTCTCTGTGGACAGTCATTCCTTTAGTGATCTAATCTTGTCTCATTACTATCTACTTATTGATATGCCCAAATTTGTATATCCAACCAAGAATATCTTAAAATCCAGACTATTATATCTAAGTGCATATTTAACATATTCACTGAGATATTTAATAATATTTTCAAAATCAACATATCCTAAGCTCCTGTTTGTAACTTATTTGTAACCTTTCCCCAAATTCAGCTTTATCTACAGCCTTCCCCATTTCATGTGATGGCAACACCATCCTTCCTGTCATTCTGTCCAAAAACTTGTAGTCCTCCTCATTGATCTCTTTCTCTTACATTCCAAATTACTAGCAAATTGTGTTGACTAAACCATCAAAATATGTGTGGAATCTGAACACAAACTACATAGGTACTGTCTCTCTGAACCATTATCCATTCACACAAGATCACCAGTACTCCTTCACCTTCTTCAAATATTTACTCAAGTCCAATTTTTTCTCAATAAAACATATTTTGACAAACATATCTAATATTGTAACCTACCCCTGCCTCCACCCTGACACTCTAAACCTCCCCGGCAACTACTCTACTTTTTCTTTTTATGTAGCATTTATCACTGCTAATACAAAATATAATTTACCTAGTTATTATACTTATTAAGTTCCATTTAAGCAAACTTCATCTTTTTTGGTCATTGGTGTATGATGCCAAGTGCCTAGGATGGTGCCTGGCTTCTGGTAGGCATTCAACAAAAGTGTGCCATGAGATTTTGTTAAAGCCATTCTCAATTACAGCAGCCTATGGATACTAGCCCAAATATTATTTTCCTGGTATGTAAGAGATAGAATACAATCTTTTATCTAGGATCTTTTGCTTTATGAGTCATCATAAAGCAATCTTCTGTGTAATTTAGGAATGCTTTGATACTGCTTGTTTGCCACTATTATTTATCTTCACCCCAGAAAAATATAGGAGAGTTGAAAATCCCCTTTGAATATGAGAGAGAGCAATTTAGAATGTACAGAGTGTTGAGTTACAGTTTTTCAATGTCACTCATCTTTCATGCTAATGTCTGTTGCAGGTAACCATCATAATTTTTTCTTTAGTTTCTATTCCTTACATTTTTAAGCTAAAGTACTTTACCATTCCACTCTTCATTGTCAAATTGTGTCTCTCTGGCATTGTAAATACTTTCGATATATAATACACTTTCTTGCCATTCTCTTGCTTGACATTCCAGTAATGGAATGAACCCTCTAGGTTCTGGTTAGCCCATTAGGTTATGACCTCCTCTCAGTGTAAGCACTCTTAATTTTCTTAACTGTATGCCATATACCACATATTTGTGCTTTACCACTTCAGTCAATGCATAACATGTCTCCCAATGTAGAGAAAATTGTGATCTGTGCTATATTAGATCTAGAAAATATATAGCTGTATATTTGAGTTAAATATCTGTGACCTATTTTACCTAAAGCAAAACTAGCTAGGCCATTTTAATGTTTCTAGATTTTTGTATGGTAAGAGAAGGGCAATGTAAAAGAGGGAATTGTAGTCATTCAAACTGAAATGACAAACTGGGAATATTTAGAATGTTTCATAAACATGATTTACATGGCAAGTACTGCCTAAATGATAATTATAAAAATGGGGGTAGAAACTATTACAACAGACCAATCTTGGAGGGTAAGTGTAAAAAAAAAAACAACTAATTGTACTAGACACAGGCCATAATAATTATATATTGGGCTTTTCTTATAGTTTCACGTTTTTAGTGGACCACTTTTTTGTCTTAACAGTGGCTGGGTTTTTCACACATTGTATAATTCAGCCATGCCAAGTTACTCTTGGTTCATCCAGTATACCAGGCAGTTTCATGCCAGACATTGTTCTTACTCCCTGAAATATCCTCTCTGACTCTGACCACAGTTGCCCCCACTGTGATATTTTTAAGCACTTATTACTCCTTTTAAACTTAGCTCAAGTGTTGCCTCTCTTTCCTAAATCTTACCTGGATAAATTGACTGCTTTTTCTTTTGAAAATCCAGCGCAATGAATTATACCATAACAGCCACACAAGAGCATGCAACTTATTTATATATACGTTCTTTCCTCCTACTAGACTAAGTCTTTTAAAAAAAAATGATACTTTCTTAGCCATCCTAATATGTCTAGAATATCACATACTGAGGATATGTGGTAGTTATGTAATTACTTTTTCAGGCTACTGTAATAATGGCTAAATGGGGAAACTGTGAAATAATAAGATAAGGAATTAATTGAACAATTCTGGGTGGCATAGAGCAGACTAGATGTGATCAATATAATTATCTCTGACTTTCATTAAATTATATAAATAAGCAAAAAACAGTAGCAGCAAATTAAACTAAATCAAATGATCTATTTAAAAAGAAGATAGGGGAACCATGTTGTTTCATCACTATGTTCTGAGGTCTGGAAAAACCCAAGGTGCAGAGGAACTATACCTGATAAACTAGGCAAACTTTTAAGTCAATGGAAACTAACTTTGGTTAGAACCAAGATTTCTAGTCCATTATCATTATCATCGTCAGCTCATCTCTTGCTGTATCCATTCAGAGACTAACTTTCCAGAACAAAAAGTATAGAAAAGGGCATAGGTGAAAGCTTGTTGGGCATTTGGATGCTTAATCACATGTGGAAAAGCTTCAGAAACAGAGATGGGACAGAAGAGGCCTGGGATTACGTGTGCCCCGAAAGGTCTTCGTGCTTTCTACTGCTGAGAAATGAAGCAACTGCACCTTACTCTTTAACTTAGAGAAACTGCCATTTTGAGCAAGAAAAGATCTTATTTTAGTCCTGTGGACCCAGAGGTGATGAATGTTTGTTAGGTTTCACAAACTGCAATAAATTCAATGTAGAACACCCTGATGTCCCGATGAGAAATGAGATGGGGAAGCTGTTGGAATGTCTCCCACATGGAGAATAAAGTGGACAAATGACACTTCGTGCACGCTGTTGCCATCAGACCTTAGACTGATACAGATTTTGCCCATTCAGAAGGGTGGGGTCAGAGCCCAGGAAGGAATAGGAAAAAAAAATACAGTAACAAGGGAAAGAGAACATTTCCCTGAAGACATAGAGGAAAAAAAAAAAGCAAATATCTGAAAATGACTTTTTATGAGAAGCAGATGGAGACTTTAGGAGACATCTGCCTGGTGACATCTAAAATATGGAGTAGACAGGAATCATGGATGAGAAGTGACTTGAGCATCAGTATATAAATCTTCACTCTCTTTTCCAGATCACAATCAAATGAACAGAAGAATATAAAAACAGAAGGAAAATTTAGCATTTTTGATGGAAAATATGGGAGGATGCCATCCATATGCCAGAAAAATCAAGGATAGAACATTAAATGAAGGCAGTGGGGAATTCCTTACAAACATCTTCCAGAGAAAGTAGTATGGGTTTATAAGAACTAAACAAAGATGATCAAGAAAGAAACAAATACTTCCTTAGTCTGTCATATCAAGGCTATAATTGAAGACATATTTGGAGAGAAACATGTAAGAAATTATTTACTGATATAGATCAATTGAATTCAGAATCAGGTTGCTTAGGAAAATCAAGAGTAGCCATGTCTGTTTTAAACAGAATGATTGCAGGGTATTTTCATATTTGGAAGGAGTAGTAGTGGGAGACAGCAGTCCCAGAAAGATGGATGGTAACACCATGTGGAATATGGAAAATAGACCCCAGAAAAATAATTTTAAAAGTTAGTTTCTCTCACAGGAGATTCAATAGTGACAATATGACTATTATGGCTCTAAATTAGGCAGGCAGTTAGATTGCAAAAGAGATAATATAAACTTTCATGAAACCAGTTTCCAGCCTGAGATCTAAAAGAGTTTTAAATAGTTCCCAAGAAAACTCTAAGATGATAAAAGTAAAAGTAGTTTGTAACTACTGGTCTAGAATGTGCCTTCTTTTCAATATGTGTAAATATAAAACAAACCCTGAAAAGAATCTTCCATATAAAAGAAGATAAATGTAACACCGAAGGTAGGGAAAGACAGTAATTTTAAGAAAAGAAATACTGGAGTGAAATATTTTTAAAAATTCATGTAAAACCCTTATAAAAGTCAAAGGAATATGGGCTCTGAAGAACTCAGACCCAGTAGTTCATTCTGCTACTGTGGGAAAAACACAGTAGCAGAATGAACTACTGAAATAGAAACAATAAGAACAGAAATTCTGATGAGTTTCATGTGGAAAAGCTTAAGAAGCTTTGATAAGATGCTTATGGAAAGGAAGAATGGAATGAAATAAACAGAGGAGAGATTGGAAAAGGACAGTCAATAAAGACCCAAAATATGAATCATTATTTTGAAGAGCAGGCCAAAACAAAATTAACAGAAATAATATAGAAAGATGTACTAAAAGAAAACTTTTCAGAGATTAAAACAAACAAAGCATAAAACCCCTGGCCCTGAATTTGAAAGCAGTCATCATAGGGCAAGCAATATTAATTTTTAAAAAGATACTTAAATTTTGACCTATTTTGCTGAAAAGGGTAGATTCCTGGCAATAAAAAAATCATATTCATCCAGGCAGGAAAAAAAAAAAAAATCAAGGAAGGAAAATCAGAGTTGCAGATTTGGTCTAATAACAATTTTGAGCTGTGAGTGGTAACAATAATATGTAAATAACTAAAGGAATAAGACTATCAACAGCAACAAAAATATATAAATTGTTATTTACATGTTAAAACATAAGGATATTTATAAACCATCTAAGCCACTTTCTTTAAATGTTTATAGGTACATCATTACCTACTGAAAAACTAAATGAAGATAAAGAATTAGGTTGAATTGTTGCAATTATGGTTTATCTAACCTGTTGCCCATATTACAAATAATTATAATGGAAGAGGAAGATATTATAAAAATAAAATAATACTAATAGTAAATGGTTTAAAAATTCAGTTTATATTCTCTGTTTCTTCCAAAAAAGGAAGGCATAACAGTAGAGAGTAGGGTGGGCAGAATTTAAATATGTGCCCTTCATCTTTTGGTTATATTCTGGTAAATCTGAAGTGGGTGCTTTATTGTTGATGGTGACAATTGGAAATGTACACAGTCAAGTATTTTAAAATATTGTTGGTAGATATTTTTAGAATTAAGGATAAGATGTATACATTTTATATTAGTAGAGTGAAATGTGGGGCACCCTCCGTAATCCTGTGTAGCAGATATTGTATGCCCCGTATTCCCCTGCCTTACTGCTGGGTTCACCATGTCTGCAGTGGGTAGTCCCCACACATGCTGACAGCTTTCCACCCCAATTACCCCTGTGGTGTCTCTTCAGTGGAACAATTCTGAGGTCCTTCTGTATGTTCCTCAGAGGATTTTCAGTGGCATTGAGCCTCATTTGCTCACACAGGTACTGCCTGAATTCATGTAACTCTTATTGCCTTAAAAAAAAAATTGTCCCCAGTCTCACTTTCTCACTTGTACTTCCTTTGATCACCTCTCAAATAAGCTCAACTCAGGGATACCTAGGAGGAATCTAAACTAAAACACGGGAAATAAAAGATATAAATCAAGAATGCACTAAAAGAAAAGAAAAGAAAATATGATGAAAGAAAAATACATGTACCTACCTTGACAAAGAATATGAATATGTTAAATTCTCCAACTGAAAATAAGACTTTCAGATTGGATCGAATTGTATACTGTCTGTGAGATACAGAACTAAAACCAATTGACCAAGTTAGCTTAAAGATAAAAGAATGGGAAAATTATTGGTCAAATACAAGGCAAAATAAAAAATATGATAATATCAACAATAAGGTGTTCAGGTAAAACATAAAATGGATCATCTTATATAAAGGTTATCTTTCAAATGTAAAAGTTTTATATCAAACACTAATTCATCACTTTTAACAGTTTACTACTATCATGAGAAAAACAACTATTAATTATACAATATTAATCAACACTGTGAAGGAGAGAATAATTAGTATAAGAGCAGGACAAAAAAATTAAAAAGGCAAACAATAGAAATTTAACCTAAGGGTGAGTTTTTGCGAAGAAAAGAAACTCTCCCTAATCATTTCAAGAATATAGATAAAGCACATATATGTAATATTAGGGAAGAGGAAAAGAAAAGGAATTTTACTAGAGATACAGGGGTGATTTAAAAAAATATATAAGGTCATTAGCACACAATTCAAAAATCTTGCTATAATAGGCTATAATTTTATAGGAAATACAAGTAACCAAACTTCTTTCAAAAAGAAGGTGTGAAGCCTTAGCAGAATAATAAGGTCAATAAAAAATTAAGAAATTATCAGGAAAATATCTCCAAACAAGTTCTGGGTCAACATCTTTCTTTTGCTGATATTTTTTATTTAACTGCCTGGATGAGTACCATATTCTTTTAAATCTAGATATTTTAAAAACATGAAGTTGTTTCAAATTTAACAGTAACTGGCAATGCCTCACTCTATCTGAACTGTTTGACAGGAAAGTAAAAAATCATGTAAAGCTTTAAAGTTAATTGAAAGAAATTACCATGATCATAATCCCAAAATTTGACAAGAGAAATTAAAAGTAAAAATTACTGACTCATCTGACACATTTTGTAACACGTTGATCAACAGCATTTTGACCTTTGAATGTTTTAAGAATATAATAATAGTCTTATATCCATCAATCTATTAAACTTTAATAACATTAAAAGGTAAAAGGAGAAATATTTATCATTACTTAAGAGTCCAAAGGACATTTAGTAAAATTCAATATTTATCTCACTAAACATAAAATCTCTTAAAAAACTAGGGATACAAGGATATTTTCTCAATATGACACATCATCTCTTTGTCAGACCTTCAGCCAAGAGATATTTAATAATGAAACACTAAGAAAAGCCCACTAAATCAAGTTAATGACAAAGATTCCTGCTATTACAATTATTGTATAATATTGTTTAACTTAATAAAATAGGAAAAGCATGAGTAAATATTGGGAAAATGAAGGTAAAATTACCATTATTAGAAGATAATTTGATTATTATCTGGAAACTGAAAAAAATTGAACAGTTAGTAGAGTTTCCTTTTTTAGAGTTTCCGGAGAATAAAATGAATATATAAGAATTCATAACTTTTCCACATAGCGTACTGGGATCCGACAAATAAGAATTTGAACTTCAGTTCTAGGATAATTTTTGAACAGTAACTTCATTCTTTAAACTTGTATTTTTTCCCTGCTAAAAATTATAGCAATGATGCTTAGCAAGGATTGTGAGATGAATAAATTAGTGTCTGTTATGCACGTAGCAAAATGTAAATGCTCAATTAATAGTACCTATATTTTATTTTAGATTGAGTAATATAATTTTAGGTATATATCCGATAAAAGATACGTGGGAGTAGGACAAAAGCATGATTTATCTCATCTAAATCACTGTAGATCACTAAAACAAAAAAGTACAGAATTTAATCATAGCAGAAAAAAGCAGATAGACTAAAAATCAACAATAAAAATACAACCAAGATACTAACAAATGTGTTTAATTGTCCCAAGATAAGTCTGTATACTTATGGCACTTACCCTTCAAAAGACAGTATTACCTGAATTGTGAAACATTACAGTATTTGCCATTAACGTCAGAAACAAGTTAAACATTCTTACCCATATACCCTTTGTTAAATGTTACTCTGGAAATTCTAGCAATTCATATGGAAATACGACATAAACTTAGGATGGTACCACATGTTGCTTAATGTGTATGGTATAATTGCTTACTATAAAATAAAAGAAAATAAACAGGGACTATTGGAACAAAAGTAACTAGAAGGAATAAATTTATAAACACTCTAAAAATACAATAATAATAAACTCCTATTCATAATATAAAGATAGATTTATTTGTTACTTATGTGAGGAAAATTACAAACTAAAATCATAAATGAAGGACTGCAAACAAGACTTGAGTACGTAGAAAAAACGTCATCTTTTGAATAGAAAGACTGAGTTGAACAATGTGAGCACTTCCTAAATTAATTAAGAGGTTAACATATTCAAATAAAAATCCAAACGTAATTTATTTTGGAACCTGATAAAGGTTCCTATTGTTTATTTAGAAGTACAGAAAGTTGAAAACAGCTAAAAAGTTTGGGGAGAGGTAGCATAATAGATAAATTTTGCTAATAATTTAAAGTATAATAATTAAAGACAGGATAGTACAATTCTAAGAAAAAACTCAGACTGTTTAATATATGAATATAAATGCCATCAAAGTAATGAGAATATCTGAAAATATGTAGTTAGGTCATCACCTTAGAATATAAACAAGAGTATATTTCAGATAAAGAGAGAAAAACATGAAAAAAGAATACAAGGGCCCCAGATGGTGGTACTCTTTGGTACCAGGAAGGGTGGTACTATGAACCAGTGGTATGTGGTTGCCTGCAAACTTGTCTCCACCTTCCCAGAGCTCTTGGTAGCCAGTGGGGCCAAGGCCCAGAAGACCTTGAAGGGAGGACATTAGGAAGAATTCTCTTGGGTTTCACGTGCATTGGCTGTCCATCAGCGCAAAGTCAGGCATGTTGTATTGATAGTACTGAGTGGTAGACATCTCAATCTTTTAGGCAGGGGGGAAATGTGGAGTTCTTGTGTGTTGGAGCTTATTGCTTCTTCTCAACAGGGTGAGCCATGGACAGTGGGAATTCATTTTCCAGCATTGTGTACATAAAGATTTGGCTTAGAATAAAATGTAGTCAAACTAATGATAAAGATTGCATTAAATCCCAAATAAAAACATAAGCTAAAACAAAAATAGAAAACACTTCCCAGAACTGAAGGGCATCCATGCATTTCTAGGACTTTAAGGGCCAGCCAAATGCCTAGCACAGTGAAGATCCAAACAAGTTTCATCGTGAATTCTTAGAAAACCAGAAATAAAGAGAAGGTCCCAAAAGATTCTAGAGAAAAATCTATCTAGCAATCAGACAAACAAAATAGAGTTTCATATAAAGGATTAAAGTCACGGTGGCATTGGGCTTCTCAATGGTAAAATTGGAAACTGGAAGACGATGAACGAATGTCTTTAAAAACTGAAAATTTTAATGTGAATTCCCTGGAACTGGCCCAAGAAATAGGGGTCTAACAAAGGAGAAGGGAAGGGAATTTGTAATATCCTGAGGGCGACTCCCAGGATAATGGCTGGAAAGAAAGCAGTTCTGACTGGATGTGGGAAGACTCCAGGGTGGATGCTTCAAGAAGGGAAAAATATTCTCAAGGTATGTGACTAAATGTAAATAAGTCTCAGTGTTCTGTTTGAGAGTTTGGGGATAAATTGGAGACAAGTACATAGAAAACTAAGGAAACAGAAAACAAGACAGGTATTTCCAAGAGAAATAGGAACTTTATAAGAAGATGAATATGCACCTAGTGTACCTTGTAGCTCACCAATGAATTTTATTCCTGTAGTTATATTAGTGTGGATATCAAATACTGATTAAAAAAAAACATATGAAAAAGCCATATAACTCTACTGGGAAGGTGGGGATGGGAAGTGTGTATGTTAGGGGAGGTATAAGAGAGTTGGGAATATCTTTTTCAATCCGTCTCCCAGAGTAATGGAAAGAAAAACAAAAATTAAGAAATGGGAGCTTATTAAACTCAAAAGCTTTTGCACAGCAAAGGAAACCATAAATAAAATGAAAAGACAATCCACAGATTGGGAGAAAATATTTGCAAATGATGTGTCCGACAAGGGATTAGTCTCCAAAATTTACAAACAGCTCATGCGGCTTAATATCATCAAAACAAACAACCCAATCAAGAAATGGGCAGGAGACCTAACTAGACATTTCTCCAAAGAAGACATACAGATGGCCAAGAGGCACATGAGAAGATGCTCAACATCACTAATTATTAGAGAAGTGCAAATCAAAACTACCATGAGATATCATCTCACACCAGTCAAAATAGCTATCATCAAAAAATACACAAACAATAAGTGCTGGAGAGGCTGTGGAGAGAAGGGAGTCCTTCTACACTCTTGGTGGGAATGTAAATTGGTATAGCCACTATGGAGAACAGTATGGAGCTTCCTTAAAAAACTAAAAATAGAGCTACCATATGACCCTGCAATCCCACTCCTGGGCATATATCTGGAGAAAATCATGGTCCGAAAGGATATATGTATCCCAATGTTCATTGCAACACTGTTTACAATAGGCAAGACATGGAAGCAGCCTAAATGTCCATCAACAGAGGAATGGATAAAGAAGATGTGGTACATATATATACAATGGAATATTACTCAGCCATTAAAGAGAATGAAATAATGCCATTTGCAGCCACGTGGATGGACCTAGAGATTGTCATACTGAGTAAAGTATGAGTGAAGTAAGTCAGAGAAAGACAAGTATCATATGATATCGCTTATGTTCAGAATCTAAAAAGGATTGATAAAAATGAACTTATTTACAAAATAGAAACGGACTCACAGACTTAGAGAACGAACTTATGGTTACCAGGCGGGAAGAGTGGGGGGAAGGGATAGTTAGGGAGTTTGGGATTGACATGTACAAACTGCTATATTTAAAGTGGATAACCAACAGGGACCTACTGTGTAGCACAGGGAACTCTGCTCGATGTTATGTGGCAGCCTGGATGGGAGCGGGGGTTTGGGGGAGAATGGATACATGTATATGTATGGTTTAGTCGCTTTGCTGTGCGCCTGAAACTGTTACAACTTTGTTAATTGGCTATACTCCAATGTAAAATAAAAAGTTAAAAAATAAAACAGCAAAAACAAAAAAAAATCCTAATGTGTGAGTTAGTACACAGTATTTAAAAAATATTCTCAAAAAGGGAATGGCTCCTTTCTCTTCTCTTCTTTTTTCCCTTCTTTTATCTCTCTCTCTCCTCTCTGCCTCTGTTTTTCTTACTCTCTCCCTAGGAAGCAACAGATGAAAGACCTCATCCTTTGAGATTGGGTGATACAGAGATAGGGTATAAAATGCAAAGCAATAGTGATAGATACAGGGTAATTTATGGAATGCAGCCTTTTGGAGAATAGTAGTGATAATCTTGTTTATTCAGGGAGAAGCAACAGCAACTCAGAAATGTCTGAGGCAAGAATAAGTTTTTCCAAATTTAAGGAGCAGCCGGAAGGCTAGAGGTACACTAAGGACCCCGTTGCTGTAGGAGAATTAGGTGGGAGAGGTAGAATCAAACTTGATCATATAGGGCTTTATAGAACATAGTAATGTTTGGCTCCTATATGTGTGGAGAAAAGACTGTGAGAGACAAAACAGAATCTGGAAAGCACACTGGCCCAAGAAGGAGATCCTGAAGGCTTGGGCAGGGCTGGCAACCATGGAGGTGGTCAAAATGTAGATCTATTGGCATGACATTAACATTTTCTCAGCCAGCTGAGAGGAATCCAGTGTTCTTAGCTCTTGTGGGTATCATAAGAATGGTTCTTTATCTGGAAATGCCATCCGCTATGTGCCTGAAGGTTCTGGAAGAATGGTCCTGGAGCTCTTAGGTTGGAGAGAAGATTAGAGAAGGAACCCTGGGGAGGCTGTGTCAGAGAATACAGTCTGAGCATCCTTGCACTCAGCCCCTTTCAAAGAAAAGCGTATTGAACTAAGGGATAACATCATCAACAACAAATTAGTATATTAGAATTACCTGAAACAACTTCTCAACATTTCAGTACATGGGTCAATATCGTGGATAATCACCAATTAGGAACACTGCTTCTAGAATGCCAATTCCTTCAAGGAATGTCTCCCATTCGTGCTATGCATTATGATGGGATGTTTTGTAGAAGTGCTATGTAAACAACTTGTACCACTACTGAACAGGGGACTTCTTAACAAACATGTACTGCTTTAAGTGCATGCTAATGCCACTTTTCGTTTTCATTATACCAATGCAATATTTAATGCGCCAGTATAGGCTGTTGAAACTGAAACAGTTTTCCTGTAGTGTCCCAGAAGTCTAATTACAAGCCAGCTAATTCTGTTTATCTTGTTCTGTTAGCTTCTTTATTAGAATAAAGAAGCTCTGTAATAGAGTGACTTTTGACTGTATGTTTCGGTGTTAATAAGATGTGGTTTAACTGCTTCTACAAGCTTGTCTCCTAACTCTAGTTGAAAGACAGGACAAACCAGTTTTGCTAAATCTCATATAACCTTTCAGTACTACCTGCCACCCAAGGGTAGTGAGCAATTATTATTGTTTTCCCTTTTTTTCTTTTTTTTTTAAACAACAAATATTTGGTGAGCACCTACCATGTTCTAAGCAGTAAACAGAGTAGAACAAATTCCCTTCTCCTATGCTATGCTCTTATTCAAATGGAGAAATAGAGACTACAAAAAGCATTAAATAAGATATCTAGTACATCAAATGGTGATAAGTATTATGGAGGAAAATAAAACGGGAAGAATAATTAGCTGGCTTGTAATTCAATGGAATATATGACAGGGAGGTGAAATATATTTAGAAGACTTGCTGACTACTTGATGATGTCTAAGTTCCCATCATTAATGATTTAATACTTATATGGTCTTTACTTGGGTCTTGAAATAAGTTTCCCTTCCAAGAACTTAGTAGAAAGCACACTGAGAAGTCTAGACTTCAGTTTTACTTCTGTTGCTCTTCACTTTTATGCTTTTCTCTCTCTCTGGACCAGGTTATTTACTTCCCTGGCTTTTAATCGTATCTGAGAGGTAATGACTCCCAGTGTACTTCTCCAGACCTGATTTGTATTCTAGCCTCCAGAGTATGTTGGATTTTCCCCCTTGAATGTCCCACAGGCATCTCAAAATCAGCATATCATAATATGAACTCACCACCCTACCATTTACTTCTCCACACACATGATCATTTTCCTGAACTCCCAATCTTATTTAAGGGCATCATAATTAAACTTACTTACATAATCCCAAAGTGCGATCATCCTTTGTACAACTTTCCCTTATCTTTCACATCCACATATTGTTCCCAAGGGTAACTCAATGTATTGCTTCATTTTGCTTTCAAAGCACTTGTTTTAAATCAGCGCAGCTAACACACACACACACACACACATACATACATACATACATACATACATACATACATACATACATATCAGACACCATGTTAGGTTTTGGGAACATGGAGTGGAATGAAGGTAATTCTTGCTGAGCCTAAAACATAACCAGACTTCTTTGGCTGGACCAGAAAGGGACTAATGGTGTTAATTTGTATGGTGGCTTCTGTTACAGGGGCCTCAGGGAGGTAATCTAAAAAGGTTGAGGACCTAAGGGCAGTGGAAAAGATATGATGAAGGTTGGTCTCTGTACTCGTGAGGCAGTTTTGTAGTTTTTAATCCAGTATGGAAAGAATGGTTAGAGGGGAGAGGTTTTCATGGAGAGCTCTGTAAGACATCAGGCTATGGGATAAGAGTAGAGTGATAGCATTGATTAAAGCCTCTGGTAATCAACTGTGGCGCAGGTGGAGGAATGGGATTCCCTGCTTCATGGCTGTGCACAGTACTGCTCTGGCATCCCAAGGTTGGTAACCTTCTCTGCAGCGTGTAAGTAAGAAGAAAGAGGATCGCACTAGGGCCGCTTTGAGCACAGAACAGTGACAAATAGAGCAGAAGAGATAGAACAGGAATCGATTTCTTACCATACTGATCAAAATGTGGAGTCCTGTATTCTAATGCAAACTTTAGTTTTAACGAATTTAGGATTGTCAATGGGAAAAGCAAGCATTCTCTTTGAAATCAGGCAGTTCTAGGTCCATATCGCCTATCTTCTAGTTACTGCTGTACAATTGAGGAAGCCGCACATCTTTTCTGAGTATTAGTTACTTGAAGTGTTTAATGGCAATAAGTTATTAAGGTTATTGTGAAGATACATTAGACAAGTGTATGAAGCAGACCTACCACAGTTCCCAGATTACTGTATATTCCCATCATATGGCCTTAATAATAATCACAAGAGCAAAAAACTGAGGTGCTTCTTTGACACCCAGTCCTGTAGGGGGAGTGAGGGATACCATTTTTGACATCATTCATGGAAACTATTTGGAAAAGGCATTTAAAAGAAAATATATTTATTTGCCTATTATCCTTTTCAGAGAAATTAAGATAACAAGAAAGGAAAGGGAGCAAGAGAAAAATGTTCACCATCCATAACACTGCCATTGCTCTTGGGTAGCTAGTGCATGCATATCAAGTCCAGCGGGCTCTCGAGCCTGCAAGGTAAATTCCATGTTCTGTCCACAGTGTGCCAGAGTTACTAACAGTCCTGTTTGTGTTCTCCGTGAAGCTGGCAGAGAATTCCAGAGTACATCATTGATAGCTAGTAAGAGTGAATCCACAGTGTCACCTACTTTTAATCCCAAGAAACAGTAGCATGTGTTTGTGTTTATTTTCCAGTGAAGTAAAAGTTAATGTGAAGAAGAGTCAGAATATCATGTTTACACATGAATTTACATGTTGAATATTTTTCAGTAGAAGGGGTAATTTGTGACAGGAAATAGTTCTTTGGCTTTAATTTCTGCTGAAATTGAAAAGTAATCCAAAGGACCAAAGTAAAGTAAAAAAGTGTGAATTCTGGAAGAAGTTTCCTGAGATTTTCCATTTTGTTTCTTAACACATAGTCACAGTGATAGTATGGAGTTTTCATGGTTGGAGGACTTGGTTGCACAGAACTAAAGGCTCCATAGTTCTCTTGGCAGATGATGATCTGGCAATGGGTGAACTTGAAAATGAGAAGTACAGCCATAGTGTTTATGATATTTAATACCTGAGGAAATTTTGCTGGTGCTCCACACTCAAATTTCTTTATAGCTGCCTCCTTTGTAAATAATGCAGAGGTTTTAGTCCCCAGGAACAATAATACCATAAATGAGAATAATGGAGTAATGATGGTTCATATTTATTAAAGTTCCTAATATGTGCCAGTTCTTTACATGCATCATCTCATGTAATCTTTAAGCTGATACTGTTATTTAGGTACTGTTATTATCCACACTATAAGGAATATGAGACTTATTGTATGTTTAAAAAGTTGACCAGGATGGAATACAGATTTGCAGCAATGAGAGTGGAGAATTGAGCACATTTTCTGCACATTTACAAATGTTTAACCCTTGCCTTGAGAACGATTTAACATAATGGTTAAGAATATAGATGCTGGCATTTTCCATTTTGTTTGTTAACATATAGTCACAATGATGCTATGGAGTTCTCATGGTTGCAGGACTTGGGTGCACAGAACTAAAGGCTCCATAGTACATGGCAAACAAGATTTTAAAAATCACACCTGTCTTCTGTCAGTTATATTCACAATTAGGTCCATGAATTCATGCTGGAACCTACCTACCTGGCATTAAATCTTACATCTTCCATGTCATTTGGCCAAGCTTTTTACCTATCTGTGCTTCATTTTCTTTCTTTTAAATGAGGATGATTTTAATAGTTCCTATTGCATCAATTAGTTGCAATGATTAGATGAATTAATTACATATAAAAGATTTAGGACTATGCTTGGCACATAGTAAATTCTTAAAAAGTGTTTGCTTTTGTATCTAGGCATTTATCATGAAATTTTTAAAAATTATAGGAAAAAAATTAAGGTGCTAATGACTGGGCAAATCAGATTAGGCATTGAAAATGGAACCCTCTTCACAAGTTAAATCCACAGACGAAGTTTAGAATGAGCTTGGTCTTAAGGGAACTTGCCTCAACCATCTGGTTAAAAACTCAAAGTCCATTGCTTCCAGAAAGATACATGCTGGCCCATCTGAATTGACATCTGTGTGCACACTGAAGTCCCGCAGGGTAATTAACAGAGAAAACTCCAGCAGCAATACTGACATAAGCCTGGGGAACTAAGCCATAAAATTCTCTATATAAACAAGTGGCCTATATAACCACAGAATTATAAATTTTGGTTTTGCCCCAGGGGCACCTGAGATAGCCAGATGCTCAAATAAAAATAAATTTATTTCTGAAGTACATGGCAAATACGATTTAAAGAATTACACTTCTATCATTAGGCCCATGAATTCATGCTACATTGTTTCATGACAGCTTTGAATAACATCTCATGACCAAAGCATGAAATGTACTTCTCTGGTTTACCACAGAGTTTAAAAAAGTAAACTTTTATAAATTTATTTGTTTTGTTTATTTTATTTTTGGCTGCATTGGGTCTTTGTTGCAGCAAGTGAGGGCTACTCTTTGTTGCGGTGCGCGGGCTTCTCACTGCGGTGGCTTCTCTTGTTGTGGAGCACGGGCTCCAGGTGCGTGGGCTCAGTAGTTATGGCTCACGGGCTTAGTTGCTCCACGGCATGTGGGATCTTCCTGGGTCAAGGCTCGAACCCGTGTCCCCTGCATTGGCAGGTGGGGTCTTAACCACTGCACCACCAGGGAAGCCCTAAAAAAGTAAACATTTAAAACTGAAGTATAGCGTACATAAAAAGGTTGAAGCATCATTGTATAGCTCAAAGAATTTTTACGAGTAAATGTATTTATGTAACTAAAACCCTGATGAAGAAATAGAATATTGCTAGCTTCAGGAGGCACCCTTTTGGCCTTCCTAGTCACTAATCTCCGAACATAACCACCTTTGAGTCCTAACACTAGGCATTAATTTTGTCGATTTTTGAAATGGAATCATAAAACTTTTACTCTTTTTAGTTGTCTTTCACTCAACATTGTGAGATCCATCCACAACAGAGGCATACCTCGTTTTATTGTGCTTTGCTTTTAATGCATTTTTTACAAATTGAAGGTTTGTGGCAACCCTGTGTAGAACAAGTCTATTGGTCCCATTTTTCCAATAGCATTTTGTGTCCCTGCGTCATATTTTGGTGATTCTCACTATATTTCAAACTTTTTCTTTATTATATTTCTAATGGAGATCTATGATCAGTGATCTTTGATGTTATTGCTGTGATTTACTGAAGGCTCAGATAATGATTAGCATTCTTAGCAATAAAGTATTTTTAAATTAAGGTATCTACATTGTTTTTTAGACATAATGCTATTACACATTTAATATATTACAGTATAGTGTAAACATAACTTATATGCACCAGGAAAAAATTTGTGTGTCTCACTTTTTATGATATTTGCTTATTGTGGTGGTCTGGAACCAAACCTGCAATGTCTCTGAGGTATGCCTGTAGTTTATTTACTCTCGTTGATGCTTCGATTAGTGTTATATAAATAAACCACACTTTATTTATCCATTCTATTGTTGATGGACATACAGATTGTTTTTAGTTTGGAGTATTGTGAATAATGTTCTGAAAATTTCATACATGTGTTTGGTGAACATCTTGAGTCAATTCTGTGGGCAGTATACCTGGGAGTAGAATTGTCAGATCTACGTACACGAGGACATTCAGCTTCAATACAGAATACCAAATGATCTTTCAGAGCCCTTACAGCAATTCTCAGTTCATTGAGTAAGTGTATCAGAATCAGGCTAATAATTTTCTCATGAAATTAAAAAAAATTATTGTGAGGAAATGTGTACAATTCAAAGAGTGTGATAAATATATATGTTTGTATTACCACTGTTCCAATCAAGATGTAACACTCTTCTATCACCTTAGAGAGTTTTAGTGTGCCCCCTTCTAGTTATACTCCACCACAGACAACCATCGTTCTGATTCCTGTCACCATAGGTTAGTTTTGACTATTCTTGAATCTTCATATAAACGGAATGCTACTCTTGTGTCTGCCTTCTTTTGTTGAATATAATGTTTTTGACATTCATCTGTGTTGTTGCTTTTATAAGTATAGCATTCTTTTTTTTTTCCATCGTAATATTGCAATTTCCTTTCCCATTCCACTATTGATAGATTTTTGTGTTGTTTCAAGTTTGGGACTACTATGAATCAAGTTGCTATGAAAATTCTTATACAAGTCTTTTTGAGGACATATCTTTTGGTTTCTCTTGGGTGAATATTTGGGGAAGTAGTTTCTTGGTCATAAGGTAGGTATATGTTTAACCTTATAAGAAAGTTCCAAAGTAGTTGAACCATTTTCAAACCTCATTAGCAATATCAAAAAGTTCTAGTTGCTACATGTCTTTGCCAATATTTGGTTATAATCAAAAAGGCAAGCAAGACTATTCTCATGGGTATAAAATACTATCCTATTGAAGTTTTAATTGGGTTTCCCACTGGTGTAAATGACACTGAACGCCTTTTAATGAGTTTATTGCCCAGTCGTTTGGTAACATGTCTGTTCAAGCCTTAGTCAAGGTTCTTTTTTTTTTTAAATTGGATTGTGCATTTTGATTTGTATGAATTTATATATCTTGGATTCAAATCTTTTGTCAGATATATTTGTTACAGATATTTTCATCCAATCTGTGGCTTGCCTTTACATTTTATTAATGGTATCTTTTGATTACCAGAAAGTTTTAGTTTTAAGAGGTTCCAATTTGACAGTTTTATTTTTTATGCTTGTTGAGGTTTTTTTTGGATATCTGAAGAAATCCCTGCCTATCACAAAGTTGCAGTAATAATCTTCTGTGTTTTCTTTTAGAAAATTTATAGTTTTATCTTGTGTGTTTAGATCCATCTTGAGTTAATATTTATATATGATCTGAGGTAGGAGTCAAGGTTCATTTTTCTTCTTTGTATTTATCATGTTATTCTAGTACCATTAAAAAAGACTTTTTCCCCCCTTTCGATAGCCTGAGAGCATTTGTTGAAAATTAGTTCAATATTTTTGCCAGTTTTTTCCATGAACTCTCTATTTCATTAATCTCTATGTGTATTTTTATGTCAATAACACATTGTCTTGATTACTGTAACTTTATAGAAAATTTTTACAGTTGGTTTTTGTGTATTGACCTTGTATCTTGTGGCAGTGCATAAACTGATATGATCAGTTTATGCACTGACACGATCGTAAGGTTTTTGTACTTTATTCTGTTGCTGTGGTGAATTATTCTGACTGAGTTTTTTGAATGTTAAACCAACCTTGCATTCTTGGGTAAATGCCACTTGGTGAAGTTGTGTTATACTTTGCTCAATTCAGTTTAATGTTTAGTAAGTATCATTAGGTCTATGTGCATGATGGGTATCGGTCTGTAATTTTCTTTTCCTGTAATATATTTGTCAGGTTTTTGTGTCAGATTTTCTCTGGTTTTATAAAATTATTCTGGGAATATTTTCTTCTCTTTAATTTCTGGATTTGTATAGAGTTTGTATTATTTCTTTTTTGAGTGTTTGACTTCATTAGTGAAACAATGTGTGTCTGGTGTTTTGGGATTTTTTTTGTAAAAGATTTTCAATGATGAATCTAATTCTTTAATGATCTATGTTTTTGAGTTATTGCATAAATTTATTGATAACATTGCCTGATTATCCTTTTAAATATCTGTAGGTTTTGTAATGTTATCTCCTCTAACATTCCTGATGTGGTCATTTGTGTCTCTTCTTTTCTTGCCTGCTTTCCTGTGAGTTATTTGATCTTGCTAATCTTTGCAAAGAACCAATGTGTGGCTTTCTTAATTTTCTGTCATTTTTTTGGTCAGTTTTATGGTCTTTCCACTTACTTTGGATTGTTTTATTTTTTGTGATTTCCATTTGCACATTGGATTTTACTTCTCCAATATAAGGAATGCAAAGAGGACACAGTAGAGAAAGAGAGAGGCTTCTTTGCCTATCTTATGAGTCTAATGGGATTTTTTTTGAAAAGGCCATACTGGTATATGTGCAAACTCAGCCATCCACTCTATACAATGTCTGATGTAAAGCCATTAATCATCAACACAGTTGTATCCCTACTTGTAGGGGAGTGTAGTGAAGTGTCCCAAGAGGACAATATTATGCTGCTTCTAAGTAAAGGAAGGGTCCGTCCATGAGTGCTGAAGGAATGAATAAAAATAATAGCAATACTACTAAAAATACTACTCAAAAACCTTTTATCAGGTATTATGTCTGGCTTGTTTCTCTAAATATTTGTGAGATTCATCCATGTTTTTATAGTCATTTTCATTACTGGGTTATATCTCACTGTATATATGTATCAGGATTTATTTATTCAACTGTTGAAAGCCATTTGGTTAGTTTATAACTTGGGCTTATTGCAAATACTGTTGCAGTGAATATATTCTTATGTTTATATTGTGGTGCGTATGTCTATATTTTTTTGTTGGGTGTATACCTAGGAATAGAATTACTAGGTCATAATATGCTCGTACTTACGTTCAGGTTTAGTAAATAACATATTCCAAAATTATTAATCAAGGAGAAATTTCTTTTAAAAGGAAACTGAAATACTTTTATTAAAGGAAAACTAATATCACTGACCATAATTAGAAAATTAACCATAAGATTAAAACATAAATAAAAACTTTGTTTATGTTTGTGCCACTAGCATGAGTTTTACTGCCACAGCATGTGTGGGCACTACACTTTGGGTGATGCAGGTCTATGCCACTTATTAATAACTTTATGCTGTCTAGTCTTATTATATTGCATTGGGAGCTATTTACATTTTTGAAATAGGATGTAATTTTTATCTGTCTTAATCTTTTCTTGAAAATGACAGAAACATTATACTATAGTTTTGCATATCATTTGTTCCATTAAAAATGCCATTTAGTAAAAAGTCAAGCAATTTTTAAACTGGTTGTTTGCCACAAATTTTTTTTAACCTTTGAGCCAGTGATGGTGTTATATAGTAAGCACATGTATGCTTGTGAATTTTTGTGTATTTGGTGCTTATTGATTATTAAGAATTTGTATGTTGGAGTATACCTGAAACTTACATGTAATGTTTTATTTACCTCAAAAAAAAAGTTGGTATGTTAGAGTGAAGAAAGCTTTGGTATTGGAGTCAACAGACTGGATTTGAATACTTTTATTTCCCCTTACTGTGTTAACTTTAATCAATTAATTTATTCATCCTGAGTCTTAGTTTTCTTTTTTGTTAAATAAGGATTTTAATGCATTATAGCATAAAGCTACACAAATATTAAATAAGATAATGACTGTTAAGATCCTGGTACATAATAGGTCTTCAATAGCTGATAATTTTCATCTGTAGACTTTTTCTCCTTGACCTTGATTGAGAATTAAGTGAATTAATAGATCTTTTTTTCAAAAAGTAAATTTGTTTCTATATATGATTTGCTTAAGTATATATTACTATATATTTCAATATGCATAATTCTGTATTTAAAAATATGTTTTAATTCTCAAAGTTTATACCACTTCTAAGAGTGTCTTTCTTACTCCTCCTTTGGAGTAATTTAAACAGAGAGAGAATCCGATTTAATGAGCCATGCAACAGCTTGATAATGGCCAATCTTGTATAATGGTCAGTATAACATGGGCTTTGAAATCAAAGTATGTGGAGTTAAATCTTGGCTCCACCACTTACTTGCTATTATGACAGGTATGTAACCTACTTGAATTTCAATTTCCAAGTCTACAAAATAGGGATAATATTGATACCTCAGTGTCTAAACACAACACAGTCACGCATTAAATAACGACTTTTTATTGAAACTCTCTTTCTACTTTTTTAGAGGATTGGGAATGAAGTCTGTTCTTTATCTTCTGTTTTATTAGCAAATTCATGTCTATGTGTCATGTATTTGTGTGTAAATGAAACAAACAAAAAAAGACACTGCTCATATACCTGATTACATGGTCTTTGTAGGCTGTCACACCTAGGATGTGATGAGTCCTCTGCTTAGTGAACTTGCCCTTGATCTAAAGATTTTGTTTCAGAAATAGATAGCACATTGATCTAATGTTTTTAATTGCTTGGAACAGCACAAGGTGACTATCTGATCTTTCTTTGATCTTTTAAAACATCAATTTGATCTTGCACATTTAATAAATGCAAAAAATAAAAAAATGAATGTAATCATTTTTAATGCAATCTAAGAAACTTGCTTATATCATTTTTTTCAGAGATCTATGATTCTGAGAAAATTAGGGACACTAGTTTTAGTTAGCTCACTAGTAAGTTCAAGTTAAGTAAGCATTCTAGATGCACAAATCTGGAATAAAATTGTAATAGATAGAAGTTATTTAGGAAGTCTGATTGAGTTGATTACATAGCATTGAGCATAGGACTGCAGAAGCAGTGAGAAAGGGTATATATTATAAGGGAAGGAAAACAGATAGTGCAAATATATTTGGATCTGGAAACCATCTGGTTGCTGACACCTCCAATGCCCTTCTCTGGTGGCTCAATGAACATTAGTTGCAATAGTGTTTTAAGTCAGGGACTGTCAAATTCCAGCTTCACTCTTTTTTTTTTTTTTTTTTGCGGTATGCGGGCCTCTCACTGTTGTGGCCTCTCCCGTTGCGGAGCACAGGCTCTGGGCACGCAGGCTCAGCGGCCATGGCTCACAGGCCAAGCCGCTCCGCGGTGTGTGGGCTCTTCCCGGACCGGGGGACGAACCCGTGTCCCCTGCATCGGCAGGCGGACTCTCAACCACTGCGCCACCAGGGAAGACCCCAGCTTCACTCTTTAAAGCTTTTATCTGATTTAATTGGAGTGGCAAACACCAAAGCTGACTTCTTCATGTGCAAAGAGCAACAAATTACCCAGGTTACTTGTGAACTCTGCGTAACCCTTGGTAACCACCACTTGACTATCTGCCAGCATGTAATGCTTTTCTCTGTGGCTGACAGGAGGGAATTCCTGATTTTGGAAGCAATGGATAAAACAGTAGTTGTATATGCTCCCAGCAGAAATAATCACTCTTGAATGAACTGGTCAGGAACAAGCCCTACTATTTTCTGTAGTGCCTATAAATGATTATATTTATCACTTAATAAATGAATAATTCCAAATATAGATGTCCCCGAAGTGTCCAGTAAGACAAGCATGTCAGTTTGATTTCAGTGTTTGGGAGAACCCCATTCTATGTGAGAACTTCTGGTATTAGAAGAGGTAGTTTTGGTTTTTCTTTCTACCCTTATTCAGAGAACATTGCTTTATCTGATGGGTGAAGTGAGGGTCTAACAACGATTGTTCAAGTTTTGCATTTGAGCATGAGGCAACTAGCTGGGTGAGTGTGCTGCAGACCAGATGTTATTGGAGGGTAGAGTCCAAGGGACTGGAGAAGGGACAGGGAGCCTACAGGTTTAGGTTACCAGCAATAAAGCTGCTACTTTGATTGCCATTATCCCAATTCCTCTATCTTTTCCTGAATTGGGTCTGAACTTAGAGGGAGAGAATTGAATGATTTATTGGTTCCCCTATCTCTCAACCTGAATGTTATAAAGATATTACTCCAGTGGACATATTGAGAGATTATCAGAGAACTCTGCTGGCTGAGAAAGCTGAGCTGCTCCTAGGAATGGAACCAGTCATTTGCACACTGCAGGAATTGGGGGTGTAGTGATCAACACTGCTGGCTTTACTTGATTCAGAATCAGTGGGGAGAGCTCAGTAAATCTCTCCTCCTCACAGGAGAGTGCGAGCTACTGATCGCCAGGGCTCCATTAGCTCTGTATGACTTCACTGAAATTAAAATCTGCAGGGCTTGAACCTCCCCTCAGATAGCTATGTGTACACAAGGCCTAATCTAACCTTGTACAAAGTGGTGGGACTTTTTTTCTTCTTTCCCCTCACCCACCATCTAAGTATTTGGGATGAGCTGGCTCCATCCTTCAGAATTTCAATAGGCCCCTGTTCAAAGCAGTGTCTTTGATCTTTATGAAATTAAGGAGTAGGGAAAGCATTGCCAGTAAGACTTAACAGATCATTTCTGTCTGCTGGCCAATATCCATTTGTGCATGTCTGCTCTTTTCCTAAGGAAAAAGAGCCTTTCACAAAACCACCTAAATATGCAGTTGAAATGTTGAAATCAGGTAAATCAGCTGTTATTAATTTGATAGACTGAGGCAGAAAGATACTGGACTACTTTCATGTTAGAGGTTTTATCACCCTTGGAGTATACACTGTGGGCTTGTTATATTAATGGCCAGTCCTAAAATGTTTGTTTTGCTCTTCTCTTGATTCTTGAATTCATCAATAGATACAAACTAAAATTGTTTCCTTGATATTATCAGAGGGATAGTACTGTGCGTTTGCTATTGAAAATTCAAAAGCCTCTCACTCAACCAAAAAAAAAAAAAAAAAAAAAAAGCAATGTCTGTTTTTCTAATGTAGCATTATGTTCCTGTTACCTGAAACCCAGAGATAGACAGATATTGAGACAGCCATTTCTTATGGGAAATAATACTTACCCATCTAATGGGACCACTTAAAAGCATGTACATGGTGTCTGAGATTTGGAATAAGGCTTTCTGCCAAAAGAACAACAGCATTGCTTGGGTTGTTTGATGGGAAATCACAAAGCCATATATTTGTGGAAACCGTTCAGTAAGATAATGTAATATATCACAACAACTGTTGGTTGAATTTTAAAAATATAAACCACAAATGCATGTTGTGAAATATATTGACCTATATACTGTCTAGACATATTAAAGAACTATTTCCTTTTACAGAGATTATTAAGGTGATTATAGGATATCTGTTGTGAGATTAAAATTTATACTAGGCCAGCGATAAGCTAAAGGTAATAAAATTCCTCTGTATACTGCCTTAATCAAGTCAGATAGGCTAGATGACCTCTGAATTTCCTTTAAACTCACAATTCCAAAGAATTTTTTTTTCAAACAAAGTAAACAGCTAGAAATTTGTATTTGCCAAAATGTATCAGGTCAGATAAAAATCACCATGTATGGTGACCTTAATTCTGAGTTTGAACCTATCTATTAGGCAATGACATTATTTAAGGACTATTGAAAGGGAAGCACTAAACTAAGTCCTCAGAATAACTTGAAATTGGAAATTTTTATTTATTTACATATTCATAATATGCCTTCTAAAAAAGGATATAATGTGAATTAGAAGTATAATTCCTGCCTTTTCTACTTGTATAATCTTATGGGAGAGTTAAAAGCAAAAGGACTCCTCTCCTCACCTCCTCCCTGCGAAGAATAGATAACATGTGCACACACACACGTGCAAGTATATTCACGGTAATTATCAAATGTGAGGGTGTTTGGGTTCTGAAGCAATTTGGTATAATTGGTATTATTCAGTTACAACTTAGTAAAGTAAGGGCTGAAAGGAGAATACTGTGCCTTGCAGAGAAGGCATGAGTGATAGGTTTGCAGGGACTGGAGACAAACTTTGCTTTTAGAAACAGGTCTGATCTAAACCTGCAGGTGACTCTGTGGCAGATTTGAAAGCATTACTGCTCTACTCAGGCTGAGATAAAAGGAGATATCTTGAAAAGGTGGAAAGGATAAGCTAAGATTTAATGATTTAATTCTCCCTTTGAGACAAGGCATTGAAAAAGTGAACTGAGTCCCTCCTCATATGTTCAAGAAGTGAGTCTTCTGTTTACAGTTTAATAGACGGAGTGCCTGTTGTTTTACAGTCCAGTCCTCAGCTCTGTTTCTTGCCCAGCACTGAATGGTTGTTTCATGATGGGTAAGTCACTTAACCTTTGTATGTTGTATTCTTTTCATCTGCAAATAGAGATGATAACACTCACTGGTGATGTGTTGCTAAGATTAGGCAGTATATGATTGTGAAGAGCAATATATATGCTAAATAACAATGATAATGCTGTCTATCAGAGCGAATATTTGGATAAGAGAGCCTAGGCAGTTTTGTGAATAGCATCTCCTGCAGAGAGAGGCTTTAGCAAATGATTACCTGGTCTGTGGGACTCATGTTTTGTAATAGAGTAAGATTATCCCTCCCAACCCTCCCCCCTCATACGCCTCTTAAATTTTTGGAAATTAAATACCAAGTCATTTTATCCAAGGGGAGGAAATGAATGTCCTGTGAGGGTCCTTTCTGCAAGGTCCTCTAATTGTGTAAGTTAGAATTTTCTTTCAGGAATTCTGCATTTAGACATTGGGCCTATTGCAGATGTTCAGTGGGGAGGCCCAAGCCTGTACAGCCAGCCCATATCTGAAGGTTATCAATTTATTGAACCTATAATCTCAAGATCTCTTTTCTCTTTCCAGAGAATGTACTTCCTTTGCAACCTTTTCTGCTATCTCCGTTTCTGTCACCTAAACCCACCTCACTTGCTCAGATCTTTAACGGGGTTAAAAATGGTACAGCCAGAAGGAAGAACCTCTAATCACCACCTCTGTGACAGAGACAAGAATTTTGTTAAGGGCCAAAAGACTGCTACCACCTCTTACTTTCTTGAGATGTTCCAAATGGCATGTTGCTATGTTCTGAAGTGAGTATAATGGCATAAGGTCACAGCAAGAAAAATGCACCTTCCCCCCCAAAGCATAGATCTCACTAGAAAATAAAAAAAGAAAGGTCTTCAGTTGGGTTTTTAGAAAACCACGCTTTACAGAAAGGTGAGGGTGAGAGCCAGAGGCATGACTGTTTAATTTCAAACTTGAATTTTCACTTCTTCCTTAAACGAGGCACTATGGTAATTGCATTTCATATGTACTTAGTGTTTAATCTATTTCAGTATCTACTCCCATGAATTCTCTCTGAGCATTACCACACGACCTTATAAAGTAATTAGGATGGGTATTTTTCTTCCCATTTTATAAGTGAGTAAACTGGGACCCCAGAAAGAGACAACTGCATATTCAAACCCTTCCAGTTCTTTTGCAGCCCCCCAAACAATTTTTTTCATTATTTAATATAACTGTTTCAAGAAATTTGTGAATCTTATCCTGGAGAAAAATGGAGTCTCTGAGAGCCTTTTAAACTTCAATCTTAAAAGGAATAAATTCCGCAATAAAATTTAGAACTTATTCTGACCAGCTTAGACAGAATAATATTTCAGGAGTATCAGAAAAATTCCTTCTATTACTCATTAAATAATCCTGCCATATGTTCTTGGAGGAATTTTCCCTTCTTTTGTTTCACGTTAGAGAAAGGACTTAAAAACAATGACTTCTGATAGAGATGACACAACAGCTGAGATTTCTGCTAAGGCCTGATTTCAGATCTTTTTCTGTAAGCATGTTAATGGAAGAGGGAAACAGGTTGTGCTGGCTGAGAGGTTTTACTTCTTGAAAGGAAGGCTAAGAGTGAAGAATAGTGACTCGGGTGATACGGAAAATGTACTTCACTTAGATTGAAGTTTAGCTCAGGGGTATCCTATGGACACGTTGTCTGTATGGATTGGAGCCCATGCTGTGTCAATGGAATGCCTTTCCTTGGATATACCAATCGCTGCATATGCTGGAACATTTGGCAACCCTTGGGGGCCCCCACACTGTTACACAGTCAGTGACAGCACAGGCAGCACAGATGGGCAAAACTTGAAAGCAAAGAAAGCAAACAGTTCCCCCTTATCTGGAATCCTCATGCAAGGTTTTCAGGTGTCCACTGAAAATGGCTGACCTATTATTTCCCCAACTGGTCTTGTGTATTCCTTAAGGCAAGCTTAGGTGGCATTGGTATTCAGGAACTGTTTATACTGTATCAGGCTGCTTCCGCTTGTACATTAATTCTTAATTGTGGTATGCAGTCTGTGACCGCCATCTGCTTAAGCAGCCATGTTTCTCTCTC
Source organism: Neophocaena asiaeorientalis asiaeorientalis (assembly GCF_003031525.2). Lineage (NCBI taxonomy): Eukaryota > Metazoa > Chordata > Mammalia > Artiodactyla > Phocoenidae > Neophocaena > Neophocaena asiaeorientalis. The sequence continues at coordinate 239,553 of NW_020175441.1, read as the reverse complement.
ATTCAGACTTAGTGAAATTAAAATATTGATAAGACTAATTTCACAAGGTGAGGAAGTTAATAGAGGAATTGGAATTGGCGTGTTTTCTGAATTTGAGTGTCCAGTTTTGTCCACAAGCGTTTGCTGTATGCTATTGAGTATGGGTAATTTTTAAATAAATACTTCTGTCCCTCAGGAGGAAGAGCCTTTCATTATCCTGAGAGATGGTGCAGGATGTGGCTCTGCAGGTTTAGCGAAATTTTTACAGTTTCATATGAGTTTCCTAGGTTTTGGTGAGGGAGAGCATATGTAAATTCAGAAGAGTTCTACTTATGAGAAGAATTCATTTGGTTGACAAATATTTTTTGAGACCCTACCACAATTTCCTACTAAGGAACTCTTCAGAAAATTTAGTTATGAGTACATGTTACAATCACATCATTGCAGTCTTGCTGAAGGGATAAAGGCCTCTAGTGGGTCAGTTCAAAGATTCATCCTTAGTAGAAATGTTTTCTAAGAAAATAGAATGACTACATAGTAACATTTAAGCTAAATACAAACATAAGATTATGTTTGGTCAAAGATGGTTAGAGTTTTGGCTGACAGTCAGTTGATAGTTAACTGGTCAGGTGAGATAATTCATCTCCTAGAACAAGCCTTTATAAGACTTGTTTAATGGAATTACATTCCATTAAAGTTCATCATGAAATTGTTTCTCCCTTAAAAGAGGTTTGGGATAATTTTTCTTTTATATGTGTGACACATACCATGTATGTGCTAGGGCTACACATATGAGTGAATCAAGGTCTGAGTCCCTCGAAGAACTCAGAGTATGGTCTGAATTAACAGAAAAGCAGATATGTGAGAGCAGTAAGGAACAACCCAAAATGGTTTCTAAAGTGATTCCAGAGGACAGAGTGTGAAATTGTACAGAGGGGTCTGGGCAGTTGGTCAGCTACATGAAAGGACTCTTCTTGGAGCTGAGTTTTGACAGAGAATTTTTGTAAGTTTTTTCAGGGGGATAGGAGGAAAATTGGGGGAATTGGGAGGAAGTAGAGAGATGACCTTACCTTACAGAGGGGGTAGAGAGCAGAAAAGTAAGTTTTCTGCATTGCAGAACTTTGGGGACTCTGGGTTCTATAAGCATTTGCAGGACTTCCCTGGTGGTCCAGTGGTTAAGACTTTGCCTTCCAATGCAGGGGGTGTGGGTTCGATCCCTTTTCGGGGAGCTAAGATCCCACATGCCTCGGGAGCCAAAAAATCAAAACATAAAGACAGAAGCGATATTGTAACAAATTCAATGAAGACTTTTAAAATGGTCCACATTAAAAAAAAAAAAAAAAACCTTTATGAGCATTTGCACCCTGAAGTAGAGTGTGGTGTTAAGGCTGGGAAATGAGAAGACTGTATTGTTGCAAGAGATGAGGCTAGAAGGATTGTCAGACTGGCCTTCTTTGCCACGCTAAGGAATTTTTTGTTGTTGTTATTGGTTAAAGACTTTATTTTTTAGAGCAGTTTTAGATTCACAGCAAAATTAAGAGGAAGGTACAGAGATTTCTCATACACCCTCTCCCCACACATGTATCCTCTCCCTCATTATCAACATCACTCACCAGAATGGTGCATTTGTCACCACTGATGAACCTACATTGCCACATAGCAATCACCCAAAGTCCTTAGTTTACGTTAGGGTTTCCTCTTGGTGTTGTACGTTCTACGGGTTTGGACAAATGATGTACTCATCATTATAGTGTCGTACAGCCCTAAAATTTCACTGTCCTAAAATTGACTCCTTTCACTTAGTAATATGCATTTAGGGTTCCTCCATGTCTTTTCATGGCTTGGTAGATTTATTTTTTAGCACTGAATAATATTCCATTGAATGTGTATACCACATTTTATGTATCCATCCATCTACTGAAGGACATTCTTCTTTGCTTCAAAGTTTGACAATTAAAAATAAAGCTTCTATAAACATTCATATGCAGGTTTTTGTGGGGCATGCATTTTCAACTCCTTTGAGTAAATACCAAGGAGCACAATTGCAAGATTATATGGTAAGAGTATGTTTAGGTTTATAAGAAAGCAACAAACTGTCTTCCAAAGAGGCTGTAGCATTTTGAATTCCCACCAGCAATGAATAAGAGTTCTTGTTGCTCCACATCCTTGCCAGCATGTTGTATTGTCAATATTCTGGATTTTGGCCATTCTAATAGGTGTAGTGGTATTTCATTGTTGTTTCAATTCACACTAAGGAACTTAAATACGTTATTGTGTAAGGAATTCAAGGTAGTGGGAGATTGTAAGTGGAAAACTGTTGATATATATGATTTTAGAACAGATCATTCTGAAAGCAGTTTATTTTTCATTCTGTAAATATTTATTGTCTGTTTTCCTAAGCATTATACTAGTCACTGGACACACAGTGGTTAAGAAAATAAGTATGGCTCCTGCCATCATGGAGCTTAAAATCTAGTAGGGAAAAAGGTATTAGACAATAAGTTATTGATGTATACACACACAAAAATGGAATGAATGTTACGCTGCCCTCTCTAACTAGGTAACATTCAAATCAAAACCTTAAGAATGGGTATTCAGGGTTAATTAGGTAAAAGGTTAGGGGAAGGATATTCCATTACAGAGAACAGTTAGTGTCTGTGAGTGACAGCCAGGATCAGGAAAAAACTAGCTATGTTTGAGAAATAAAAGAGGCCAGCATCTTTGTAGTAGAGTGAATGAGGGAGAAGCTCAACTAACCCAAGAAAGTTTAATTGAAATTATTTAGCAGCCAATCAGTGCATCATTCACATGTAACTTATTTACATTTTCAGCAAGTTTAGGTAATTATCTAGATCAGGGTGGGCAAAATGTGGCCTGCAGGTTAAATCTGGCCCATTGCCTGGTTTTGTAAATAACTTTTTATCAGAAGACAGCCGTGCTCATTCATTTACTGTTTTCTATGCTTGATTTTGTGCTACAACATCAGAGTTAAGTCATGAAAGAGACTCCATGGCCCCAGAGCCTGATATATTTACTGTCTGGCTTTTTACAGAAAAACTTGGGCTCTGATCTAGATCCTTGTGGTTTAATATACAGTAAACTCGCACACACAGACCCATGTACACATGAATATGCACATACACACAAACACAAAAATCTTGCTTCAGTAATGTCTATATATGAATATAGACATGAATGTCGAAATCCTGATTGGTGTGAGTGCATCCTCCGTTATCACTGAATTCCTCTTTGTTGAAAGAGTTCTGTAGGCTATGTGAGCACCAAGTAAAGGAAAGTTGTTATTCTTCCAGGATTATGGTCAAGGAAAACGTTCTTCCCATAAGGGAAGAATTCAGGATTGCTAGTTAAATATGCCTTAGGATATGTGTGATTCTAAAATAAGTTTTACAAAGAAATCCTCCTCATATTTAGCTTCAAAAACAAAAATATATTCTGCTTTTTTGTAATTAGAAGAGTATATGGTGCATTACTATGTGTAATAAACAAAATTTTAGAGTTGGAAATGTAAAATTACATGTATTAGGGCATACTTCATCATTAATAATGCAGTATAGCTCAAGGTGCAATAACATTTCAAGCAGTATGTATTTTAAATGCTTTATAAAACAGTGCTATAGAAATGCTAATTTTATATAGCTAAATGCTATACAAAATTTTATAAATTCCACTTGAATTTAAGTGGAAATGCATAATGGCAATATATTTGAGAAGTAATATAAAATGTGTCTGTTTTTAGATGCTGCATAATGATTTGCAGTCCCCAAATAGGAAAGAATAAAAGAGACATGGGCAACTCAAAACAAGTATTATGGTTTTTAAATATTATTTTAGAATAATATATGTGTATAAATTATATATAATGTATACATTTTAATGTTTAATAATAAACATCTATATACCTCTTACCCAGCTTAAGATATAAAACAATATGAAAAAATTTGATATTCCTGTGAACTTCCTGATTATATTTTCCCTCTTCCCTAGTAGAAACAATAACTTCCTTTACTTTATAATAATGATTTGGTTATTTTTCTTTGTAAATTAACCATATATACATGTATCCTTAAGCAATATGTTGTTTAGGTTTCTGTTTTTAAAATTTGACATAAAAAATATCATAGTACTTGTATTTTCCTGCAATTTGCTTCTTTTATTCAACGTAATATGTTTGAGACTTATCCATATGGATTCCTGTTGCTGCAGCAATTCATTTTCATTGCCTCTATAGTATTCCTCTATTATATATATATACACACACACACACACACACACACACACACACACACATATACCAAGCTGTATGTGGTAGAATATTTAGGTTGTTTCTAGATTTTCCTATTATGGCCAATGATGCTCTGAATGTTTTTGCACATATTTCTGAATGCACATGTATAAACATTTCTCTAAGAATATATATAGGGGTAAAATTGCTGAGTCTGGCTTATTCCCAACATTACTAGATAATGCAAAACTATGATTGAACCATTTGGCACCTTCATCAGCAATGTTGAGGATTCCTTTTGCTCTACAATCTCTCCAAAAGAGTATATAAACTTTTTTTTTTTCTGGACTGCTAAAGTAAAATAGTGGTGAGTTACATTTTATTTCTTTTGGAATATCCTTGGTTCCTAAATGGGTTGAGTATTTCTCCATATGCTTATAGATCTTTTGTATTTTCTCTTCTGTGAAATACTTTTGTGCCCACTTTTCTATTGGACTGTCCGTGTCTTACTGAATTGAAGAAGTTCTTTACATAATGAGGATAATAGACCTATATTCATTAGATAAATTGTAAACTTTTTTGCCTCTGTGGCTTGTCTTAAATGGAGTGTTTTGAAGAACAGAAGTTCTTAATTTAAATGTCTTTGAATATTTAAAATCTTTTATGTTTAGTGAATTTTATATTTTCTTTAATGTGTACATCTCTACCCTTTGGTAAATGATAGCCTCTTATATTGTGTTTTTAATATTTTAAAGTTTTGCCTATTACATTTAAGTCTTGTATTTATCTGAAACTGATTTTGTATATGGTGTGAGATAGGGATCAAATTTCACTTTTCCCCATATGAATTACAAATAACTCTAGCACAGTTGTTTACATCCTCTATTCCATATATGGGTGGGTCTGTTTCTGAGGTGCCATTTCTGTCCCATTTGTCTAATTTTCTATCTCTGTGCTAGTACCACACTCTTTAATTATTGGGCTTACTTGTAAGTTTTGATATCTGGTAGAGCAAATTGTCCCACCTATTTCTGCTTTGGTAGAATCTTGAAATTGTTTAATTTTTGCTTATCTTTAGAAATTGTTAATTAGACCTTAGTATTGGAAAACAATGTCACTGGATATAAAAATTTCTCCAGTATTTTGAAGATACTATTTCATTGTCATTCCATTATTTCTGTTGAGAAGCCAGTATCAGTCAAGCTGTCATTCCTTTGTAGTAGGCAGTCTTCTTTTTTTTCTCCTTCTGGCTACTTTATCTGTCTATCTATCTATCTATCTATCAGGTAGACAGACAGACAGATAGATCTATCTATCTGTGTTTAACTGTGATATATACAGATTTTGCTTTTTCAATTGTGTCCTGATTGAAATTTGCTGGTCTTCCTGAATCAAAGGATTGGTTTCTTTCAACAATTTTGGAAACTTCTCATTCATATTACATATTTACATATTCTTTTTCTTTTCAAACTCCAGTTAGATGTTATTGGACCTCATCACGCTTGTCTTTCGTGTATTCTAACCTTTCAGATTTTCTGTCTTTTTGCCCCTATGCCCTACATTCTCCCTTCTGAGTAACTTCTTCAGATCTAACTTTCAGGTCACTAATTCTCTTTTCAATTGTGTCTAATCTCCATTTTAACTCATAGATTAAGATTTTATTTTTAGTTACTACATTTTTCACTGCTATTTATTTATTTTTCCCAATCTGCCTGATCAATTTTTATAGCCATTTATTCCTCCATAATAACTTATTTTAATAAGTTTAACAATATTTATTTTATATCTGATATTTTCAGTATTTATTATCTTCATAGGTCTAATTTTGCAATTAGTTTCCATTAATTCTTGCTTATAGAGGAGTTGTTTAGTGATTTTAAAAACAAAAAGTGAAATTTCATTGTTTGGAAATAATCTGTGGGAGATTTTCAGGCCTCTATTTAAGAGTGTTTTCACTGTGCAAGGAAATGTGTTTACTTCTGATGGGTACCTGGGTGCATTATCAACCTAAGAGTAATTTAAACTAAAATCTCACCCTAGAGCTTTTTTCTTAAAAAAGAAGTAGGATTTCTGATTCAAATACCATCATTCGTATGCACCTGTGGTCAGGAATTCTCATGTAAGACTAGTTTAGTTTTTTGCCAAAGCCATGAGAGGAATTTTTCTCTCTACTTTACATGATTTATGTATGTGTGTTTCTCCTATTTTACACACTACCAGTAAAGACTCATACTTTGTCTCTTAACTGTATGCCTGTGGCCAGTTAAAGTCAAGTTGTAGATCACAAGAAGTTTCTACATGCCGTTAGGGCAAATACTATCTCCAGTGATTGCTTATTCATATAAAGTCAAACTTTTTCATAATTTGGGGCCATATGCTTTTCCTTTGTTTATCCTTAGTGTATCCATACTTTAGAAAAATGGTTTCCATGTTTAACCAGAATTATTTGCTGTGTGCTGGGAGAGATGTTTTCTTTCCATAACTGGTCTACAATATTGCCAGAAACATTACTGGATTTTATTCTTCACCACACCCTGTAATTGTATTTATCTAAGGAAAAAGTTTATCTTCGACTATAGTTATGTAGACATATTTATGCACATATTTCTGAAATGCCTTTATCAGTTAGAAAGTAAATAGTTACTCGTTACCTGTCATATAAAAATGCTCTGAGGATTGACAGATTACCTCTGTCTTAATTTTTTTTTGATAAAGTAAACTAATAAAGAGGTTTGATTGTAAACTTGACTGAGAATTATTTGTAAGTCTTTTCAGATGAAATAAAATAGATATTCTGAACCTCTGTAGATATACAGTTTATCTTGGTAAGATGGATTAATATGCATTGGAAGCAAGTATTATATTTACAAGCCATTTTCTTTCATATCCTAGATTATGTAATTAGAAATACTAGTGGACAAATTGAAGTTTTCCTAATCTTTATTAAAGACTGCCTTTCAGGAATATATTCATAAACAATTATAAGCCTTTATCAAATTTGTAGAGTGTTAAGTAATTTAGATAATGGATTAAGCTAGAATTTTTAATAATTAACATTGATTTAATTCATATCTTTCTTAGAGATGGCAATAGTTTTTTTGTATTGGGCATGATAAAACTGTGCTTTTAGTATGAAAAAATCAATTTCATTATATGTCTATTCTTTGTAAGGCTGATCATCTCACAGATAAAATGAAAGTTAGACTGCATGTAGACAATAGATTTGAGTTTTTCACAGTTATGAGTAGATGCACATTAATTTTCTGAGCCTTGCCAAATGATGTATGATTTCAACTTTTAATTTTGAAATGTGGTAAGATAAATATTGAAATAAAGTTGCTAGTAACTAAAGTTTTATGTCTTGTGTTTTTCATCTTACTCAAGATATATGGAAACTTTTTAAATTAGTTAAAACTGTCTATTGTGATGGTTACTTATTTGAACTATCTTCTGGAGTTCTATTTGTTTAGGTATTATGAGGAAGAATCTGAGCAATAAACAAGGTGTTTTCTATTTCATCTATTCACATGTACCTAGATGGCAAGTCATCTGGGTGATGTTGACAGCTGGGACGTAAGCTTGGAGGGAATTCCTTGATAATACTTTCAGGACCAAATGCTACTGAAAAGAAAAGAATGTTTTTGAAAACAGATGTTCTAGCTATATCAGGAAAGAAAAATAAGGCAAATATATTTTGAGCATGTCTGTGCCTGCATTTGTAACTAGAAGTCAATAGGCAATTTTTGGGGGAATTGGAAATGAGTCTTTCACCTCTCAGGGACCTGTGTTGCATGACACTAGATATTGCCTAACAGAGAATGTAACCATAGAGCCTCAGTAGGCACATTACCAAATTGGAGCACACTGATTGCTTATGAAAAATTTCTACGCCAGCTAGACTGTTGGAGTTGAATGGAAACCTGCTGTTTGCCAGCTCTGGTTCCTATTACCAATAGTGGAGGGGAATTGGTCCAAATAAACTATGCCTTTGAGTGAGTGGGCCTGCTAGGGCCCACTTCTGTGACTATTGGATAGTACATGAGCAGCCCTTCATGTAGGGGACACACACAGACACCTCTGAGTATCCTCTTTTTTTCTAACAGATCAAGAGGGTAAAAGAAAAAATCTATAGAAGAAAAAGCAAGGAGTACCAGCTATCACCCACAGTAAACATGACCTGTTCAAAAACTAAGTTTTCTAAATTGAATAGAACCTAACTAAATGATTTTGAATTTTTGGCATAGTTGTGGCATAGACTAGATGTGGCGTTTGCTTAGCTTTCTCATAGTGAAAAGCTTGGATGAAAACCTTGTGGGGAAGATTGAAATGGCCCATCCAATTCTGCAGCTGCTGGAGAATCAACACTTCTTGCCCCAATGCCTCTATTATATCATTTGTTTCTGGATCTAAAAATTCAAATCTGTGATATTAAATGGACAGGCAGACTTTAAGCTGCAATATCACTGTATTATCTGGTTATTTTCCAGAGGCAGGTCATTCTTGCAGAGAGTTCTGAGTTCATAGCACGGGGTAAATGATCTGTGCCAGATTTTTAGGCAGAAAGAATAGTAAGGGCAGAGTTGGCATATACTTGCTTTGGCTGCAATGTGGTTGGGTTCAAGATATTCCAGATTGCTTTAAATCTGAGTAAAATTTAAGGAACAATGTTGTGAAAATGAGCCTACTTTAGCCACACCCCTTAAAGGTTTTTACTCACCTAGTCAGCCAGGTCTAGGAACCAGAATCTTGACCACAAATACAATTTTGCATTTTATATACCTATAACCCCCCTCACATGACTCTCACTGCTTTGGCATTTTGAACAGTATATGCTTTAAACATTTGTAAATCTACAAACCTGTAAATATCACTGTGGAATGTAACTCCTAAAACATTACTAAAATATAACTAAAAATATAACTAAAAGCTCTTGCGTAAATGGTAGCAGTATGTTAGATTCATAATTGTGTCTAGAAGAAATGACACATTTCTAGGAACCTTGGACCTTTGCATCTACCTGTTAACACACAGTAATATGTAACTTAGTTTCAAAATAGTTTTAAATATTTCAACTTCAACCAAATGGGACTAAGAATTTGCAAAGGTATTCGCTTATATAAGAGGAAAACCCTTTCATCATCCTTATAGATTTCCTGCAAATAAATCAGAGACCCATGAGTCACAGTTCTCCCCAACAGACTTGCAGTGGCTTAGTGTTTGAAAATCTTGACAGTGGACCTGAGATATTTCCTTTCTAAACTAGTCTCTTGGATGTATCTTTATACTTGCATATGTGCAAACTAAACGGATTAAAATTCATATGTAAATATGTTAACAGTGTGATACTCATTATTTTCGTGTCCTAGGAGTTGGTAAAATTCTTAATCTAGAAGTAACAGAAATGTGTCTGGCTAGAGTTAGTTCAGTATTTTTATCATAATTCTCTGTTTTTAGCAGTCTAGTTTTGGGGTTTGCATATTGATTCCCTTCTGTGTGTCAAACTTTTCAATGTTTTTTGGTAATCCATGTTGAAACAGTTTCTTGAATCAGAGCCAGGAGAACTTTCAAGTAATCTCCTTGTAGTATTTCAAATTTAAGAGATTTTTGTCTACTCTATTTTTAGAGCTTTAGTTATTTCTTTTCAGATTGCTTAGAGCCTAGATTTATGCAGTGCTGGAAGTTAAATAGATGATTCTAAAGAGGTGAATTCTTTGACATTTTTCTGTGGAATATTTGGCAAATATCTAGGGAAAGGACTCTTTCTGCCTGTACTGTTGGAATCAGTAAAGTTTTGTCAATAACTTGAAATTGGCAAGGATACTTCAACCTCAGCTTTTGACTTCAGCTTTGAATGTTCAAAGTTATTTTCCATTACCAAACATATCAAAACAAAAACATAAACATGGAAAGCCATGACTCACTTCTGAGAAGCATTCTGTAGCATCTATTCCTGGCTGCTGTGGCCTGGAACTGGATTGTGTAATTTAACTATCTCATGACAACTTCTGGGAAGAATATCCTGTACTTAAAAAGAAAAAAAAATTGTGTATTAGCTTTTAGATTAGATAATGGGAATGATTCTCTTAAAACCATTTTTATTTTTGAAATGTATGTAAAAGTTATTAGGGAGTTTGCAAAGCAAAGCAGTGGTCTCAGTTCCATTATCTTAAACTTTTTTTTTTTTTTTAACCTATCCTGTCAACATCTGTGGATGTTTCTAAACTATGATTAAGAATATTGTTGCTGTGTAGTATTTATTCTTCTTCACTGTATATCATTACACATTTTGATTTATGTAGGAAAAACCTCTCCCTAAAAATTCTCCCATTTCTTCCCAGTCCATTCTTCATTATATCATCATATGTAAGACTGTTCTTTTTTCAGGCATATCACATCACAGCTTCTGGGTTTTGAGTATTAGCTCAAATAGGTTTTTCTGGTAATAATTCCTCCTGAATTTTTTTAATGATGTTTTCATTCTATAAATATTGTCACCTCCACTGTATTCTAAAATATAGACGAAGTGAGCGAGTGGCATGGACATATATACACTACCAAATGTAAAATAGCTAGCTAGTGGGAAGCAGCCGCATAGCACGGGGAGATCAGCTCGGTGCTTTGTGACCACCTAGAGGGGTGGGATAGGGAGGGTGGGAGGGAGATGCAAGAGGGAGGGGATATAGGGATATATGTATACATATAGCTGATTCACTTTGTTATAAAGCAGAAACTAACACACCATTGTAAAGCAATTATACTCCAATAAAGATGTTAAAAATAAATAAATAAATAAAAGTATATTGTGAATCTCATTGTAAAAGGTGGTAGATAACAAGTACTATCCATGGGAACAATTTTGCATTTTCTAAATAAATTGCTTCAATTTATTTTCATCATTTTTCCAAGTGCCTCAGGCATCAATGAAAATAGGCTCATTAATTGCTAAGTAAGTAATTTTTCCACAAGTATAGTCTCGTTCCAAACACTCATTTGTGCATTTACCATGCGTGACCAAAGAATCACCAAACGCAAACCTAGTTATTAAGTGAAATACACATTTCCTTGAAAAACAGGCATCAGGGTCAAATTAAAATCCCACACAAACAATTGCATCACTCATGATCGTTGCTTGAAAAGTAAAATGCCAACTTACTTACTTGGATGGGAAAGCTTAGAGTCATCCACGTTGTTAGGGAAAGAGTGTAGTGTGGATATAAAAGCTTCTATTTCTTGACCCAGGTTGAATGTTTTCTGCTCCAAACAATCTTTCTTCATTTCCTCCGTTAAATTAAATATGATCTCTCTGATTTGTCATCACATCTTAACTGTGATTTTTCTCCATATTGTATTCCTTGTCTTAGATTTATTTAAGCACATGCCTTATCTACCCATTAAAATGCAAGTTTTTTTTGATTGCATGGAGTTCATTTGATCCATCCTTACAGTACTTCACTTAGTACCTTGGACAGAGTAGATGCTTCACTAAGTGCTTGGTGAAAGCATGAATAATGTGATAATTATATAAAAGTATTTATTATAGAGAGATGGGTAGGAATAAAACTGAATTAAAAGAAACTTTATGTTGGTTTATTTCTTCCCAATTCTGCTTTTATGCAAAGCACGAGTCTCTCCATTGGTTATTTGGATCTTCATTTATTGAACAGGAGTGATGCATCAGACACAGAAGGACGTGTTCTGCCAGTTTTGAGCTGCTTGTAATTCGTGTGTGCAGAATTATGAAACAGACTCAAAAATGTTGGCTTATCTTAGGCAAAACACAATTTCCAAGTTTTTAGGAAAATAAATTTGGAAAACTATGAGAGATTTGTAAAAGACCCGGCAGTCTGTTGGTTCCTGAGTGTTGTTACTTTGATTGCTATTGTTACTACCATACTTCTCGTCGGCATTTATAGAGTATTTTTATTTGTCTTGTGTTTCAAAGTAATATGTGTAGTATAGTGGGTGTATTTTGTGGCTTGGGGCTTTGTGGTATGAACAAATGAATGCAATTCAATTAACAATTGTTGATTGCTTTTTATATGAAAGATTCTTTAAAGTCTCTGTGTTGGATGGGGGAAAGAGATGAAAAAGAAAGAGTTAAGATCCAGTAGAGAAAAAGGGTATATTTATAGCTAACATTGTGAGAGAAATCAAAAACTGTTTACCTTAAGTGATATAGATTTTTGTCTACTTAAAGACAAGGAAATGGGCCTGGGAACTTGAGGTCTGTTTAGATTCTATATGGCTCTGACTTTATAAATCATGAGTAGAGGAAGACAAAAGGATTTTGAATTCCAATTTTTAAAAAAAACCACAGCATAGGGTGGCAAAAGGCAACATTATGGTAGCTTGTTGGTTTCAGCCAATGTCATAATGTTTTTAGGTAGCAATATCAGAATGCTTTTGGAATGATTTTTGTGTTCCTGGTACTATACCAAGCTTGACTATTTTAATTAATAATAACCCTTTTATGCTATATTAATATTATTCAGGTGAGAAAACTGAGGTTTAGAAAGGCAAAGAAATGTGTTGACCATCACAAAGATAGAAAGCAGGAGGGACTGGTCAAACAGCATTAGACCCTCAAATGTGTACTTCTAAGCACTAGGATTTATTTCTTTATCATAGTGATTGCCTGTATAAATGAATACACTAATTTGCTAATCCTAAATTTATCTTTTTATTCATACTCATTAAAAATAGCATATGATTTAAACTCCACTAAAGAGACTAACAACGTGAAGTAAGAATATAAAACAACTTCATGAACTTTTGTGGGAGTGTAAATTGGTACACCAATTTTGGAAGACTGGCATCATCTACCAAAGTTGGAAAAAACAGTTATCCCATTGCCTAACAGTTTTGCTTACTTGTGTGTATGTATGTGTATATATATATATATATATATATATATATATATATACCTTAAGTGAGTGTTTTTGTGTACCAAAGACATGTACAATAACATTTATATCAACATTTTTGATAATATCCCCAAACTTGGAACCACTCAAATTTTCAATCAGCATTAGAATGTGTAAGGAGATTTTGGTATATTCATGGAAGTGAAATAACATATGGCAATAAAAATGCAACACCACATTGTTATCCCACCATATTAAGCCAAAGGAGACAGACATAGCAAATAAATATGTCTTATATGACCCCATTTATATAAAATTTATATAAAATTTTAAAAATAAGCAAATATATGAGTTAGTAGCTTTGGAGGTGGCTCTGGAGTGTTAGTGGTGTACTATTTCTTGACTTCTTGCGGTAGTTACATGGCCATATTCCTTTTGTGGTTATTCATTTAGCTGTGACCTATGAATTGTACACTTTTCTAGGTGTATTTTTACTTCATTAAAAAGTTAAACATAATAGCCATTATTTGTGGGCAAGGAGATGTTCTGGTTAAAGAGGGAGTTAATAACTGCCACAAGAAAAAAATTCTGCATAGCTCTTGTAATTGGCTTGATAACCTTTTCCAAGAGAGGTTGTTTTGCCTTTAAGTACAAAATACACAAATAATATAGCATTACTTTAAATATTTGAAAGTTTTATTTGATAAGGATTATAGAAGTAGAAGATAAAGAAGGTATGGAGCATTGAGGCAAACATGTATCTCTAATATTCATTGGATTCCTTACCATTGTTTTCTTTTAGAGTAGGAGGGATTATCAAATCACTCTGGTAATTTGGTTTGATTTTGTTTTGAGATTTTACACAAGTGTCAAGTGAGAAATTAGAATATTGTTGAAGTTCCAAGTGCTTCATAATCTGTGCTAAGACCAGACATTTTGGGGACCACTCACCAAATCCCTGAATATAATCTCATCTTTGGCACTTGCTCTAGTTGCTGGAACAATAAGCATTCTAATTTTTTTTTGAAGTAAGTAGTTGGTCATTGAAAACAGATATATACCCTCACTGTAAATATTGTTGGCCTCCTTTGGAGCAGGGGGTGCCCTCAGTGAACTTTGTCTGACTGACATGAAGCTGGCTTTAGTCACTTTGGTGCTTGGGTCCAGTCAGCTCAAAGTGCAGTCTCTTCTCATGATTCAGGTGAGTTTTTGTCTTGATAAGAGCATAGAGAGGGTAATTTAAGAACACAGGCTCTAGAATCAAACAAATCTAGGTTCAAATACCATCTTTACCTTTGCCTATATGCTGACCTTGGAAAATTAAGCTTTCTACGTGAGGTAATAATATACTATTGATGTGCAGATTTGTTGAGATAATGCATGTAAAATTCCTAGCACAGTATCTGCCGCAAAATAAGCTTTCAAGGAACGTTAGCTGTCATTTGTTAATAGCTATTATTATGACTTGAATACATGATGCTTTCATGTGTAACAAAGTACCACATTAACTCAACTGACCCAAGCACACAAATGAAGGGAAATAAAGCAGATCCAACAAATTGCTTTAAGTAATATATTACTAATTATTCATGTAAATAAAACCAATACACTTTTGTGTAATAGGAAACTTTACTCATCTAGAAAATATAATTTTTGTAAAAGCTACATACAATGAATATTTGCCTCAGCATATATTTCTAGATACTCAGATCTAATACAAGTAAAACCAGTTTGAAAATCGATGACTTCTAGTTAGTTCTTTATACCATAAATGCGTGTTTAAAGTGCTTTTAGTTGGAAAAAAAAAAAAGGTCACCTATGTACTTGAAAGATTGAAGCCAAAGATTGAAGGAGATATTTTGCCATTCTTCATTTTATGTTTAAGCTTTGCTGAGATCAATGAATTCCAAATCATTATGCATCAGTTAGTAGGTGCAGAGGGAATGCTTTAATGTCTGGAAATTTCATCAACCTCATTCCTCTGGCAAAAAAGGAATTGCTTAGGTGAGTGTTCTCAAGACCAACACACTATACACATCAGACAGCTAAATATATGTAAACACGAAAAAGTTTGCATTTTCAGCAACACAGTCTGGTTTTCAGAGACTTAGTTTTGAACTATAGCTGCTGGTTTCTCAAAATATATTTCACCATCATCAGCCAGTGCATGACAGAGGAGGTACCACGGGATAACAAGGTGCTCTTGTTATAGGATGGTAAACACAGTACATGCTTCCTGCTGCTTTATCGGATAGGCACTTTCTTTCCCAAATAGTTTAGCAAACGTTTGCCTCCCATACCCAAACTGTAAGAATGCCAGCTCTCTCAGGAGACAACTGAAATCCACAGCTACACAATTTCCCTTTTTCTTAAGGGGAAAAGTTTAAAAATAACCAACTTTTCTCAGCCGTGTTAAGCGTATCTTTTCCCTGGGAATCACTTTGTTTTTATATTTTCTGCCTCTCTGTTAAAATTGAAAACGTGAATGCTTCATTGCCTAAGAAACTGAGTACACTTGCTTTCTGAAATGTACCTTTTAATGTCTTTTATGATTTTGTTTTTCTTCCCTTATTTGCACTTTCAGCTGTGGATGAATTTCCATGCAATGCATCATTTCTTTAAGAGTTTACACACCAGAAGAAATCAAAATGGAAAATGGTATCTATTAAGCGAGAACAGCTTTCTCAAGTCCCCAGCAGATGCTGTTAGTGAGCAGCCCTCTGTTTGCTCAGCACAGCAGATCAGTTTAACCCTCCGTAGGGCTGCCCGGAAGAAAGTGACATATTTCTGGTTGTTGAACAAATGAAGCCATTCTTTACTTGACTTTACCCTCTTGTTGTTTCAGAATACAGTGTAGACCTGGGGGTTTGTAAATTTGTGTCACACATCCCTCCACCTTGTCTAAGATGATTTCTGTTATTATAACCCACTGACTTCCATATGGCTGGTTCCCTGTGGTCAATTCTGTTTTTGTGCTTCCTCCCTCACCATTCCACACATCGTATCACCTAGCACCTGCACACATACGTTCCTTTTGTTTTTGTTTTTTTATAAATTTATTCTAGTTGACTGAAAGCTGTGGTCTCCATCCCCCATTTCTCTTCATAGCTTGGGACAGCATCAATGAATCTTTCTCTGTTGGAGGCAGCCAGTTGGTTTGTGCATGAAGTCTTTGCCCTGCCTTCATTTGGGGAGCAGCATGGTAGCTGAGCATCTCTTTGAGTAGACCTGTACTGTGAAGGATGAGTAGTGCTAAGTCTTGGACTAAACAGAGCATGACTCATATAAACAGTATCAGAAGGGATAAAGCCTGAGGAGGGATAGTAGGACAGAATATCTGCTTTGCAATCCATATTCTTCACACTGGCAGGGGAGGTGTGTGATGAAGTGGATATGTTGAGTGGCAGCATAGTGCTCCATATTTCTGACAACTTTCCTGCTATTCATGGCTTGTCCCGTCCCTGTGTCAACTGTGTGTGTAACTTGAAGACTTGCGTGCTTATGTGTAGGCTAAGTTCCCTACACTGGGTGCCTCTCAGTGCTGTAAACTCCTCTGTAAACCAAGAACCAGGGTTTCCCACTTCAAGTGGCTCTGGGGATGAAAGTTATATCGTACACAAGAGGAGTAAGGGAGTTTCAAAATCATCTATTTGGACCTTGAAATAGAAAAGTTGTTCACAATTAAGGAATTGAAAAGGAGTTGCAGCAGAAGACATTCAAATTTTCCTTCCTAGTTATTTACTGTGAAACCTAACTCCATTCCTGGAGCAAAATTGATGGCATTTTAGGACTTTAGTGTTTTTCAGGTGTCAATAAATTTCTGCTAGTGTCTCTTAGCCTCTCTAATAGCCAGGAGGACCAGTAATAAAACATAGCAAAAGGTTTTAGTAGAAGAAACTAATATTTCCCTATATGATTTAGATACTTTTTAGGCATTCTTTTGACATTCGACTTGAATAATCCATATTTTTCTGCAATTAATTTTTAGCCATTTTATTGTCAAATATAGCAAAATTAAACAAATGTTTAACTTGTTTGTCACAAAGTCATCTCCCTTTATACAAGCAATGTTAAGTAATTGAGCACTGCCAAGGTAGCAGAAGGCCCCCTCACAACTCTTCCCAATCATTAGCGCGTCTCCTCCTAATATTAATCATTTCTTTACTTTTTTTTTTTTTTGCGGGACGCGGGCCTCTCACTGTTGTGGCCTCTCCCGTTGTGGAGCACAGGCTCCGGACGCGCAGGCTCAGTGGCCATGGCTCACGGGCCCAGCCGCTCTGCGGCATGTGGGATCTTCCCAGGCCGGGGCACGAACCCGTGTCCCTTGCATCGGCAGGCGGACTCTCAACCACTGTGCCACCAGGGAAGCCCTAGTTTTACCTATTTTTTAAACTTATTTAAATGGAATTATGCAGTATGTATTCTTTTATGTCTGGCTTATTTTCCGGTATGTTACCTTTGTGAGGTTGACCTTGATGTCACATATGACTGTTTATTATCATTGATGTATGCTATTCCTTCGTGTGATTATACATATTTTAAAAATCGTTTATACTGTTGGTTAACGTTTGGCATGTTTCTTGTTTTAGACTCTTACAAACAGTGTGGCAATGAACATTCTTATTTGCGTCCTGTGGTATACAATTGCACAAATTTCTGTTGGGTATATAATCAGGTGTGTAATTGCTAGGTAATAGAGTCTGCATATCTTCAACTTTATTAGGTGAGACCAAACCATTTTCCAAAGTGGTTGTACCAATTTTCATTCTCATCAGCAGAGGATAGCAGTATTTTCATGGGTTTGTTTCTGGGCTCTCTACTCTGTTTTTCTATATCTCTTCCCAAATACCATACTTTTAAAATTGCTGTAGCTTTAAAATAAGTTGCAACATTCGGTACAATAAGTCTATCAAATTTCTTAAAGATTATATTGGTTGTTCTGGACATTGGTATTTCCAAATACATTATGGAATCTACATGTCAATATATAAATACCCACACACAACCTGTTGAGATTTTGATTGGGATAGAATCTATAAATTAGCAGGAGAATTTATATCTTTACAGTATTGAATCTTCTATCAGTAAACATAGTTCATCATTCTGTTTATTAGGTCTTATTTCTCAATGTTTCATAATTCTCTGTGTAGAGGTATCATATATCTTTTGATGAATTAATTCCTAGTTATTTGAATTTTTGTGACGTTATCAATGACATCTTTTTATGTTTTATTTCTTAATACTTGATGTTGCTACATAGAAATGCAATCAGTGTTTACATATTTGCATTATATCATGCAACTTTTGTAAACTCATTAATTTATGCTAATAATTTAGTTGTAGAATTTGCATATTTTTCTGTAAACACAGTTAAGTCATATGAACAATGTTTTATTTTTCCTATTTCAACTCAAACAATAGGTTTGATTTATTTTACTTTGTGAATCTTTCAACATTTCACTGTTAAATATAATGTTTCTGTAGGTTTTTTTGTATACCCTTTATCAATAAGGTGAATTCTTTCCAGTTTGCTAAGCATTTTTTTTCATTCATTTAAAAATTAAAAAAAACATTGTGGTGAAATACAACTTAAAATTTACTATCATAACTTTTTAAAGTATACAGTTAAGTACATTCACATTGTTGTAGAACTATCACCACTATCCGTCTCCAGAGCTCTTTTCATCTTTAAAACTAAAACTCTGTACCAGTTAAACAGTAACTCCCCATACTCTCATTCCCCCAAACCTGTGGCAGCCATTTTCTACTTTCTGTCTCTCTGAATCTGACTACTCTAGGTTCTTCATAGAAGTGGAATGACAGAAAACTTGTCCTTTTATGTCTGGTTCATCTCACTTAGCATCATGTCCTCAAGGTTCATCCGTGTTGTAGCATGAGTCAGAATTTCCTTCCTTTTTAAGGCTGAATAATATTCCATCATAGGTATATACCACATTTTGTTTATCCATTCACGTATGGACAGTTGGATTGCTTCCACCTTTTGGCTATTGTGAATAATGCTGCTATGAATGTGGATGTAAAAATATCTGTGTTCCTGCTTTAAATTCTTCTGTGTATATATCCAGAGGTGGGGCTACTGAGAAAACCTTGTGTCTGTGCCATGGGCGTAATTTGAAGACCCTAAAGCAGAGCACTCAGGCCAGCCAGGGACACTTAGAACAAGCATCAAAGTGGATTTAGGTACAAATTCTGATTTCCAAAGTTGGTCAAACGGTACACACTTTCAGCTATAAGGTGAATAAGTTCTCAGGATCTAATATACAGCGTGGTGACTATAGTTAATAATACTGTACTGTATACTTGCAATTTGCTAGTAGAGTAGATCTTAAGTTCTTACCATACACATAAAAAGGTAATAATAACCATGTGAGGTAATGGATGTATTAATTAGCTTGATTTTGGTAGTCATTTCACACATACATAAATCATCACATTGTACACATTAAATATATACAATTTTATTTGTCAGTTATACCTCAATAAATCTGAGGGAAGAAAACCCCAAAAGCTGTTTTGTTTTGTCACTTGACCTGGTAGATCCAGTTTTTCTCTGGGTTCACTCCAGGTCCTTTGTCTCTGTCTCATGTCCAAATATCACTCACAGAAATGTCCATATTTGGAGGTTGGGGAAGGGTTTAGTTCTTCAAATAGACTGTGGGCTAGTGGTAGTGGGGAAAAGGAAGGTTGGATCAAATGGCAGGTGAGTATCTTACTTAGCATTGGAAAATGATAAATATAAGCCAGATATAGCTCTGATAATGTCTGTGTTTCTTTTACTCAATTGCCATGGTTGAATCTTATAAGGATATTCTCCTTCCCAGTGAAAAATTGTACTGCCTGGATGAAGGGAAGTAAGCAGTGCCTGGGCTAGGGAGGAGATGAGTGGCATCCTTGGATTGCGTTTGGAGTCCACAGGTATTGCCAAGGGACAGTCAGACAGAGCTTATCAACTACATTAAAAAAAAATGAATCTAACCTTTCATTCATCAAACAGAAGCCTATATAAATGTCACTGAGCATCAACATTCAATTAACATTGTGGCTTATTCATCAGTTAGGGATATATAGTGTAAGGACTCCTGTGGCTCCTGAAAAATAATTGTAAACACCTTCCTTCAGCTGTCTTTAGGTGAGGATGCCTCACCTGCTATATGTCAAGCACCTTTCATTCAATCTTTACTTTAGACATTTATCATATAGTCCCTGGGTAACACGCTGGTAGGGTCTCACACTGGGTCATTGTGCATCAATATTCCAACAAAGAGTCAACCCCTGGGAACCTAGCACTGACCACCCATACCCTCATGCCCCGCGAAAAAAACAAGGATAAATAGAGTTGTTCTGTGCTTCTTAGTCTGTATAGTATATTGTTTACAAATAAACGTTTGTTAGAGGGGAAAAAGGAGTTATAGTTTTCTGATGTGTCTGCATTCAGCCCTTCCTCAGGGTGTACTTTTAATTCTGCAGCCAGGGTATTAGCAATATTAAACTGAAAATGTCACAGAATGTCAAATCTGAAAATGTCACTGGGAAAGGGGAAAAAAAAGATGGTGACCCTGTACCATCCACAGATGAAATAAATATGCCTCCCTGGTATTGTACAGTGGTTTTTTTTAGTGGGTATAATTTTATACGTTTTGCATCCTATTAATTTTCATGGCATCAATGGAGAAATATTAGAACAGCGAGATTGCTGAAGACAAATTAACTCATCAATTACATGTATGGGACAGTGGAGACTGAGTTTATTTCACCATTTCGAATTGCAATAAAACTGTAATTACTAACTCATGGAATCTTCATGGAAATCTGCATTCATTACCACTTTATGTGAAGTCAGTGACTGCTGTATACTTAACTTTCCTCTATTATCTACTACGAAGTAGAAATAGTAGAAGGCAGTTTAGAATTAAAGCAGCTGTCTTACTCATTCCCCACAGAAACATTTTTGTAATCATCCAAACTAAATTTTGCCCATGAAACCAGTGCGATTAGTTTGTATTTAAATAGTGCAGAAAATGGAAAATGAATATATTGTTTGTTCAAGGACACAATTCTCCATTTCTAACTCTCTGCTACTCTTCCCTCTTCCATCTTTTCTGTACATACTCAAGTACAGCACGAAGAGAGTTGTTTCTTTCAGGAAGAATGGCAAAGGGGAAAAATGAAGCCAGAAGATTTAGGTTCAAATTCTGTCCATGCCATTTTCTGGCTTTATGGTTTTGAGCAAGTTATTTTACTTCTTTGAAATTCACTCTCTTCATTTGTAAAATGAGGATTATAATGCCAGCCTTCTAAGGTTTATGTGAGCATTAAGTGAACTAATATATGCAAATGCCCCTAGTGTAGCACCCAGCATTTTAATGTTAGTTTCTCTTCTTTTAAAGAAAACTAGAAATTATAGGCATTACATACTGTGTCATGAGTTATGGAGCAAATTGAATTTCCTCGACGGTTTTGTATCTAGAAGGATCAAAGCTGCATTTATTATGCATAGACCATTTATTTTTGTTTTTGTATCTTTAAAATGGTTGAAAAGTGAAGTTCTATATAAAATGAAACTGATCTTTTAACCATATATTTTTTATTTGCCACTATGAATTAATTAAGTCTGAAAGCCATCATTTAAATGTTATTTTTATTTCTTCAGTCAGTAACTGACACCTGGGAAATGATAGATCACAGATGTAAGGAAGGGGTCATATAGGGGCCGAAATCACCTGCATTTTATTTTGGGATCAGTGATGCTCCTCAAAAGTCTGTTTCTGTCAACTGAAGTTTTTTGATGTATGTGCATAAACAAGCAAAGGAAACAAGCGTCAGTGGTGTAGGCGCTATCTGATTGAGGAACAGAGGATATAAAGCTTGCTCTCTGATCTTAGCGAAAAAAGGAACACAAAGACTTGGGATAGGGACTAGTTAAAAACATAAAATGTAAGCAGAAAAAATCTTTTAAACAATTTAAAAGTAGTGAGGGAGCTTAGTTGGTAGTTCTAAAATTCCAGCCACAAGCAGCATTAAGTATGTTTAATCTCAGCTCTGCCTGTCAGACTAACTTTACATTGTGCTGATTTCTGAAGCTATCAGTACTCAGTTAAACAGTTAAGTAAGCACAGGTAGGAATAAAACTAAATTCTGTGCATTTGCTACCATTTACTTGGTTGTTTCTGGGCATCTTTCCATACCCCTTAAAGGTGTAGATGTTGCCCCTGAATCATGTCAGCCTGGGAAAATGAACTGATTACTTTTTAAGCTGATCTGGCCAATTACACATGTGCTCCATGGGCTTGAATTGATCAACGTATATGCAGCTCAACATTTGTGTTGTTGGCCAGAACCCATTGAGCAAAAGCCATGCCTCCGACGTCAGCTGCTTAGGCTGAGTCTACTGACCAGTGCCAATATATGGCAATATAGCATGGAAAAGAAACATCGAAACATTTGGGGGACTTGATGATCTTTAAGACACCTTCCAGGTAATAATTACACTCTGCAAAACTGATAAGGTTTAAATGAGTGAATACATGTAGGGCTCTTCTAAGAGCTCCTGCCACATAATAAGTCCTTAATCAACATAAGCTATTATTATTATTACTCTTTTTACTGTTTGTATAGTAAAACTAGGATACAGTTGCCAATTAGAGAGTGATGTTATATCTGCATGCAGAAAACAAAGGAAAGGTGAATGCAGCTGTTGATGATATCCAATTGAAAATCTCAAGTGAGAAAACCCATGCTCTCACCTTACTTAGTATTGATTAGTCACAGCTTACCTGTTGATATGTACAATCCGTTATGATGCTAAGAAAAAAAGTGTTTAGTGAAAAAAATGGTTACATTTATAAATTGATATCAGTTAGCTCTCTTGAATAAAATACACATTTTCAATATAAACTCAAAATAGATACAGCAAAGATCATTTTTATTCTAATTCCTTTTAATTCCAAGAACCTGTTGCATATTGTAAACCTGTTGGTGCAAGACATTGGAATGAATTCATAGAAGTTTATTCAGCAATGTTTATAGTTTATACCTAAGCTGATCTAAGATGTTCTGTTCCTGCCATTATCTGTCATACCATCTCTGGCCCTTGCTCAACTTTCCTTCTCTGAATATTCTGAATTGTATTGATAAGATTCAAGGAAAATAGGAGGATAGTTAATGGTAAGGGTTTGTTTAAAAAAAAAAAAAAAAGTGCATTGTGAGCAACTGAAAGTGAATTTGATTTTTTCAGAAATGTAAAGCCATGCTGTCTGGCTCCTGCTTTGGTCAACCTTGGCGATATAGTGTTAGAATATTGACTGCTGTGTCAGCATATAGGAAAACCTTGTTGACAGCACTTATTTTTCAGTGTTTTAAACGTAAATAAGAACCTTAGCATCTCAAATTATCTGCTATATTCATTTTCCCCTTTCTTCTTGAATTTACTCTGTTGGCTTGTGCATTCCTGAACTATTTCTACTTTCCTGCTTTCTCTATCATCTCCTTCTAAATGCAGGCCTTTCCCAAGGTTCTTTCTTTAAGCTTCCTTTGCTTCCCCCTCCCAAACTCATAGATCTGGCTCAGTAGGTATTCTCTTTTTTACACGGATAATTTCCAGCTCACTTTGACATATGTCCCTTGACCTAGCATCAAACTGCCTCCAAGATATCTTTCCTTAGATAAAATATCAGCCAATTATACTCAACATGTAAAACATGAGTGTTTTTATCCAGTACCACCATTTTCTTTGGGTAATCCAGTCCTTGGCAATGGTACTCCTTTTCTTCCAGGTGCTAAAAAAGAATGTTGACTCCCTGCATCCAGTAATTTTGACTTAACCCTACATCTGATCAGATTCTTTGACCTATGGGATTTCTCCTTTATTCTCACTTTTACGTTTTCACTACCATCACTCTAATTCAGGCCACAATACTTATAGCCGAAGTGGCTACAGTGACATTCAAGCTGCACCCCATTTCTAGTTTCTGTCCATCTTAACTGCTGCAAAATTAGACTGAGACTTTGGTCACACTCCTTTAAAAGCTGTGTGGTCCATGCAGCCACAGATATTTACTTTCTGGCCTTCTACAGATAAAGCTTTCTGACCCCTTCTCTAGACCAGTGCTTTTAAAAGTTTAATAATTTAGTATGTCTTAGGTTAGGCCTATGATTCTGAATTTCTAACAAGCTCCCATGATGCAAATGCTCTTAGACTACAGATCATACTTTGAGAAGCAAAGCTCTAGAGCAAATTTACCTCATAAAATATTCACAGAGAGAAAGTATCTATGGTTTCATGACCAAATCAGATTGTAAGTTCACCTCGGAGCTTCATGGTACATGTACATATTAATATACTAAGTTTAAGAATCTCTGACATAAAAACAAACAGAAAAATAAAGCAAAATGAAACAAAACACAAAACATGAACAGTTGGTCACCTTATGAGTTCTGTCCCTTCTAAAACTGGCAAAATCTGTCCTTCCTTTGGTTCGTTTCTAATGTTCCCTCTTTAACAAGGGTAATAACAGTTCAACCTTCCTCATATTTTTAGGTATTCTTCCTCTTTTACACTACAACTGGCCATATTAAATGGTCAATAAATTTATATATATTTAGAATTAAATTGAGTCTGTAAAAAATAGACTCAAAACAGATATGATACTTAATAGTTGGTAGTAAGGTATATGTACCCAAAAAGATTTTAAAGTAATTTACTTGAGGGAACAGTCTTAGGTATGACTTGATAAATTTAACTTAAAAATATTTTGTGTGTAGTTCCGACATTTATCTGGTATCATGCTTCTCTCTTGGTCGTTGTATTCTGAGTCTACATGGCAACTTCAAAATATTGTGAAGAGAGAGAGATTTGGAGACAGAGGTGATTTATTTTTAGGGTGTGTATTTTATTATTTATTTTATTATTAATTAATCAAAACCATTATTTCTCACTTGAAGTCAGAGATCTGGCTCCTCCTAGTCTTCAGGTTACTCCCCTCCCCTCTGGGGCTGTGCTCCAGCTCTCCTGAGCTAACTGCTTGCTCTTTCTCACTCCCAGGTCTCTGCACATGCTTCTCTCTCTGCCTGGAATACTCTTCTCTCTGCTTCAGTTGTCTTGTCTGCTTAACTCTTCAACCTTTTGCTTCCAGCCTAGGTGTTTTTACACAAGAAAAGCCTTTCCTGATCCTCATATCTGGGTTTAGAACTCTGCCTCTGTGCATTCCAAACAGTATGTGATCACCTATGTCATGGGTCCTGTCATATGGTATTGAGGATTCTTCACTGTGTCTCCATTTCCTTCACAAGACTAGAACTAAGCTATGGACAACAATTGTCTGGTTCACCATTGTATTTTAAGTGAAACACAGGTTTAACAAGCGTTTGTTAAACGGATTCTGATTGTTTGCATTTGAAGTGAGTTGGGCTGGGAGGCTTTATTCTTGCCAAGGTTTTCTTCTCTGGATTCAGGTATGTTGTAGAAACCTGAAGCCTGCTAATATTTTCCTGTGTCCTGTGCTGGAATCTAGATTTAGGGATCCTTAATTTAACAGGTAAAGTTCTGAATTAGCAGTGATTTGTGAGGCATGTCTCTCAGGGCCTCTCACTAGAATCTAGAGTTCCAGAAAGGATGCTGTAATTTCCGGGGTCTTTGTGACTGTAGGAGAACATTGGAATTCATACTGTAGGCTGAATGGCCCTTGTTTTCTAGACTACTGTTCATCTTGGGCATTTAAAAAAATGCAAGTAATGGTTATGAACCCACCTTTGGATAAGCACTTGAGGTCATGGAGAGTATCTGTAATGCAGAGAGAATAGTGGCAACCGAATATCTATAATGAGCTTCAGTATTCTGATGTTTTTATCAGTGGCATTCCATAATCATTTAAGGATGGTGCCGTATAAAAAGTATGTATCTCCATCTATTGACACTGTGTACAGTGGAAGCCTATAACCATGCATCTGTATCTGCCACAGGTATGCTGATATTTATATCCTATTTTTTATTTTTATTTATTTATTATTATTATTTTTTTGCGGTACACGGGCCTCTCACTGTTTTGGCCTCTCCCATTGCGGAGCACAGGCTCCGGACGCACAGGCTCAGCGGCCGTGGCTCATGGGCCCAGCCGCTCTGCGGCATGTGGGACCTTCCCGGACCAGGGCACAAACCCGTGCATCGGCAGGCGGACTCTCAACCACTGTGCCACCAGGGAAGCCCCCACCCATTTTTATTGGATTACTAATCACATTGCTAAATATTATTCTCATATATCTCCCACAAACCGCCTTACCCTTTTAGTGTGTTCTACTAATTCTATAGAAGAGACTAGGCACTCAGCCATTTTCCTTTTATTGCACAGATTTGGATCTCACATATCATTGTGATGGATATAACCGTTTGTCTTTTCAATAAATTCCCCACAAATATTTTATGGTCTGAATTCAATATTGTTAAGAGCTTTCAGTTTCTGAAGTCCTGCCCTGCTCTTTCTTTCTTTCTTTTTTTTTTGCGGTTCGCGGGCCTCTCACTGCTGTGGCCTCTCCCGTTGCAGAGCACAGGCTCTGGACGCGCAGGCTCAGCGGCCGTGGCTCACGGGCCTAGCCGCTCCGCGGCATGTGGGATCTTCCCGGACTGGGGCACGAACCTGTGTCCCCTGCATCGACAAGCAGACTCTCAACCACTGCACCACCAGGGAAGCCCCCTGCTCTTTCTTAAACACAGTAATCAATAGGCCTTGTGTCACTGAGTCATCTTCTTTCTTAATTTATAGAACTGAGTTGATAACTGTTGCCAAAGTCTTCTGTTAAGACCTAAATTCTGTGATAAGTCCATTTGTACCAATAATAGTCACATTCTTTGAGTGCCGTCTTTCTTTAGTCACTCTATGCTTGTATTGCCACTTATTTATACCACACCTTTCAAAAACTGTTTGATCTAAAGTTTTAATTTATGTTTCTACTTGTCACAATTTGCAATATTTTGATAATCATTTGTTTAATCCCTTGCTAGGATTAGACTCCCATGAAGGTAGAGAGGTGTTTCTTCATTGTATTCCCAGTTAACAACAGGAAATTTCAGGTACTCAGTGTTTCAGGGAAAAAAAAATCGGTGAATGGATGAAGCCTGATTTAATGTTTGCAGGTATGAGGTGAGCAATGAGGTAGCATTCTATGGGCATGAGGTAGTTCAGGTTATTTTGATAAACTGGTACATTTAAAAAAAATTGGTCTGCTCTTGGTGGAATTTCAGAAGTGATACTTAAAGGATCCTTGACACTGGTTACTTCAGCATTGTTTGTATCTCTTATCAAGACAATGCTAAATCTTCATCCCCCAGTCCAATCATTTTTTCTGACTTTAATGTTAATTTTTCTCTTTAACACATTGATTTCAGAAAGTCCCTTTTCCTTCACATTCCATATCTGTTGCTTTTTTTATAAAAGGAAGTTGATAGGTTGGCTTCATTTTTCTCTTTCTCACAAATTAATTGCCATATGATTTATATAAGATAAGAAACCTTATTACTACTACTAGTAGTACATAGGTGATGAATTATTTTTAGTTAACTGGTATTAGCACTCTGCTAAATATTTTACACACATACTCATTTAATTCACCCTATACCTAATTTACAGAGAAGAAGAATAAGGTTACATTGCTCAGAACTCAAGGCAAAACTGGAACTCAAGTCCACTGAAACAAAATAGTATCAAATACTATGCTCAAATAGATAAGAATGACATCATGATGATATACGGAAGAACGATGCTAAAATAAATTCCTGTTGTATGGTTAAGACTGAATACTGCTCTGGTTCTACAACCAGGAATTTGATCCTATTGTCTACTACTTCCTTTATCAGTTGTACCTCCATGCTAGTATAAACAAAACTTGGAACTAAATTCATTTTTAAAACCATTTTATTTGTATTTTGGCTGAGCCAGCATTTCTGTATCATAATTTGGGAGGAGTCTGTAAGTTTAAAAAAAGGGTCTCAGGTATAGATTGCCCCTGCTATAAGGCACTGTTCTTCAAAGTTATTCCCCATTCTTCCTTCTTTGTAAAGAGCAAATTCCTAGACCCCATCACAGTCAAGCTGAATCAAAATTTCTAGTCCACCGGATGGTGACTGTCTGCAGGTCTACCCATTTAGATGGCCCCTCTTAGCATTAACTGAAAGAATATTTTTAACTTGGGCATTTTTAAAGATGACAAGAAAATTTATTTAAAAAAAGGGAACTCAAACCATAGAACAAGTAAATTATTTATATAGTTAAGCCTAAGTATGTGGCAGCAACTGTAAATAATGTGGGTTTAATGTTATGGTAACAATTTAGAGAAAACTGGCTTTGGTAGTTCCTGTAATTTTTTATGTTTTTGGATTTGCATGATTCCTTGATGTGCTTCTTTATTTCACAGTGATCCACACAGATTTCTATTGCATTGGTATTTAATTCATTAATTCACCCAACAAATATTTGATCCAGGCATTCAGTGGGCTAGGTCATGGTCACTTTTTTGTATCAGAAATAAAGTACTAATTATACAGAGTCATCCTGTCTGTTTGCAGTTGTCAAATATTCCATTTTTGAAGCCCAGAACTTTTTGGTCTGACATACGCTGTTTCATCTCGAGTTTGTTTTTCTCTGGCTGTTTCTCTACCAGTTTGCTATTGTATAAACCTGTGTCTTTGCAGGAGCTGCTAAATTCACGGCTCTTTTCAAATGCAGAAGTGCCTAGTATATGCATTTTGAAAATGTTTTCAAAGGATTCCTGCAAGATACCTCTTTAAAAGGTGTCTATACAGTTGTACTATAGGGAGTTTTATAGCAATACCTGATTGTTAGGTACAAGAAATGTTATATTCCAAGTTGTATGTTTTCTTGAAAATAACTTTTCATTTCATAGAATACCTTGCTCTTGTGGGTTTTTTTCCTACTATCAAAATTATGGTGAGTTCTTTTGAAACTTTTCTGTTAATGTTTTAATCCCTATGTGCCTAGCACATAGTAGGCACTCAGAAATATTAGTTTTGTGATAGAATGAATGAATTAGTAAATAAAACAATCCCAAATCTATGACAGTAGCTATCTTTTGTAAGAAAATTCTGCTTTTCCAAAGCTTTGTTGATTATTACCTATGTTCCCAGAGAAAGGGACTACATAAAATATTTTATGCTTCCATCTAGAGTTTTCAAAATTAAGAATGTTTTGTAATGCAAAATAAGGGAAAATACAATGAAAATAAGCATATGGAACTCTTGCAAAGGCAGACCCTTGGAGTGTTGTTAAATCTCCTTCTCACTAGCTGTTTAAATTCTAGAATAAAAAAAATATTCTTTGACTTTCTCTTGAAAATTGAATGGCCACCTCTGTAACCTTTGGGTTTTAACATAGTTAGAATTGATTGTTCCTGATCTTTATTGATGCCTCCTTTAGTTTTGTTTGTTTTCATTTTCCAGAGTCCCAGTGTCCTGCCACAACTATTTCTGTATACCATCTCTGCTCCTGCCCTGTTCATTGCTATTATTTTCTTTAGTCAGATCATACGTTTCCTGTGCTCTTGAATCTGCCTTTGTCCTTGAACCTGGGCTGGAGAGAACACTGTAAATGCTAATGCATTCAAAGTTGTCGTCTTGGCTTTCCTTGAATCTTTCCCCTTGCTTTCTCATTGCTGGCACTGTCTCTGTGAGAGTAGCTTACATTCCTGGAGGTCAAAGTTCTTTGACTTTGGCTGCTCCTTTCTCAGAGGTAGGAAAACAGTGATCATTTCTATAGATTTTCCCTTTCTGTCCACAACTAAAATCACTACTCAAGCTCTCACTACATACAAGGTTGTCTTACCTCTGAGATTTATATTTTGGCATCTGAAAGTCTGTAGACATTATCTTTCTTCATCATTTCACAGTTGAACAAACAGAGTTAAAGTCTGGTTAAATTTGGTGCATTGAAAGCATGCACTACCTTCTGAAACCCAACTAAGATAACAGAAAGGAATAAGAGGGGTAAAAATCTACAGGAGTGAAAACAACAGTCGCTGATATATGACATCAACATTCAGGTGGAAAGCAGATGGATGAGAAATGAATGATTTGGCAGAGCAGACATGGAACCCTAGGTATCTATAGAGAAGGATACCAGAGAGGAGAAGGTCACTTTGTCCCCACTGGATCTTGGAAAGTCCCACAGATTCTAAGGGATTAGAGGCACCGGGTTCTGTGAAAGGTGAAATTTGGGGGAGACAAAATCAAGCACATCATTTTTTTTTGTAAAAGAAGCATTTGGAAACATCAGATGACCTCTCATTTCTAACAGTCAGGCAGGTACTTCTTTCCCAGCTGTGAAGGACCAATTATGTCTTATTTTCCAGAGAAACTGACTTGGAAGGGATTTGTGAATCAGGGATCCTAGGCAAAGTAGAGGTGGGATGAACTTCCTTCCTGAAAACAGGGGACTTAAATAAATATCTGTATGTCTAACGATGAGAATGTCCATCTCTTTCCTTGGAGACTCCTATAGTAGAAGCATTGTGATTGCCAGAATCAAACATTTGAGAATCTCTTTATAATAATTTGGCTTGAAACTCTACTAACTTATAGGGCAGCCCATGAATTCATGAGCCCAGCCCATATGCAGAGTTTTAGATTAGTTTTTAAATTTCTCACTCTATCGTGAACAGTTGAGGACCACTAGAAATTTGGGTAAAAATGTCAACGTGAGAGAAGGAGACACAAACAAATAAAAATCAGTGAAAACAGAGTCCTTGCAGAGAATGGAAGAATGCATCATAAAACTGTAATATTCTCAGTGAGATAAGAGAAAGTGGTGTAATCATCAAACAGAAACAGTATTATATAAATCAAAGAAACAATCAGGGAATGAGTAAGAGTTCTTTAAAATTAAAAATATAATAGTTAAAAATTGAAGCATTAAAAGAAAACGATGTAATTTTGACAGTAGAAAACAAAAGAGATAAAGTTCAATATTCAGTTAATAGGAGGTTCATAAAAAAGAAAAAGGAGCAAGGAATCAGATGATGATAAATATCAAGGAAATAAGAGAGGACTTTTTTAGGAAGGGAAGGGTATGAGTTCCTAGAATGAAAGGGCCCATGAAGCACTCAGCAAAGTGGTTGAGAAAACACTCCAAGGCAATACCACATGTCCAAATGTCAGAAATAAAGAGAAGGATCTCGATCTCTTAGAAAAATGGCTTGTGCGTGATGGCTCATAATTAGACTGTCATAGGAGTTCTCAATAGCAAGACTGGAAGCTGGAAGATGATTCTTTAAAACTTTGGAATAAAGCATTTTCCATGCATAGTTCTGTATGCAGCCAAGCTTTCAATCAATCTGAGGATAGAAGAAAGACATTTCCAGACATACATGATTATCAAAATTTACTTTCCATGTATCTTTTATTAGAAAACTTCTGAAGATAAGATCTCCCACAGGTGGTGAGCGAGCAATAACAACAGATCAGATTGAGAAAAAAGGAATTTTTGATGCATATATGAATGAGGAAATCCCAGGAAGAGAGGTATGCAGCTCACACAGAGAGGAATCAGTCCAGTATACCAGATAGAGTGTATTGGGAAGGAGAACTCCTAGGAAACAAAAGAATTGAAAGGATTTATGTTGGTGGAATATAATATTGTAGAGAGCTTTTACAGTTCTGTTAAAGGAATTGGGAATGATTATTGATAGATACATGGAAAAATGAAGGACTTAAATAAACCAGCCACCTTTAATGTCACCCTCTCTTGCTCTCTCCATTCATTCCTACAGTGAAAATTGGTATCAGCCTATATGACTCAGTTCAGTGTCCAGCAGGGGATCTTGATTCATGCATCTGGTTATAATCGCTTTTTTTCCTTCTGAAGACTTCGTCTCTGTTTGGTATTTAGCCCATATTTTTGCATCTACCAAATTGTTACAGTGTTTTTATTGCATAAAGCATTCATTCATTTTATTAAGTAGTCATTTGCTTAGACTATCACAAAGCAGTAGTGCTGTAACATCATTTCCTCTACCCCACATCCCTCACATTTGAAGGATACGTGCTTACTGAAAACAGGGAGTTGGTCTTTAGAGTATCTGTTTTTAAAAATGCAGGATACCTCATGTTTAAAAAATATTAGGTGCTTGTAGTTCTGAGTTACTTGTCAATTTTGCTAAAGCAAATTAATTAGTCAGCAAGACCCTGAGAATTCATCCTCTTACCTTCTGGCAGGATTGTACTTAGACATTCTAGACGAATTAAAATCTGCTTTTGCAAGAAAATTTATTCTTTCCTACCTGACCCATCCTAACACTTAATTCTCTACTGCTAAGAATTTCTTCTTTTATGTCTCAGTTAAATCCCTTGAATTGCTATTTAAGTCCTTTTTTTTTTTTGGTGCTTTGTTACACCAGCTGGCCAGTGGGATTGGGCTCGCTCTCTCTCTCTCTCTTTCTGGTCTAGGTTGGTTCAAATTGAGGGTGAAAACAAACTTTTGTCTTAACATAGCATGGTATCTTGAAAACAAAGTAAGGGACTATAGTTTGAAAGCTAACTTCAGGTAACTTACAAATTTAGTCAGTTATTGTCTTCTGATGTGGAAATTCTGCAGCATAATGGCCCATTGAA
This sequence comes from Neophocaena asiaeorientalis asiaeorientalis, assembly GCF_003031525.2. Classification (NCBI taxonomy): domain Eukaryota; kingdom Metazoa; phylum Chordata; class Mammalia; order Artiodactyla; family Phocoenidae; genus Neophocaena; species Neophocaena asiaeorientalis. The sequence continues at coordinate 206,837 of NW_020175441.1, read as the reverse complement.
TCTTGTAAACATGAAGAGAATTTGATTATTTACTGACCTTGAAAGTCTTACTAATTTAGCCTTCTACCTTTTGGAATAGACTGCTTTCCTAGAAATTTCTGTTTTGGCTCATTGCCATGGCTGTGGGACTATATTATTAACCATCCAAACTATAAGTTTAATGCTACCTGATTTTTTTTTTTTTGCAGTACGCAGGCCTCTCACTGTTGTGGCCTCTCGCGTTGCGGAGCACAGGCTACAGACGCGCAGGCTCAGTGGCCATGGCTCACGGGCCCAGCCGCTCTGTGGCATGTGGGGTCTTCCCGGACTGGGGCACGAACCCATGTCCCCTGCATTGGCAGGCGGACTCTAAACCACTGCGCCACCAGGGAAGCCCCTACATGATTTTTTAAATAACTGATGTTTACTGTTGATTTCTTTCCTATCTTATGTAATGATAAACAATAACATATTTAGGGACCCTTATAAAATCTTACTTATTAGAAACAAATGGTTAGATCTTAAACCTAGGTTCTTGTAGAAAATATATCGTAAAATACTTCTATTACACGAATATTAAATACCTCTGTGTACAAGAAATTTATGAAATGTAGATAATATATATTACCCTATATATTAAATAATAGTACACTTTTGTTAATATGTTAGTATCCAGGCATAAGTTCGCTGCTCCTAGGAGCTGATACTAGTAGAAGGCTGCTGAGAAGAAATCGTCCAAGAGAGATATATACGCCAGGTGTCTCATAATCAAGCCAATGCATAAGATTTAAATATGCTGTGTGTTGTATTATTAATGTTGTCTGCTTTTCTGTAGACCATTTATGTGACTACCCTTAAAGTCCTTCACAGTGTGTGGGTGGTCAAAGAATTTCTGAGCTACTCCCTATTGCTTTCAGATTATTGAGCCAATTTGGCTCTAGTTAATAACTCTATTAACTGGGTAATGGTTACTGTCCTTTTATCAGCTCAGTAACACTACATCCCCATTAGAAACAACTGGTCAGTGACAGAAATCTCTTTATATAGCAATACACAAAATACTTTGTCTCTTAAGGGCAGTCTCACACAAACAGTAACCAGTACTGCATTTTTCACTGGGAAAGGCTGCCTCAGGTTCTGTGGGGCTACAACTAGGTAGCATCTTCTAAATCTCTTCTCTGGAGTTGAGCAGATGGCAGCTTTCAGATTGGAAACTTGATTCACTGCTGCATTTAGTGTGGTTAAAACAAATGATGAGCCTGGAGCTGGGTCTTATATAGCCCCACAGAACAGTTGGCAAAATGGATAATGAAGGTAACCAGTTTATTTGTCTACACAACACCAAAGAAATGGCTTGATGAATTTTCCCCTACTAGACTGACTGATTTTTTTTTCCCTCATCAAATGAATTGAATTGACCAACTGTATTGGTGTCCTGTAGACACAGTCTGAAAAGTCTCCTGCTCTAACAGGCTTCAAACCAGTGGGGGTCTGTAGTGACACAGCAGGTGCTGAGATCTAAGCCCTTAAATGCAATGTATACACAGAGCTCTGCAGACAGCCCCGTGGAGCTACCACATAAGATGGTTTTTCATGTGTAAATGAGAAGGTCTTTCATTTTTCAAGCTATTGCATTATATCCTCTTCTGTTGAAAGACAAACACAGGAAATCAACCAACACTGAGTTAATTACAGAAGGGTGGCCAGTCCCAGAGTCAGGATTGCAGGCTTCATGGTACTCAGAGTTCAAGCCACATTGGGGATTCATGGCTTTCGTGATATTGCTCCCTGGGAAATGAGTTCTGTGCGTATATTGATTTTGAATGAAATGCTTACCAGGATGGGGGTCGAGAAGGGAAAAAGTTTTAGGACAAAGAGTTATGAAGAGCTAAATGGCTGATTTACAAAGTGAGAAATTACCTGGCAGGGTGATTTAGTAGAGACTCCCCCCACCCAAAAGTTGCTGCTAGAAAGCAAATTTGAAGTCACCTAGGATTAATAGAAATAAATGTGGATAAAAATTATGTTCAGTGATACCACGTGATCTTCTTAGTCATGGAATGAAAAACTTTATTTCAAATTACCGTAAAAGATGTTTAATTTTTAAAAATTTTCAATATTTAGTTTTTGAAAGAGTCATAGTTTGAGGTTTTTATATATTTATGACTTCATATTTTATTTAATAATTTTGGTCCTATAAATATAATGGGACCTTAAAATATTTTAAAAACGAGTTTCTCATGCTACATGCTTATGTATGTACTTCTATCACATGTGCACAGACACACATATCTTTGTGTTTCATAGATGTAGGTATTTATGCACAAACACATCATTTGTTTATGTACTATTCTCTCTAAAACACTTAAATTTTATTTATAATGCCTTTAGTGATAAGCAAGTAATGAATGCTAAAATTTCTCATGGTATGGAGTGTCGTCTCTGACAGACATTGAAACTTGAAGTTTTGATATTGCCGTCATCTCTGTTTAATTAGTGAGAAAGCTGATTCAGAGAGGTTAGGTAATTTTCCGAAGTTACAAAGCTTGTAAATGACAGAACCAAGAATTTTAACCTAGGTCATAAGTCTTTGAATACTGCCATTCATCTCCTCTTGTGGAATATATATTTCAAGGTAAATGCTTGAAGTATATTTCAGTATGTTCTACAAAATGAATATTATGTATACATATGCTCAGAATGTCTATGCTGAACATTTCTTTAATGAATTAATATTGTACAGCAGATTTCTAATATAGGCCATGCTAACATCTGGTTTTCTTGGCCAAAGTAGAGATCAGACATATCCTTGTTTTCTTTAGTAGTATTCATCTCTTGGAGTTGATCTCTTTTATATGGTTTATATTCATGTTTTATTTTAAGTTTAGCCTCAAAAGATTGATATTAGAAACATAATTTTAAGGCCACATTTTGGTTTCTTTGCTATTGTTAGTAACTAGTGGAGAAAAGGATTTGGGTCTTTTCCATATAGCATCTCCATATGACATTGCTCTCCTGAGTGGCAGGTGGCATTTTTTGTTTGTTTCTTTAAAGAAAGGAACTGAGGTAAAATCTGTAGTGGAAATACTTAATATTTATAAAACCAAAGAGGACATCAAAGACAAGTCTGGGTCTTAGAGACACCTTTGAAAAAGTCTATTATTAAGCTCCATGTAGCCTAATACTTATGTGATTTGGAAATATATTGTTTATAAAAGTACTAACAGAGCTCTCCCAAATGCTCTAGAAGAAGTATCTTGGGAGAGGTCAGATGGGCTTAGATCCCACTGTTCTATGTTTGTTGCAGTGAGGCTGTATTGTAACCATTGACTTTCTGAGCACAAAAGGGAAAAATGAAAGGATACCAGTCATGCCGTAGAGGACAACTTTGGCGCAATCCTCTCAGCTGTTCAATGAGTATCTTCTATTGGGTCTGCTCTGTTATTGACAGCCAGGGGATTGATGTGTGTGGGACGAGCTGTAATGCTAATGGTGCTGTATGTGTTCAGCCCTGCCGCAATGACAAAGGACAGATTCAAGTGTTGAGTGTGAGACTTCTGTGAAAAGCAAGTTGGGATTGATTTTGCTAAAATTACTGTTCTTTTTGCCAATCCAGGGCCTTTCACAAGACAAATTGGCCTTTTTTTCCCCTGGATGTTTGTTGGGCAAGGAACGATGCAGAAAAAATGTAGGTGCTATTCTTGGTGGTGACTTACAAAATTAATTTAGAAAAAGGCATTTTTCAAATTACAAAAAATACTGTTGTCCTAGTTGTTGTCTCTGCATGATCTCATTTATTCAGGTAAAAAGATTTAATAAACTCTCCAGAAGTTTCTAAATATCTGGGTATTTCAGTTCTTATAAGAAAGCAAACAAGATGATTAGAGCTTTTCAATCTTTTCTTTAAAATTTTAAATTAATTCCATTTACAAGTGATTTGAGTGATAATACTGGTAGGGAGCCCTGCACCGTAGTTTAGCATTTTTGATTATTTAAAAACTTTTCCTAAGTCTTTTCATTACTTTTCGCTTTATTCTACCGTATACTAAAATGGTTCTTTGGCAGAACTAGCAGCATAAGAATTGTTTCCTTATGGAGACAAAGATTGAAGTAATTTTCTCCTGCTTCCTGAAATTATTAATCCATGGTTATATGTCTATTGAATGCCTGCTCTGTACCAGGTATACTTCTAGGGGCTGGAAGGGGGACAGGGAACAAAACAGATAAAGTCATGCTCTTATGAAGACTATCTTTTAGTGTGAGTAGGTAGAAAATAACCACAACCAAATTATTACATAATATGTCTGGTAGTAGTAAGTGCCATGAAGGACTACACAGCAGGGTAGTGGGAATAGGGTGTGGTGGAGGTTGGGGCTTCTGTTTTTTACGTGGTGATGAGAACTCAGGTGGCATTAGGGGTAAAGGGCTTGAGGCTAAATGTTTACCATCTGCCTTTGTGGAGGATTAGACCTTGAGGAATATGGAAATAGGTGACGTCTGTTCCTTTTTAAAGAATAGAATGACATTTCACAAAGTGACGTGATGTGACCTCTTTCTCTCATCTATCCAATACGGGATGACTTTGAGAGATGGAGCCTTGAACATGGAATCCTGTCGTCAGTTCGTTTTCACATCGGACAAAGGAAGTATTTGGGAAGACTGAGCTTCAGAATAATTCACATGATTGAAGAAAGGCAGGAAGGATTTTGCTACCACCCCACTGAGCTCAGGAACAGTGTTGCCTTTGAGATGTTTGAGAGGTTTTAACATCTCCTCCTTTGCCCATTCCCTATGCTTTCTACTCCCTTCTTCCCTAGGTGGATGCCGCCATCATTCTTTTTTTTTTTTTTTTTGCGATACGCGGGCCTCTCATTGTTGTGGCCTCTCTCGTTGCGGAGCACAGGCTCCGGACGTGCAGGCCCAGCCGCTCCGCGGCATGTGGGATCCTCCTGGACCAGGGCACGAACCCGTGTCCCCTGCATTGGCAGGCGGACTCTCAACCACTGTGCCACCAGGGAAGCCCTGCCATCATTCTTTATAGGATTCAGTATGGCATGTCCTTCCTCAGAGGCGTCTCCCCTGACCAGTCCTGTCATTCCCTGATCACTCTCTGGCTTTGCCCACCTGCTTTCTTCAAACTTGAGAGTGAGAGGGAAGGAAAAAGAAAATGATATCCTTTAGATGCAGGCATTTCAAGAAAGGCATTAACAAATAAACTTCACACCACTGATACACCTTTAACATGCGGTCACATTATTCCATTTTTAAATTATAGGTTTGCTGATCAAGATTATCAGAAAACTGCCAGCAATCAGAGTTGGGCAGTTAATGCATACATTTATCACTGCATTTTTCTTATTGTTTACTCAGCCTGTAGAAAAAATAAATTATTACCTTTCATACATTTAAAATTTGATGACAACAATATCTAATGTTTATTGAGCACACACAGTTGCCAATCATTATGCTAAGAGGTTCACATGCATTACCTCATTTTACGCTAATGGCAATTCTATGAAGGAGATATTGTTATCATTCTTATTTTAGAGGTGAGAGAACTAAGGCTTGGAAATATTAAGTAAGTTGCCTACAGTTACAGGTCTAGTAAGTGTCAGATATGGAATGAAGACTGAGGCAGTCTAAATCCAAAGTCTACATATAGTCACAGCATTCAGATACTGTTTCCAGAGATTAGGGAAGAGAAAATGCAATCCCAATTCCAAAGCCTATAGTTAACCACTGCTAGTTCCAGAGCTTACTGACTTTAAGTTTTAGAAAGCTTAAGTATCTTTTTACAAAGCATTTAAAAATGACACTAATGAAAAGCTTACTTGGTATTAAACCAGTATAATGTGGAACTTCCGAGTGTCCCGTCTATAGGCAACATTCAGAAGTAAATCAGTTGTGGAGCTCCTGCCATGAGTTTGAGGTTTGCCCAGAGAAAAGGGGCTGCAGCCAGGATTAAGACTTGATGAAATCTAGGAGCAAATGCATGTTTCTCTTGGAAAGAGCATCCCAGAGATCAGCATTGTATAAAGTGCCAGAATTTGGGTTTTCTTTTTCAATTAGCAGCCAGACACAGAGAGCTGTGAGTGAGCACAAATCTAGCCTCATTGCTCTTTCCTCAGCTCTCTCAGGCTCACCCACAGTATCATGATTCATTGCTAGTTCAGCATTCACTGAGGAGCTTCCACTTGTCAGGAATTGTTGTAGGTGTTAGGAAACCAATAGTGAACAAAGCATGAAATCCAGGCCTTCAGTAGAGCTCACATTTTAGTAGGAGTAGACAGATAATAACCTAAAAAATAAAATTGATAATTATATGGTTGAAAATATATCAGGAAGGGAAGAGAAGTGTAATTTTAGATAGGATGTCAAAGAGGGCCTCATTGAGAAGGTAACTTCTGATTAAAGATGATATTCCTGTTAGGAAGGACTATACCTGAGGAAATCGATAGAACAGAAGTTTCTCTTTCATTCTGACTCACAGTGTCTCACTCCCTCTGTCTTCTGATTGGCCCACCGACTATTTCAGCAAGGTCAGGCATGTCATGGCATTGATTGTTTTGAATTCAGTGCCAAGTTGTGGAGTTACCAGACTAGTATTCTCCCCCCTTTTTTTTTCCAAGAGTTTTTGTCTCGTTTCCCTGCAATTAAAACATAAGATCATTTTCTTTATCCATGTACATAAGAAATACATAATCTCCTGCACAAATCATTACAAGTTTTGTAGGAATTTGTTCTTTGGTCAGGAATGTGCGAGAGCATGTTTCACCAGTTGCTTTTATTTGATGAGCAGGCAGGCATGGAGCCAGAGCCTTCAGAATAGTTTGGAATGTGGAGTCTAGGGGCATGTGCTATAAGACATGTACCTGACATAAAACCCTCAATGTAGGTAATATTATTCTTATCTTACTAATGAAGTGATTGAGGCTGAGTTGACCAGCCTTCCTCCAAAAGCAGCATTCTGAAGGATTGTCTGATTTATTCAGTTTCAGACATCAGGCACCTAATTTTATTTTTCTGGGCTTTCATTTTGTGTATGTGTGTGTGTGTGTGTGTGTGTGTGTGTGTGTGTGTGTGTGTGTATGTATCTGTATGTCCATATGGCATAGTTACATCACAGGTGACACAGGCTTTTAGGGGCTACAATGATAGCGCCTTTCTTAATATACTACAATATATCTCAACTTTTATTTTTAAAGTTCTCATTGACATGCTTGAATTTGCTATTCAAATATTCTGGTATCGATGGAATGCTGAATAACTTATCACAGAAAATAAGCTGTATGCAACATAAAATAAAATTTTATTTCATGCTATCTATTAATCTTTATTCTGTAGTAAATTTATTACATGTTCACATGATCCTATTTTAAAATCTCATGCTTGCTAACTGAGGTCACCAGAAAGATAGACCATAATCATAATTGGACAGCTAATGAATGCACTTATCATTGCATTTTTCTAATCTCTGACTCAGGGTTTACAAAATAATTATTGCTGTCCATACATTTAAAATATGTTAGTAAAAATCTAATAATTACTGGGCACAAGCTATGATAAAATTTTATGATAAGAACTTTGAGTACATCACCTCACTTCATCCTCATGACATTCCAGTGAGGAAGGTACTATTACTCTGCCTATTTAAAGATGGTAAAGACATGCCTTGATCAGGTAAGAAAACTTGCTTAAAGTTACGTACATGAGGGTGGGTTTAAGATTTAGGCAGGCCAACTCCAGGACTTAAATTACACTTAACTCTTGCACCATCTATATACTTTCAGAGATTAGTAGAAAAAAATGAAATTCAGAATTGTAAGTTCATCATTTTAATGGCTGTGTGGTTTTATATTTTGTTAAAATATAAAAAATACTGTTTGACTCATAACACAGGGATATTCTGTGGAGAAAATTGTTCAATATATGTGAAAATGCTTTGAAAATTTTGATACTACCCAAATAAATATAACTTATTCTTTCCTTAAACACAATCTTTTAATTGCTAGTTGCTAGTAAGGCAAAACTTGGAGACAGTACAAAGATCAGTGGTCATCAGAGGTTAGGGTACGTGTGAACCAGGAGATACATACGATAAATAGGCAAGTAGAGAGGATTCATAGGGCAGCAGAACTCCTCTTTATGATGCTATAAAGATAGATACCTGTCATCATACATTCTGTGGAATGTAGAACGCCAAGAGTGAACCTTAACGTACACTGAGGACTGTGGATAATGTTGTCAAGGTAGGTTCATCAGTTGTTAACAAATGTACCGCTCTGGTGGGGGGTGTTGATAATGGGGAGGTTGTGCCTGTGTTGGGGGAGGGGGCAGATGGGAAATCTCTGTACCTTCCACTCAGTTTGCTGTGTCCTAAGACTCTAAACTATAGTCTATTAAAACAAAGTCTAACCAAACGTTTTGTTTTGACAGTGTGATTTAATCTAAAACGTAAATGAAAAATTACTTAAAATTTCTTTAAAAAAATACATAGCTCCTAAAAACAGCATTGCAAATTTCACAGCTTTTATGCAACGGAGATGTTTATGTTATAAATCCATTTAACAGAGAGGTTTGTAAGGAGAACCAATACATTTGGTCTTAAAAATAGTACACAGTGGCATAAATACTTATCATTTGGGGCAAATTATTTTCTTCTGATGGCTTATCTATAGGAATATAACTATGGTAAAATATATGGCAAAGGGTTTTTGGTCAAAGTTTGGCAATACAGCAATGACAGACATACCTCTTTCCATATTTCAATGAAAATACCGATCAAACTATATTAGAAGGTAAAAATTCCAAATAGATTGCCCTGAAAACCAACAGAGTCAACTGAAAAGCTATGTGAATTTATGTAAATTTCCAGGAAAATTGCAAAGTTAAAAATAAACACACACATCAGTGATACATGTAATACATAAATCAGATAAAAATATCTTTAGAAAAATATTATAATCAATTAGCAAAATATATGAAAGAGCACCTAGAAGTAAACTGAATACGCCAGATCTTTTACAAGATATGAATCTTGACAGTCTGGATCAATGGAGAGACAGACCAAGTGCCTGATGTAAAATATTATAAATACAATGATCATAAAGCAGTATGAGAAGACTTTAGTGAAAGCACAATAGTATTTTGATACCTTTTGGTGGGTCCCCACTCTTGTTTAAATATTTTATAAACAGCCTTATTGAGGTGTAAATTAACATATAGTAAGCTAAACACATTAAAAGTGTACACTTTTATGTTTCCCAGTATGTATACACAAATAAAACCATTGCCACAGTCAAGGTTGTAAACACGTTCGTCACACACAAAAGTTTCCCAGGCCGTTTTTTTTTTTTTTAACAGCTTTATTGGAGTATAATTGCTTTACAATGGTGTGTTAGTTTCTGCTTTATAACAAAATGAGTTAGCTATACATACATATATCCCCATATCTCCTCCCTCTTGCGTCTCCCTCCCACCCTCCCTATCCCACCCCTCTAGGTGGACACAAAGCCCCAAGCTGATCTCCCTGTGCTATGTGGTTGCTTCCCACTAGCTATCTAGTTTACATTTGGTAGTATATATATGTCCATGCCACTCTCTCACTTCATCCCAGCTTACCCTTCCCCCTCCCCGTGTCCTCAATTCCATTCTCTACGTCTGCATCTTTATTCCTGTCCTGCCCGTAGGTTCTTTAGAACAATTTTTTTTTTTAGATTCCATATATATGTGTTACCATAAAGTATTTGTTTTACTCTTTCTGACTTACTTCACTCTGTATGACAGACTCTAGGTCCATCCACCTCACTACAAATAACTCAATTTCGTTTCTTTTTATGGCTGAGTAATATTCAATTGGATATATGTGCCACATCTTCTTTATCTATTCATCTGTTGATGGACACTTAGGTTGCCTCCATGTCCTGGCTATTGTAAATAGGGCTGCAAAGAACATTGTGGTGCATGCCTCTTTTTGAATTATGGTTTTCACAGGGTATATGCCCAGTAGTGGGATTGCTGGGTCATATGGTAGTTCTATTTTTAGTTTTTTAAGGAACCTCCATACTGTTCTCCATAGTAGCTGTATCAATTTGCATTCCCACCAGCACTGCAAGAGGATTTCCTTTATTCCACACCCTCTCCAGCATTTATTGCTTGTATATTTTTTGATGATGGCCATTCTGATCAGTGTGAGATGATGCCTCATTGTCGGTTTGATTTGCGTTTCTCTAATGATTAGTCATGTTGAGCATCCTTTCATGTGTTTGTTGGAAATCTGTATATCTTCCTTGGAGAAATGTCTATTTAGGTCTTCTGCCCATTTTTGGACTGAGTTGTTTGTTTTTTTGATATTGAGCTGCATGAGCTGCCTATGTATTTTGGAGATTAATCCTTTGTCAGTTGCTTCATTTGCAAGTATTTTCTCCCATTCTGAGGGTTGTCTTTTCGTTTTGTTTATGGTTCCCTTTGCTTTGCAAAAGTTTTAAGTTTCATTAGGTCCCGTTCTTAGTTGCTTGTAGTAATCTCTCATGATTCTTTGTACTTCTGCAGTGTCAGTTGTTACTTCTCCTTTTTCATTTCTAATTCTATTGATTTGAGTCTTCTCCCTTTTTTTCTTGATGAGTCTGGCTAGTGGTTTATCAATTTTGTTTATCTTGTCAAAGAACCAGCTTTTAGTTTTATTGATCTTAGCTATTCTTTCCTTCATTTCTTTTTCATTTATTTCTGATTGCAGGACTTTTGTAATACTTATCACCCTTCCTTCTCTGCCATCGCCCACCTCCTCAAGCATCAGCTGATCTGTTTTCTGAATACTTTTCATTTTCTAGAATATTATATAAATGTGTTGATACACTATGGACTCTTTTTTGAATATGTGTTCTATTGCTCATCATAATTATTTTAAGATTCATCTATGTTGTTGTTTGTATCTGTAGTTCATTCTGTTATTGCTGAGTAGTATCATATTTTAGGAATATGCCACAATTTGTTCATCCAGTTACCTGTTAATGAACATCTGGATTGTTTCCAGTTCTTGGCTGTGATAAATAAAGCTACTATAAACATTTGAAAATAAGTGAACAGTTAAGAATTGTTGAGTAGAATACACTTCTTCCTTGATGATAAATGTTATTTTGATGGTGGTGATAGTAATAATGGCAGCTACCATTAAGTAAGCATATGTTATGTATCAGATATTGTGTCATATTCTATATGTCAGATATGTTTTACATTTGTAACTGTAACAAGATAAGATTAAAGTTCAGCTCAGGCATGAAAACAACAAAATTGTCAGATCCTCTGGTAAGTGTGAAACCACCTTAGAGAAATTGTGAAATTAGATATACAAGGATTGTTTCCATGGCCCTGAGGTGAATATTTCTTCCTACAGTGAAGGGTTGAGAGCACATCATCTCTGTACCTTGAAAGGTATAGAGCTTCATCTGGACTTCTTAGAGGGCTTGATATTCATTCTGTGCGGCCGAAGGACCCTGGGTGATGGTGATTGACCACACCAGGGAGAGATAAAGCCTAATTTGGCTGAGCAAAGTGTGAAAGTAGGAGGCTGTTGTCAGAAAGTAGCCATGCTTTTACTGAGTACAATAGAGAGTGATGTCAGCTGAAGTTTAGTCTTGTCCAAGGGGCTGTCCTGGGAGGGTCAGAGTGCTCCAACAGCAAGTGTAGGTTGTGGACAACCAGAGAACCAGAGCTGAGCATGGAGGAGTGGCCAGAGAGAGGGAGCAGGAGACACTGAGGAGCCCCCTGACGGCACGTGTGTGCTCTGCCATCTGCCTGGCCCCGAGAACAAGCAAGAAAGGATTTTCCTATCATAAATGGGTGTTGAATTTTGTCGAAAGCTTTCTCTGCATCTATTGTGATGATCATGTGGTTTTTCTCCTTCAATTTGTTAATATGGTGTATCACATTGATTGATTTGCGTATATTGAAGAATCCTTGCATTCCTGGAATAAACCCCACTTGATCATGGTGTATGATCCTTTTAATGTGCTGTTGGATTCTGTTTGCTAGTATTTTGTTGAGGATTTTTGTATCTATGTTCATCAGTGATATTGGCCTGTAGTTTTCTTTCTTTGTGACATCCTTGTGTCCATCATCGGATGAATGGATAAAGAAGATGTGGCACATATATAGAATGGAATATTACTCAGCCATAAAAAGAAATGAAATTGAGCTATTTGTAATGAGGTGGATGGACTTAGAGTCTGTCATACAGAGTGAATCAAGTCAGAAAGAGAAAGACAAATACCGTATGCTAACACATATATATGGAATTTAAGGGAAAAAAATGTCATGAAGAACCTAGGGGTAAGACAGGAATAAAGACACAGACCTACTAGAGAATGGACTTGAGGATATGGGGAGGGGGAAGGGTAAGCTGGGACAATGTGAGAGAGTGGCATGGACATATATACACTACCAAACGTAAAATTGGTAGCTAGTGGGAAGCAGCCACATAGCACAGGGAGATCAGCTCGGTGCTTTGTGTCCACCTAGAGGGGTGGGATAGGGAGGGTGGGAGGGAGGGAGACGCAAGAGGGAAGAGATACGGGAACATATGTATATGTATAAATGATTCACTTTGTTGTAAAGCAGAAACTAACACAGCATTGTAAAGCAATTATACCCCAATAAAGATGTAAAAAAAAAATTAAGGATTTTCCTGCCCTGACTTCCCTTGGCCTGCACTCTTTGACCTTAGTGAGCTTTAAAAAGCAACAGTGTATTTGAGGAAGAGATGGAAAGCAGAGCAGAGAAAGAGAGCAGGGGCAGTCAACTATACCCTCACCCTGAAGGCAAGCAGGCTACCAACTATAGGCCTTAGCTCCAGAGAAAGAAAATAAATAAAAAATGATTAAAGTGTTGATAACTTGAATTGGACATATTTAATTACTGAAGCAAGACATGGCTTTGTAAGTTAAAGTTTTTGTAGAATTATCTGTTTTTAAGATGTATAGGGAGCTGCTTTCTCCACTGGATAGATTTTAAACGGACAGGGGGAGGCAAAAATAAAGTTACAATTTGACTACATCCTATGTGTCATTCCTTTTCAATGTCTTGGTTACATGTGAATTATTAGCTTATATAATGCATGGCTCTGAAATTATACTTGCTGAATATAAAAATCTTAAGCACAAATATTCATGTGAGAGGCAAGAAATTTAGCTATTAGGTGAGAAATTCAGAAGAAAAAATTCTTGCACCCCAAATTGCCATGAAAGCAGTATTGCAAACAGCTTAGTGCTGACTCGCCTTGGGAGATAAAAACTAGTTCGTATCTGAAAGAGCGAGATTTTAGAAATCTCTTTGCAGATAAAAATTTAAGTTATGAATCCTTTGAGAATTGTTCATTTCATTTCTGAAAATGCCACTGTCCTAGTTTAAGTTCATATCAGTTAACTGCATGTCTTTTTCTGGAGCTTGCTGTTTGTTTTTAAGCAGGAGACATGAAAAATGAGGGTTCTGTATTGAGATGTAACTTGGTCACAGTAGAATGATCTCCATCTAGTTATATCACAGAGCTAGCAGAGCCGTAAGAAACTAGAGACAGAGCTTTGAAATGACAATTGTAAGTATAATGAAATAGTCACTCTACCCAAAGCTTATGAGTAAAGACTTTTTTCCTGGCAGTTTTATCTTTTCTTTATATTAACCACCAGCCAAACACACACCCTACGTATGCACCCATACCCACACTGTCTGTCTGTCTGTCTGTCTGTCTCTCTCTCCTAGTCACAATTCTGAGGCATATATATGATATATGTGTGTGGTACATTTAGCAGTTGGGGAGGATGTATCTTTAAATAGAAGTTAATCTTGGCTAGGTTTACCGTAAACTTTGTAATAGGATTTTGTATTGTCTTTTCTGAAAATGAAAATGAAAGAGTAATTCTAGACATGCTAGAATTACTTTCATTTTCATGAATGGCAATCCAAATCAAATTCCAGAAGATTGACTTATTTACATTTAAAATGTGTTCAGTATTTTTTTATCCTGTATGTATTCTGACTAAGAAAATTCCCAGCAAACATTATCCACTCCAGCTCCCAGTATCAGATTATCACAAAACAAATTTTAAGAAATCTTCTGTATAAAGTAGTTATGATTATAATTATTTAGGAAAAAAATTGTGTGAGCATGCACTCATGTTTCCTAAGACACTTGGATAGGAAATACTTCAACATATTTATCTTGAATATTTTTCTGGAAAAAATCTTATACTGCCCCTGTTTCTAGTTTTAGTTGATTTCTTTAAGTTTTTAATGAGTTTTCATTAATTTTAAACTAAAAGTAACTATATGATTGCTTGCAGAAAAAAATATTTTCAGGAAACGTCACAACCAGTCAACACGTTTGATTGTGATAACTACAACATTTAACTAGCCAAGAGCTAACAAATTTATGTTTTTAATCTGAGAAGTATTTGAAATTTGGGGAAAATAATTACAAGATAAATTGGATACTCCAAACTCATCATTTTCCAAATGGGTGAATTGAGGTCCAGAGCAATAGAATAGTAGAGCCTACAATTCTTTTGTGTAAAGGTATTGGTCATTCCCCTAAGCCAGGTTATTTATACTATTTATTGTTTTATTATTGAAGCACAGCTTTCAAATCAATATGGAGGAGCTTATATGGTAGATTTTGATAAGCATTTGTTCATATGCATAATCCTTTGATATTCGTGATGTTCTATAGGGTGAGAGCACAATTCCAAAGTAGAGTTACTTATCTTTTAGCAGGAAACATTTTCTTAAATTTTCCCCATACTTCAGCACTTAGCACTATCTTGTGTAAAATTGATTCTCAATGTAGATTTGAGTCAAATTAATTTGAACCTAGGAAATGTTTGTTATGAGTGGTATGGGATGGACATCAGTGCTGTGAGTGATACAGGTTGAAGACATGGGACCAAACTAAACCCAATTTTTTTAAGATGTATAGGGAGCTGCTTTAGCAGCAGGTGATAGTTAATGACGAAATAGCTGACAGGTGCAGTAACTATTTTAAACCCACTGATATGACTTAGCTTTAATGATTTAGGATTATATTAAATCAAGTCATTTGGAGTTTGTGGACCTAAGGTTATTTTTGTGTGGTGTTTACAGAGGATATGTACGCAAGGGAAATAGAAGGGCATGTGCACACACACATGCATATATAATAATACTTACATATTCAGTAAGTATTATATACTTATTTATATATACTTATTGAATACTTTCTGTGCATTATCTCATTTGAACCAAAAATAATGCTATGAGGTAGGGAATATTATCAACATGTTACCATTAAGGAAACTGAAGCTCAGTGAGATTAAACAACCTGCATGATTTCACACAATTAGTAAGATTCAGGATTTTAACTGATGTCTGCTTATTTCCAAAGTTCTGTGCTCCTTTTCGTTGACTTTCTGCTTAAGAAATCAAGCAACTCAGGAGAATTCTAGCACATTAATAATCAACTGGCAAATGTCACCAGTTTCAAGATATATATGAGCTTAATTTATTTATTAGAAAATCGTGATCAGTCTTAGTCCATGGTAGAATCTGAGCTTTAATCATTAAGAACCAGCTTGTCTGTACCTGATTGTCAGGAAAAAGGTATCATAAAAGGTCAACCTGCTTGAAGGAATTATCAGAGTATGGTGGCGAATTTTGATAAGGATTTTTACCCTTACTAATTGGAATATTTAAATCCGTAGCTCATGCCCTGTAGGTATGAAGCACACAAAAATTACTGTACTCTGAGTATTATTGTGGTGAGCAAATAGCAGACAGATTTCCTTGAGACAGAATTGTTTCCTGTGTACAAACAGTATCCTCCTTTATTTGAATGAGAACAGGTAGATGAAGCCTCAATATAAATACTTATTGCCCATGGTAATGGATGATTTTATGAGACATTAAAATTTGGCTTAAACAAGGGTATGAGTTAGTAGATCTGCTTAGCTTGATATTTTTATTCTGAAAATAAGAATTTCTATAAGAAAGGGTGAAGCTGAAAGGGCAACTGAGACCCCTTTGAGTGAATTAGTATTCCTATTGAATTACCCGTGTGGATAATATTCTTTACCTCTGATGTGACCCTTACAAATTTAATTAAGTATGATGGCTGGCCAGCATGTAGATTATTTCTGCTACAGACAAAACTTGAATGTTTTCTGGCTATGGACAAAATATTTATGGAAGTTCCTGTTAATTTATGTCACCTAACTTTTCTAACTTTAGGTGCTGGAGTTGAGGAACAGATTATCTTTGTGGCCTTGCTGTTATGTGATTCATGTCTATTAGGGTTTAATCAGAAAGATGTAATAGTAATGTATGGTCAAGTTACTGGAGATATTTTATAAAATTTCCTTTAAAAAATGTTTGATTTCAAACAAACTTGATATATAAAACTTAGATGGAAGTTTTATTTTTTTAGTGGAATTTATTTCTCTCTCTCTGTGTGTATATATGTGTACGAAATTAGGAATCATATTCCCTAAGGTAAACTTAAAAAAAAAGAACCATATCCAATCCATTTAATGAGCTACATTTTTACTAAGGCATCACACTTTACTATTTTACATTGAAAACCTAGCTCTAGTAAATAGTTGATTTTCTCTTCTGAGCAAATCCTATTCTTAGCATCTTGATACATAATATTTCGCAGGTTACATTTAAGTGCATTTCATGATTTTGAGATATTACCTCTTTCTGAATCAAGCCTTCCTACTGTCACAGAAGACTCTAAATGGAGCTTTTATTCTAGGAGCATACTGAGAAGTAGAATGGTGGGATAGAGGTACAATGGGATTGGCATTTCAAAATTAAGCATATTGCTTTATGAAGTTACGGCTCTGGAGAAACCAGCCAAGGCTTCAGTGTCTCCATTCCCTCACCTGTGAATTGTGATTGACAACATCTTTGCGGTGATGACTGACAAGCAGTGTATTTGGAGAAGCCTTGTAATCTTCAAATTTTACATCATTGTTGTTGGAGCAATGACAAAGCCTACTAATTAATGGTAGGGTTAAAGAAAAGAGGAGTACTAGAAAAGAGTTCCAGTGCCACAGTAAAAATTACATTGATTCACTGAAGAGCAAGATGCAGTGTGATAAGAGCCAAGGACGATAGGGCACTTAAAGTATCTGCTCTCTGCTCCGACTACTCTTTTTGTTTTTAATTTTTATTATTTTTTGGCCCTGCCATGTGGCATGCAGGATCTTAGTTCCCCAGCCAGGGATCGAACCCATGCCCCTGCATTGGGAGCACGGAGTCTTAACCAGTGGACCACCGGGGAAGTCCCACTGCTCAGGCAATTCTGGTCTCATCTTTATACCTCACCCTGCTCTAGACCCACTGGCTGCCTTGCTGTCTCTAGAACACACCACTCATCCTTGGGATGACCTTCCAGATACCTACATGCCTCACTCTCTTACTTCCTTCAGATCTCTGCTCAAATAGGATTTCATCAAAGCGGCTTATTCCCAAGATCCAACATAAAATGAACCATCATTGTCAATTCCATCAATTTTCATCCCTTTAGTCTGCTTTATTTTGCTTTACTATCACATGACATATTGATTGTTTATTTTCTTCTCATTGAAACACAAGCTCCTTGAGAGTTAGAATTTTGTCCATTTTATTTATTGCTACATTCCCCAGAATCTATAAAATATGGATATAAATAAATGAATAAATTAGGCTAGGTGCAGAATGCCTGGGTTCCAGTCCTTACTCATTGTATTAACGTGGAAAATCTCTCAGTTATTTTTGCATTTCATTTTTCTCATTTGTAAGTAAGGGCTGATATCAATTTTACTTTTCACTCAAGCGTTATGATGTTTAGTGGAAGAAACCTTACTTATGAAACCTACCATTGGGCATACATTACTACAAGTAATTTGCATAAATTATCTAAACCCCATATCAACTTGATAGCTATTAATATTATTATTTTACAGATTAAGAAACCAAGGCTGAAAGAGTTTGTGACTCTTGTAGAATCCAATGCAGTGAAAGTGTGTGAAATAGATGTTAAAGATATAAAAGGCTTTTTAATACAAGATATTTATACTCATCAAACTAGCAAAGAAATGAATGAATAGCTGTCTAGTTTTTGGCCATGCCACGCAGCTTGTGGGATGTTCCCTGACCAGGGATTGAACCCGGGCCACAGCAGGGAAAGCCTGGAATCCTAACCACTAGGCTACCAAGGGAACTCCCATGAATACCTGTTTTTAATGAAATCATCATATAATTTCTTGATGGAAATAATTTATGGTCAGGTTAGTTTCTCCCTTTTTATGTTTCTCCTTTTTATAATAACTTTAAGCACAGACAAGGAATAAGTAAAACAAAAATGATTCTTTTGGATAGATTACCATTGGCACTTTTTGCTGAAAGGTTATGGTTTCTACTTTTTATAGAGATCTGTTACAGCTTGAGAGCAGTTATTTCCTAAACATTTCAGACTTTTTGTAATAGAAATTTTTTCAGACCCACTTAATAATTTTTTTCAGCAGAGGAGAAATTAGGACCAAATACCACTGTTAATTTGATAGCGCTTTGAAATTAGTTTCCATTTCGTACACTACTGCATAATTTAAAAATTTTAGAATGTATATGTGTAGGACATATACTATATTCAGGGTGCAGACAAACTTTGATAAACATATTGATGTAAAGGCCTCTTGTAATAACTTAAAGGCCTTCTAATATCTATAGCACAAGGTTTGGCAAATGTTCAAGAAACTAGATGGAGAAAGCTTTTTTGGCCAATTCACGTACATAAATAAGAGGTCTCAATCCTTTTACCCAAGAAGAGGTCACAGAAAGCTCTTTGGAAGAAAAATTTCAAATGTAAAGTGGGAGAGAAAACACGAAAAAAGATTTCTGCATACAAAGCCATTTAAATAACAAGCTATCTGAATTAGTCTCTCCCAAAGGCTTATTGGGTAGAAAAGGGAAAGGAAAAGGAAAAAAGGAATTATTTATCATCCTAAGTGCTTTATACGTCACATCTCCTTATTAAAATTTGGAAGAAATAATCTTAACTGGGCTTAGAGCCGTTTAGAAAAACTGAATAATTAATTCCTGATATTGTTTGCTTTTCTATACCAGGCCAAAATATTTTACTCTATTCACCTACATGGCTTTAGGCCAAGTAAGCAATATGCTAAATGAAAAGTTTGTCATGTGGAAAGATCTTTAAAAATTAAGTAATTTTCTCATCTTAATAATTTTAAGACACCCAGGGAAGATCTTGTTTTAGGTAGATTGGTAAAATTGAATTACTTTTAGTTTTCATTCTCTACTCTTAAAATGTATGGAAAGGTTCATTAGAAATGCACATATGATTTCCATTGATTAAATTGAGGAAGGTATTCAGATGCTTTTTAGTTTCTGTTACTGGTCCGAGGTCTGTGGCCTTAGACATGCTGTTTCAGATCCTCTGGGGGGCAGTTTAAATGACTGGCCAAGTGAAAATGACAAGAAGAAATGTTTCTTACTCTCCTCCAGAGCTAAAAAAAAAAAAAAAAAAAAAAAAAGTGATGGAGACATGAGATGAATGAGGGAAATGAGTATCAAGCATCAGGCAAAGGATGGGTACAAGTACATTGTGTGCTTTTTCTGATGGAACAGATCAGTCATAAAAGGAACTTTTGACATCAGTCTATTATTTTACTTAGTTATTCACTTGACAAGGACAGTGTGAAATAATATTTGATAAAGATGAAAAAATCCTATAGTTTGTGAAGTGAAGAGGAAAGTCGAGATTTGCCAAATTGTTTTGTATTTATTGAAATACTTGTTCTCATGTTTATTAGAAATACATAGCTACATGTACTGAATGTTAATAAGTGGCATGAAGCATAGAATGAGGGCAACGTAGGATAGGAGTGTGTGTGTGTGTGTGTGTGTGTGTGTGTGTGTGTGTAGGTGTAGGGGAAAGTGATTTAAACTGTAGTTGTAGAGGATAAAAAAGGGAACTATATCCAGGTACATATGTACCTGTTTTCTATACAGTGATAATGTATCAAAAGCTTAAACATATGAAAAATATATTCTGGAGAGAACATTTTAATGTAGACCCACCAGCTTCATCTGATCTGTGGACTAATCAATGTTACAATTATGATTTGAAAGAAAAATATGCTTGGTCTGCAAGGATGCTTTAGAAAACAAAACTAAAGAAAAATTAAAGGAAAGTTCAGATTTTTTTCCTATCATACATTGCTTTTTGCATGAGTAGCAGTATCCTAGCAGTTTTTATCTGAACCATTAGCCTGGCCCAGTAGGAGTCAGATTAGATATACATTACTCCATTATCTTGGTATACTACTCCACATCAAAGGATCTATGGACTTGGAAACTGAAAGGGAAAGAGAATAAATAAAGGATATCTCTTTTCAGTTTTAGAGTAGCACTTTTAACATTAAGAAAAATCAATAACTGGATTGACTGCATTCAGTAGGGAGCATTATTGTTTCCCATAATGTATCTAATGCATATCATTACCAGAGTAATCACATTATTATCTGCCTCTGCCTTGCTGCTTGCTTGGCTAGATATGAAGCCAGAGCTATTTGTAAAGTAAGGATTTTTTTCTCTTTTGCCAAAACGCTGCAAATTGTATTCTTCCCATTTTCTTTATTCATTGTTTGAACTAGTCAGAACCTCTGAATTCAGATTAAGTGGCTTGGTTTGTTGTGATGGTGGTTAATTTTTCCCCTTCAGGATTTCTTTTTGTTTCACCTTCAAATTGATCTCACCTTTAGAAAATGGGACAAATCATGTGTGGGTCATTGTATTCTCTGGCATGGAAGATGGGGTAGAATAAACTATTTGGGAGTCGGTTTTTTGTTTCTGAGATATCTTTTAAAGTCAGCAGTTGCAGAGTGATTCTGGAACGTGTTTCAAAGAGTGTTACATCCCAACACTCCAGTGCAAGGGGCTCAGTCTAAAACAACAAAGTGCATCTAAAATCTAGAATGGTCCATTCCTTTTCTGTTTGTGATTATAAAGGGGGGTAAAAGATGTGTCTGTTAACATTTAAAGGCACATTTAACTTAAGTTTAAGTCTTTCACTCATGAGCTTCATGATATTTAACTAGCTAAACAGTGTGAGCCTTTCTTTGTTCTCACTTGTATAAGTAGAGTCATACTAAATTCCTTGGTACAGATTTGCAGTGGAGATTCAAGACAGTGCGTGTAAGATAGCTAGCCAAGAACACTGTAGTGGTGCTCTTCCAAGTGACAGTATAATAAAAGAGGGTCAGTGGAGCAGAAAAACTGCCCAGAAGATAACTGAAATGAATATATGTGGAACCTGTTTCTCCCAAGAACTCTTTATACTTCAATGCTGAAGTTGCTGATGATGTCCAATTAAAGGGACAAACAGTGGGAAAGAAAAATAAATAGAAGTTTTTAAAATATGAAACTCTGAATGTACAGGAAACAATTAGAGCTTCTCAAGTGCTGAGCAGTGCAGTCAAACTAAGATCATTTTGCATTAGATAAGGAATAAGGGGGATGTGCAGCTGGACTAATTCATGGGCCTGGCTGAAAGGCTTCAGAGGATAAGATGGCATTTTTGGTAAAATAATTGTTCTCAGGAACAATTTTTGCTTTTGCTTTTCCCGTGGACCTTTAATCCTCAATCTGTCATTTCACTTGCATACTAAAGATGTCATTACTGAAAGGGAGATTTCAGAGTTTTCTAATCAAAAATAAAAATCACACATATTTTTCCTTTCTCTCTTCTTTTTTGTAGGCCTGTTCAATCAAGAGAGTGGGTAATAATCTAAGAGCCCCATTTGACAGAAAATTTGAACTTTGGCAAGTAATCTACTTTATGCTCACTTGGAAATACTTGGTTACAACCACTTGTCCATTCAGTTTGTGGAAGCAGATTAAGCCACAAAGCTGCCAATATGTTTCCATATTCAACTCTTTGTCTACAGGATGGAAAGGAAATTAGAGTACTTGGGAATTAAAAACCTCTTTGATTCCAGACTTCAAGTGTATTGCTCAATTTGGAACTGGCAAGGGACACAGAGGGACAACAAAGTAAATGTGGAAAACAGATGTTCTAATTTCCCTTCTAGTCCAGATGTAGGCATTTAAAAGAGTCATGCTTCTAGGATCTCTAGAATAGCCAGGGCAATATGATGACCAGGCATTAGCGGGAAATGTAGGGAATGCTTCTGCTCTGACCCTTAAGTTTTTTTTTTATTGGAGTAGGGTTGCTTTACAATGTTATATTAATTTCAGTTGTACAACATAGTGATTTGAAATTTTTATAGATTATATTCCATTTAAAGTTATTATGAAATATTGGCTAGATTCCTTGTACTGTAGAATGTATCCTTGTAGCTTATTTATTTTATACATAGTAGTTTTTATCTTTTAATCCCCTACCCTTGTCTTCCCTCTACTACCCCTATCCTGCTTCTCCTCCCTTCCATTTCCCCAGTGGTAACCACTGGTTTGTTCTCTATATCTGTGAGCCTGTTTCTGTTTTGTTATATTCACTCATTTGTTTTATATTTTAGATTTTACATATAAGTGATCACATACCGTATTTGTCATTCTCTGACTTATTTAACTCAGCATGATACCCTCCAGGTCCATCTGTGTTGTCACAAATGACCAAATTTCACTCTATTTTATGGCTGAGTAATATTCCATTGTATGTGTATGTATATCCCATATATATACACACACCACTTCTTTATCCATTAGTCTGTTGATGGACACGTAGGTTGCTTCCATATTTTGTAAATAATGTTTATTTACACTGTAGATAATGCTGCTGTGAACGTGGGGGTGCATGTATCTTTTCCAATTAGTATTTCGATATTCTTTGGATATATACCCAGAAGTGGAATTACTGGATCATGTGGCATGTGGTAGTTCTATTTTTAGTTTTTGAGGAAACTCCATACTGTTTTCCATAGTGACTTCACCAATTTACATTCCCACAGTCTACAAGGGTTCCCGTTTCTCCACAGCCTTGCCAATATTTATTATTTGTGGTCTTTTCAGATAGCCATTCTGACAGGTGTGAGGTGAAATCTCATTGTGGTCTTGATTTGTATTTTCCTCATGATTAGCAATGTTGAGCATCTTTTCATGTGCCTGTTGGCCATCTGTGTTTCTCTTTGGAAAAATATCTATTCAGGTCTTCTGCCCATTTTTTAATTGGGGTGTTTGTTTTTCAATGCTGAGTTGTATGAGGTATTTATATATTTTGGATATTAACCCATTGTTGGTCACATCATTTGCAAATATTTCTCCCATTCAGCAGGTTGTCTTTTCATTTTGTTGATGATTTTCTTTGCTGTGAAAAAGCTTTTAAGTTTAGTTAGGTTCCATTTGTTTATTTTTGCTTTTATTTCCTTTGCTTTAGGAGGCAGATCCCCAAAAATGTTGCTACAATTTATGTCAAAGTGTGTTCTGCCTATGTTTTCCTCTAGGAGTTTTGTAGTATCCGGTCTTACATTTAGGTTCTTAATCCATTTTAAATTTATTTTTGTATATGGTGTGAGAAAGTGTTCTGATTTCATTCTTTTACATGTAGCTGTCCAGTTTTCCTAGCACCGCTTATTGAAGAGACTGTCTTTTCTCCATTGTATATTCTCATCTCCTTTGTCATAGATTAATTGACCATAAGTGCGTGGGTTTATTTCTGAGCTCTCTTTTCTGTTCCATTGATCTATGCGTCTGTTTTTGTGCCACTACTATACTGTTTTGATTACTGTAGCTTTGTAGTGTAGTCTTAAGTCAGGGAGCATGATTCTTTCACCTCTGTTCTTCTTTCTTAAGATTGTTTTGGCTATTTGGGGTCTTTTGTGTTTCCATACAAATTTTAGAATTATTTGTTCTAGCTCTGTGAAAAATGCTATAGATATTGTGTAGGGATTGCATTGAATCTGCAGATTGCTTTGGGTAATGTGGTCATCTTAACAGTGTTAATACTTTCAGTCCATGAACATGGTATATTTTTCCATCTGTTTGTGTCATCTTCAATACAGGGCTTTTACCTCTTTAGTTAGATTCATTCCTAGGTATTTTATTCTTTTTGAAGCAATGGTAAATGGGATTGGTTCTAGTGTATAGAAATTCAACAGATTTCTGTATATTACTTTTGTGTTCTGAAAATTTACTAATTCATTGATGAGCTCTAGTAGTTTTTTGGTGGTGTTTTGAGGATTTTCTGTGTATGAGCTGTTTATATATCATGTCATCAGCAAACAGTGCCAGTTTTACTTCTTTCTTTCCAATTTCAGTTCCTTTGATTTCTTTTCCTTGTCTGATTGCTGGGGCTAGGACTTCCAATACTATGTAAAATAGAAGTGGTGAGAGTGGGCATTCTTGTCTTCTTCCTGATCTTGGGGGAAGTGCCTTCAGCTTTTCTCCATTGAGTATGATGTTAACTGTGGGTATATTATACATGGCATTTATTATATTGAGGTAGGTTCCCTCTATACCCACTTTACTTAGAGTTTTTAATCATAAATCGATGTTGAATTTTGTCAGAAGCTTTTTCTGTATCTATTGAGATAACCATATGGTTTTTATTCTTTAATTTGTTAATGTGGTGTATCACATTGATTGATGTGCAGATATTGAACCATCCTTACATCCCTGGGATAAATTTCACTTGATCACAGTGTATGATCCTTCTAATGTATTGTTGAATTCGGTTTGCTAACAATTTGATGCTAATTTTTTACATCTTTGATCATTAGTGATATTGGCCTGTAATTTCTTGTTTTGTGATATCTTTATCTGGTTTTGGTGTCAGGGTGATGCTAGCCTTGTAGAATGAGTTCAGAAGGGTGCCTTCTGCTGCAACTTTTGTGAATAATTTGAGAAGAATAGATACTAATTCTTCTCTAAATGTTTGGTAGAATTCATCTGTGAAGCCATCTGGCTCTGGACTTTTGTTTGTTGGGATTTTTTTTTTTATTACTATTTCAAACTCATTACAGGTAATTAGTCTATTTATATTTTCTAGTCCTTTCTGGTTCAGTCTTGGGAGATTGTCCATTTCTATGAATTTGTCCATTTTTTTTTTCAGGTTCATTTTGAGTACAAAGTTCATAGTAATCTCTTATGATCCTTTGTATTTCTGTGGTGTTGGTTGTTCCTTTTCCTTTTTCATTCCTGATTTTATTGATTTTGGCCCTCTCTCTTCTCTTTCTTTCTTAATGAGTCTGGCTAAAGGATTATCAATTTTAATTACCTTTTCAAAGAACCAGATCTTAGTTTCTTTGATCTTTTCTGTTGTTTATTTTATTCTCTACTTCATTAATTTCTTCTCTGATTTTTGTGATTTCATTCTTTTAACTAACTTTGGGTTTTATTTGTTCTTTGTCTAGTTGCTTCAGGTATAAAGTGAGTTTTTTTGTTGTTGAGATTTTCTTGTTTCCTTAGGTAAGGTAAGCTTGTAGCACTATAAACTTTTTTCTTAGAACTGATTTTGCTCCAATCCCATAGATTTTGGATAATTGTGTTTTCATTTTTAGTTGTCTCCATGTATTTTTTGACTTCTCTGATTTCTTCATTGGTCCATGGGTTGTTTAGTGGCATATTGTTTAGCTTCCATGTGTTTGTGTTTTATGTAGTTTTTTTTCTTATAGTTGATTTCTAATCTCATAGTGTTGTGGTCAGAAAAGATGTTTGATATAATTTCAATTTTCGGGAGGGTGGGAGGGAGGGAGACACAAGAGGGAAGAGATATGGGGATATATGTGTATGTATAACTGATTCACTTTTTTATGAAGCAGAAATGAACACACCATTGTAAAGCAATTATACTCCAATAAAGATGTTAAAAAATAAAAAATAGGGCTTCCCTGGTGACGCAGTAGTTGAGAGTCCGCCTGCCAATGCAGGGGACACGGGTTCGTGCCCCGGTCTGGGAAGATCCCACATGCCGCGGAGCGGCTGGGCCCGTGAGCCATGGCCGCTGAGCCTGCGCATCCAGAGCCTGTGCTCTGCAACGGGAGAGGCCACAACAGTGAGAGGCCTACGTACCACAAAAAAAAAAATAATAATTAAAAAAAATAATTTCAATTTTCTTAAATTTACTGAGACTTTTTTTGTGGCTAGCATGTGATCTATCCTGGATAATGTTATGTGTGCAATTGAAAAGACCGTGTATTCTGCTGCTTTTTTCCTGTCTGGATAATCTGTCCATTGATATAAGTGGGGTATTAAAGTACCCTACTAGTATTGTGTTACTGTCAATTTCTCCCTTTATGTCTATTAATATTTGCTTTACGTGTTTAGGTGCTCCTATGTTGGGTGCACACGTACTTTCAATAGTTATGTCTTCCTTTTGGATTGATCCCTTTATCACTATGTAATATCCTTTGTTTTAAAGTCTATTACATCCTTTGTTTTAAAGTCTATTTTGTCTGATATAAGTATTGCTACCCTAGCTTTCTTTTCATCTCCATTTGCATGGAATACCTGTTTCCGTCCCCTCTCTTTCCTTCTGTGTGTGTCTTTAGATCTGAAGTGAGTCTCTTATAGGCAGTATGTAGATGGGTCATGTTTTTTGTATCCATTCAGCTACTGTACTTCTTTTGATTGGAGCATTTGGTCCATTTACATTTAAGGTAATTATTGATAATATGTAATTATTGTCATTTTGTTAATTGTCTTTGGCTTATTTTTGTAGTTCTTTGTTTCTTCTCTTGTGATTTGACGACTATCTTTAGTGTTCTGTTTGTATTCCTTTCTCTTTTGTATTTGTGTATCTATTATAAATTTCTAGTTTGTGGTTGCTATGAGGTTTATATAGCAATCTCACTCTCTGTGTATCTACATATATATATATATATATTGTGTATCTATTATAAATTTCTAGTTTGTGGATGCTATGAGGTTTATATAGCAATCTCTCTCTCTCTCTCTGGATCTAGTATTGGCCTCCTCTTAGTGGGTAGGGCCATTTTCTGACACAGCGGGCTTTGGGTTTTGGGGTGTGCTAAAGCTGGTACTGGCCCACTGGTGAGTGGGATTGGATCCCAGTGTGGCTGAGGGGTCCAAGGGGTCTTGGATCTGATGTTGGCATCTGGTAGTGGGAATAGATCCTGAGGTTGATGGCTTTGAAGCCCAAGTTGTCCCAGAACTGGTGTCTGCCTGTTGGAGGGCAGAATTGGGGCCCAGGGGATCCCAGGGCTGGGCCTACCCACTGGTGGGCAGAGCCAGGTCCTGGGGTCTATGACTGCAGGGCCCAGGATGCTCAGAGCTGGTGTCAGACTGATCATGGGTAGGGCTGGATCCAGGGCATATTGGAGCTGGTGCCAGCCTGCTGGTGGGTGCACTATGTTCTTCTATGACAGGTTGCGGGGCTACAGTGATCTTGGGGCTGGTGTCTACCTGTGGTCAGTAGGGCCATGGCCTAAGGGGTCCTGGGGTTGGTGTCTGCCCACTGGTGTGTGAAGTTAGTCCCAGAGCTGGTGCTGGCCCTCTGGTCAGCGGAGCCGGGTCCCAGAGTTGGTATGTCTGCATGCTGGTGGGTGGGGCTAGAGTGCAGCGGGTCTTGGGGCTGGTGCCTGCTCACCAGTGGGCAGAGATGAGTCTCAGAGTGTCTGGCTGCAGGGCCATGTGTGTCTCGGGGCGAGTGTGGTGTACTGGTATGTGGGGCCTGGTCCTGGGCCCTCTGGTGGACAGGGGTGTGTCCTGGGGTGGCTGTTGGCTCAGAGGGTCTTAAGGCAACCTGCCTGCTGGTGGGTGGGGCTTTGTCCCCACCTGGCTAGTTGGTTGGCCTGAGGCATGCTGTTCCTTGTGCCGACAAGCTGGTAGGTGGAAGTGGGTCCCAGTGGTGAGGAACTAGATGGAGCACTCCAAAATGGCTCTTGCCAGCAACAGTGTCCAAGGTAGAACAAGCTCCTTCAAATGGCTGCAATTAGTGTCTGTGTCCCAAGGGTGATCTCCTGTAGTCTCCTGCCTCTTCAGGAAGCTCTCAAAGATCAGCAAGTAGATCTGATCCAGGGTCTTTCAAATTACTGCATCTGCCAGGGCTGCTGGAGCATGTGAGATTTTGTGTGTGCCCTGTAAGAGTGGAGTTTCTGTTTCCCTCAGCCCTCTGGCTCTCTGGAAAGTAAGCCCCACTGGCCTTCAAAGCCAGATGTTCTGGGGGCCCTTCTTCCCAATGTAGGACGCCTGGGCTGGGGAGCCCGATGTGAAGCTTGGACCCATTGCTCCCTGTGGAGAACCTCAGTTGTAATTATCTTCCTGTTTGTGGATCACCCACCCGGAGGTATGGGGTCTTAACTCTGCCCCTCCTACCCATCTCATTATTGTTTTTTCTTTATATCTTTAGTTGTAGATCTTTTCTGCTAGTCTTCCAGTCTTTCTCATCAATAGTTGCTCTGTAAATAGCTGTAATTTTGGTGTGCCCTTGGGAGGAGGTAAGCTCAGGGTCTTTCTACTCTGCCATCTTGGCTCAGTCTCCTTTCTTACCTTTTAATCTATGTTCTTATGTAGTTTTGTGGTATGGGTATATTTATTTGTTTATATTATTATTACCTAGTAAATATATAAAAGTATATTTAGTGTATGCACACACACTTATATATATATAAACTAAAAATGCAACTGTAGCAAAAGGAGGCCATTCTGCACTTTCTCAAGGAAACAAGTGTGAGAAACATGTTAAAATGAAGGTATAGGAGAATTACTCTGTGTGTGTGTTTGTGTATTCTTACTTGTTTTTTTTTTTTAAATTTGCTTGTTTCCCTCAGGAACATGTTTTAACAGATGTTGTAGCAGGTTGATAGTAAATGATCTTTCAACCCAGAACAAAAATGAAACAGGTACCTCTAATCAAATAAACTCTTAATAGCCTCTGGTCAGTGAGAAAATTCAATTATCTAATTAAGTTTAAAAATCAATAGTGGCTACTCCAAATTTGACTATAGTTATAAACCAACAAACTTGAACGCATTCTCAAGATCAGAAATTCTTTCAATCTAACATAATTATGTCAGAATCTGGGGAAAAAAATGAATCAAAACCTCAAAGAGAATTAGGATGTTTTATGGTAGGTACATAAAGCTTACTCAGAAAAAATAATGACAAAGTTACCAAATACCAGTAACAAAAGATTACAGCTATTCAGGAATTTGGATTCAATATTCTTATACTTATGAATGATATATTTGTTTTGTATTTGCCTGTTGTATCTAATGCATGTCGTTCAGTGGAATCATCCCCAGTATTAGCAACTCCATTGTTTAAAGGCCTTGCCATCTAAGATTCTCAAAGCCAGATGCCTCAAGAGGCCGTGCTGTTGTTCAGTGGTTAAAAACTCCAATTTTGCCATCAGACACATGTATGTCCAAACTCTGACTCAGTACCCTTTTCTTTCAGAACCTCAGTTTTATTGTTTTTGCAATGGGGCTAGTATACTTCATATTAGTATTTAATTATCCTTGTATGATAATTATCCTTATAGGATACTTAAAAGATTATAGGATAACTAAAACATTGCAGCTAATGTATGTAATGCCAAAACAGAGCAACCGTTGAATATTCCTATTATAGTATAATATATAATAGCTAAATAATATAGCTACTGTGATTCCATGGACTGCATGGTTTGGACTGCTTAAGTCATTTGTTAGACTAACACTGAGGTCATAGCTTTATAATGATTCATATATAAAGTCCACAAATTTTTTTGATGCATCTATAATATGTAAGTTACTCTGCTGGCTTTTAAAAAATAGGAAAATAAATATAATATCACTTTTCTTAAGTTGCTTATAGTCAAGCAGGGAATACAGTGGCTGCTCACAGGTAACTGTAAATTTGTGATGGACAAAATTATGTAAGAAAACAATTCTCTGGTAGTAAGAAGAAAAGGGAGATACCTCAAGTGATCAATAAACTATAGTTATTATATTTAAAATAGTTATTGCTAACTCTAAATACAAAGCACTCTTGCAGAGCCAAATAAATAGGTCTTTAAAAATATAGAGGTATCACAAAATAAATTATTAAGTCTATTAGCAGCATTCACATGAAATTTTTGTTAAAATAGAAAGGAAAGTAGGAGGAAAACTATTATACAAAGTTAAGACTGAATGACTATAATGTGCGTAAGGCAAGTAGACCTCATTGAGAAGAAATCTATGGCTGATTAAAATATGAGCTATCCCATTAATCACACAATACATTAGATAATAAATTTTGGTTGTTAACTTGATATGCACCATTGAACATGGAGAAAAATATCACATAGGCAGACAAGTGCACTAATGTATGACAGTGTAATAGCTTGTGGATATTTCTTTTTGTAAATATGTCTACAGTCTTTCTAGTGTCTTACTGAACTGTGCTGTAAAATAAGGTTATTCTTTAAGTCACAGAGATTAATGCTGCAGATTTTTCAACACTGGAAAAAAATTATACATTTGAATAGAAGAAAGGGTGAGATAGAAATTAACATTTTTCACTCAGAATGTGTCATTCCAATATTTCATTCAATTTTTTAAGGGAGCTCTGAAGATGTTTGATTAAAAAAAATATTTTGAAAAAAGAAAAACCAGTGACATATTCTACTGACAGGTAATTATGTGAACTAATTTCAAGACCAGTTTAAACCATGATCAAGGTTATTTAACTGTCTGTGCTGTAGGGATCTAGTGAGCCTACCCTGAAATTTTGCTAATAGCACAAATAGGAAAGAATAGAAAACGTGCTACGTTCTATAGGCCAAGTAATAGTTTTTACAGAAAATCACAACAGATTTCTTTTAACTTTGCTTTAATAATAGGAAGATTTAACACTTAACTGACTGTTAAACATAATTTTGAATAGGTCTCTTGTTTCCATCTTGCTTGATACAGTAGCATATATTCAGCAACTTATACCAAAGTTTCACTACGATTATTATATTTGCCTCTGCTGTTCAGTAATGTCAGCCACTAGCCACGTGTGGCTATTAAGTACTTGAAACGCGGCTAGTCTGAATTGATAGAGACTATAAGTATCAAATACATACCAGATTTCAATGCTTTAAATAAAAAATAAAAGATGGTACAATATCTCATTGGGATATTTAAGGTTTAATAAAAGTGTATCAATTATACTTGTTTTTTACTCTTTTAATATGGAGGCAAGACAATTTAAAATTACATATGTGATTTGCATTTATGGATTGCATTGTATGTCTGTTGGTTAGTGCTGTTCTATGGGACCCATGAAGCAAACCACTGATAAAGGAAATAAAATTCTGAACAAAGAATCTTGACTTCTTCGGAACTATATTAAAATGGCTCACATTCTGATCATAAAACTTGTTTTAAGTTGTATGTAAATGGTTGTATATAAACCATGTAATTCAAAATACATTATGCATTAGAAAAAGGCACAAGAAAAGTAGACTACAATTATATATGTGTGGAAAGATAACATTGCAAAATATAAAACACAAAACACCCATTTTATTATACATTTCTTATCTGGAGAGTAGATCCTGCCTGTGGTCTCTGTAACCATACTCATATAGATATTGTAATTACAGAGGAAACTCTTCCCCTTGATAGTCTGAAAGTTTCTGGAAAGTTTATTTTCTCACTGAAGATTTTTAATTGGCATCAGTCCAAATCAATTATACAAGAATCTTTGCCCAAGCCCTTCTATTCACCCCTGCAAAAACAAGACAAAACAAAACAGTCCTCCCTCTCCCACAAAAAGGCCATATAAACCATCTGCTTGATTTCTTTTTTTAAGGTATGTATTTGTCAACAACAGGATCAGTAAGAGGGGGAAAAAGCCCCAAATGCACTTATAAGCAAGAGCAACATAATAGGTGACTCTCAGGATTTATTGCTTTGGGGTATGACAGTAGTCTGCCTTTGAGCTGATAAGTTAATAAATCAATCTTTATTGCCTGAAAGAATTTATGTGTATTCCAGAGTAAGCCATTTATGTTTTCATTTGCATTTTCTAAGATTAGTCCTTCATTTATATTTTTAAAATACTGTGCCACTTCCAGGAATTATCTCCAAGTAAACTCAGAATGCAGTACTTATTCCCCAAGGCAGGGAGCCATCATATACCAGGGGTCACCATCAGATGGGGATATATTCCAAAGTGTTTCTTCTGTATGTGTGTGTACGTTGGGAGTGCTTGTTACTTGAAAATGTCTGTGAAAGGTGTCTGTAAGGGCCACCATTGGGCTTTTGTGTGTGGGTCAGATCTGAGGTTTGATCCTTAAAGACCTGGAAAATATATCCAACTTTCAAAAGTCTTAAGCAGAAACAGTTGTGGATTCTAAACCTGTGCTCTCCAGCATGGTTGCCACTTGCCACGTGTGGATTGTAACTAACGTGACTTGGAATATAACTAATGTGACTGAGAAACCGAACTTTTAATTTTATTAACTTTACGGTAAATTTAAAATCTGACACTAGATTGAGTGATTGGAAAACTTTTAAGCATGCTTGGAACAACTTTGGGTTTACTTTTTCAGCTGTAAACTTTATGATATATAAATGCAAATCAGGCATTTCCAACTAAAAAATTTCAAATTGAGATGTGCTGAAGGTATAAAATACCAGCCAGATTTTGAAGGCTTAGTTTCTAAATGAATAATTTAAAAAGCTCAGTAATAATTTTATACAGGTTACACATTGAAGTGATATCAGTTTGGATATTTGGGTTGGAATGTATTATTAAAGTTAATTTCACCTGTTTTTAAACTTTTTCTTAATGTGGCTACTAGAAAATTTAAAATTATGTATGTGCTTTGCATTATATTTCTATTAGACAGTGCTTTCAAAAAAAAAAGAGTAAAACACATGGGAATACACTTGAGATACTGAGATCATAAACGGGATAGGGCAACAAAAGTGAAAAACTAATGACAAGATAGTAAGGGCAGTGGCAAATAAAAGAGAAGCAGGTCCTTGGCTGACCTTAGTGTTAGCAGATGAGTAGTGTGTAATGCCTGACCTGGCTCGTGGCTTAGGATTGAAAACATGACTCTTCAGATTTTTGTACCTTATAATCAATGATAAATAGGGTGTTTCTTTAATAATAATAATTATAATACCAGTTTTATTTTTTTTAAATTTCACTGCATTCCAACTCCTTTTAGTCTCCCTTATGGTACTGAGTACATTACATAGAGTCATTGAAAGGATTTTGCCCCAGTAAGCCTTTGAAACAAAATATACCAGGATTACAGGACAAGAAAAAAGAATGTTAAACCAAATTTCATTTCCAAGGGAAGAAATTTAAGGAAATACTCACTCGGGCTACTTTGTTATGTAAAATCTATCTCATAAACTAAATACTGGATTAAATTAATTCATTGGACAGTTTGGAACAAATTGTAATATACCGTGTTTACTTTGGAAGTCCTACTGCCCTCAAGTTTAAGTCAAGTAGCCCTTCTCCCTACATAAGTAAGATGCAAGGTCACTGTAGAATAATGAGAAACACCAACAAGCAAAAATGAGAAAATAATAATCACTGGTAACCTACACCACCCAGAGATAATGACTGTAAATTTCCCTTGCCTTTTCTTTCAAGGAAATGCAGTCGGTTTTTATACAAGGTTCTGTATGTCTTAATAAGCATTGCACCACAAACTCTGTGTTTAATATTTTTCAACCTTTTCTTTGAACTCTCTTTGGACTGTTTTCATAGCCCAGACTGAGGTTATCAGTTATAGAAACAACAACTTAATAAATGATGTCTTATTGGCTTGAAAGTATTATTCACATAGATTTCCAAAGTGCCAAAGATAAAACCAGGATGTGTTTTATTCACTAGAAAATCTTGTTGAACATTTTCTGACACTGTTAGTAAGATAAAGAGAATGTGGATGAAAGAGAAAACGTGAATTCTGAACCTGAAGAGCCTGTGCTTATTAGTACTTTCAGCAGAAATTGTGAAGGGCCACCTCATCAGGCAGACTGATGAAGCCTCGTTAGGTAGGGGCTTGAGAGGAATGCCTCACGGAAAGCCCTGTAATGGTCCAGTGGATGCTTGGCAAACATGCATACCTGCCAGTGCTGCCCTTTAATTGGAAGGTGTTTGTATTTGTTTCCTATTTTAGAGGAAGATGTGCAAGCACATGTAATATTACATGGCAGTTTTAGTAGTGCTAGATCTGGGAATGCAAACCGGAGAACCTGAAGTTAGGCAAGTTCTTTGAGATGAGGTGGAGTGCAAAGTGTCCTTCTTCCATTCCTCAGATATTTACTTCCATTCTCCAACTTTACTCTCACTACTGTCCTTTTACTTAATCTTGCTATTCAATCTATTTTTAGGTGAGTTGAAAAATAAAAACATGCATCTTGAAGTTAGGAAAATGCTCAGGGTAATGTTCCAGAACCTTCTGTGTTTATTAATATTAATACCATTAGGTACTTAAATACTGACATCTCTACTGCGCCTTACCCATCTCCCACCTTATCCCTGTTATCAGGGTGACTCGGGAATATGCGGCAGTTTCCTGATCTTTGAGATAATTTCTCAATTTAGATCAATGCCAAAAGTCATGAGAACTATTAGAAGGTTTGAGGTTTCTTCAGATCTGGTCCAGTTGGCAGTTAAGACAGGCTGGTGGGGCAAAGCCAACCCAGCTCCCCTGAGGTGTAAGTGGAGCTGCTGAGAACTTCCCATAGATGCCCTTGAGCTAGGTTTCACACTACGAACCTGTGCACTTGATTTGGGAACTTGGTACTTACTCTTAACTCTGACTTACGCTGCATGGAATGTGTTAGCTCCAAACAATGTTAAGGTAGCCCTTATTCCATGGCAGTGTCGGTCATCCAGCTGCAAGGGATTTTAAAGATGAACTGAGGCTACAGTGGACAATATGACAAAGTATATGTGGGAGTGTTAAGAATACCTAGGGTATACTTGATTCCAAATAACAGCGTTCATCAATGCTCTCATTTACATATTTATATTTTCATTTAACTACTATTTATTTTTTAGTACCAGGTATTGCAGTGATCTCTGCGGACAAACAGACATGATTTCTGACCTCTTGGAATCAGGCATTAATTCATAGTTATATAAAATCCCTTGATTAAGTGACATTTAAGCTGATGCAGTTTTGTGGTACATTGCTAGATGTTGGGAATATGAAGATAAGCATAGCATAGTCGCTGTCCCTGAGGATTTCATGTCTAGGAAAGAGACATGCAAACCTATAATAACAGTCCTCAGTGAAAAGTGCTTTATAGAAGCAAATGAATTGTAATGGATCCTGAAGGTTGTGGGTGATTAATGCTGTCTGACCATCTCAGGAAAGGCTTTATGAGATGACTTTAGATGTGGGTTTTGAAGGCTGAGGAAGACTACCAGGCAATCAAGAAAACATAGCAAGTAATGACTAGGAGGAAGAAAAGGCCAAGTATGTTTGGCAAACCCTAAGTAAAGAAGGAGGCCTAGGAAGGCATTTGGCCAAAGGTGAGATTACATAGTGTGGAATGGTAAAATTTAAGCAATGTAAAATGTATTGTATGAAAGAGTTTACACTTCACTTTTAGGAGTGGAGGAGCCATTGGAGTGCTTTACTTAGGAGGTAGAAATCAATTTGTGTTTTTAGACTGATCATTCTGAGTGCAAAAGGAGGGATGGCTTTGGCTTCTGGAGAGGCTGGGCTCAGGGAGGCTGATAAGAAGGCCACTGCAATCAGCCCTGAGACAGGAGAGAAGGACCTTCAACTGCTGCAGTAGCCATGGAGATTTAAGAGATATTTAGGAGTGAAAATCAATGCTAATTGAAGAGACTGGCTAGGATAGATGAAGGAGAGAGAGGATTCCAGAATACATTGAGACTTCTACCTTCTGGGTAATTTATGGTATCCGTGGAGCCAGTGCTAGCTAGTGGGCTTTGAATCCTGGCTCCACCACTTACCAAGTAACCACTTGGAAGAAGTTACTTAAACTTGCTGAGCTTCATCTATACAAAAATGATTTAAAATAATTTTGTGGAATCTATGGGAAGATAAATATGAAAATGCTCAGTAAAGTGCCTTATCTGTAATCTACATTCAACATATATTTTCTTCATATATGAGGACTGAAAGACACTCTGGATAAGGATGAATTGTATAAAATCAGAAATGGTTCAAGATAATGAGTTCAGTTTTAGGCATGCCGAGTTTAAAATTGGTATTTTATGTCTAGATGGATATATCCAGTATGTATTCAGAAACAGAGGTGGAGGACTTGGGGTGTGCAAATAAAAGTCTAAGAATTTGGAAATACAATTAATAGGTGATAGTTAAAATCTCCTGAGTGGATGAGATTCCACCAGCTATGGAGTAACTAGTAGAAAAAATTTGAAGTCTGTTCTCTGGTGTTCAATTTCTAAGCAAGTAGGCAGAGGAGGAAGAGCCCCCCCAAAAGCAGCTAAAACATGGTATAAAAATTCGAACAAAACTTTGAAAATAACAAAACCTGCCAAGTACAAGAGGGGTACTTTAAGAAGTACACTCTGATAAGTCTTAGAACTGACAAGTAACTTGAGGAATAAAGAGAACTCTTTGAATGTAACAACTAAGAGATCAGTGACAACCTTAGAGCAATTTCCAATTGGTGGTGAGGAGCAGAATGCAGATTGTGGTGAATTGAGGGGAGAACAGGAATGAAGAAATAGTCATGAGATATAGAGTGCTTTTTAAAGAAGTTTGGCAGGGAGGTCTGGGGTGGTAGTTCGAAGTGGGTAAAGGATGAACAAGGGCTTCCCTGGTGGCGCAGTGGTTAAGAATCTGCCTGCCAATGCAGGGGACATGGGTTCGAGCCCTGGTCTGGGAGGATCCCACATGCCGTGGAGCAACTGGGCCCATGAGCCACAATCACTGAGCCTGCACGTCTGGAACCTGTGCTCTGCAACAAGAGAGGCCGCAATAGTGAGAGGACCGTGCACCGCGATGAAGAGTGGCCCCCGCTTGCCACAGCTAGAGAAAACCCTCGCACAGAAACGAAGACCCAACACAGCCATAAATAAATAAATAAAATAAATTAAAAGGATGAAGAAAAGAGGCTTTAATTTATAGTAATGGACACTAAGAGTAAAGACCTAGTATTGAGGAAGAGAAAGGAGACAAATGATGGGAGATAAATAATGAAGGAATGTTCTAGAGGAGGCTACAGGTCAGGAAGTATAAATCATAAAGCATTTGCCTTAGGTGCAAGAAGGTACAACCTCCGTTTGAGTCAGGATGTAGGGGAATGAAGTTAGAAAGACTATTAATAATTGGAAATTAAGAAGCTTCCAGTATTAAACCAGCTGTTGTTTTATCTTGTTAGTTAGCTTTTATTTTTTATGTTTTGAGCACCTTAATTAGATTGACTAGCACCTTCTAATGTTACCTCTAGATAAAGTAAATTATTAAATTTTTATTCAGTAAAAGCTAAGTGGAACCTCACCTCTGACCTCTTTTTCCTGAAAAAAAAAAAAACCTTAGAAAATACTGATTCTTAATAAAGTAACCCCAAGAATGATGGGGGGGGGGTCAGAAATTGCACCAACTATGCCAGGTTCACAGACTCAGAGAAATATGTTCCCCTAATGATTGATTTGTATATCCTAGGGAAATGCTAGAAATAAACTCATGCAGGGTTGACATCGGGACATTGGAGTATATGTTAGTTCTTAAAATATAATTGTTCCAGTAATAAAATTATTTGTATTGTTTCACTAAGCTATAAATGAGGTTTGGGTTGAGGATTTGCTTGTTGGGAAGGTGTTTTTACATATCTTTTTAAAAAAAATATTAACTGTTAGCTCAAGCTTAAATTAGGATTGTAAGCAATTAATTTTGTATTTGACATTTGAAAATATAAGTACCACATGACCTTTCCTAGTAGATGAACATATAGTTTAATTAGGTAATCTTCATGTTATTGTACTGTAAACACATAGAAACACAAAACAACCAGCTGCTCCTCGTGTTGGTGATTCTAGAAATGATAACGATCAAACTCTGGATTTATATTATAAAGCAATTTCAGTAAATTGTGCAGATGGAAGGGTCACAAATTTGAAACACATAGTCAAAGCTGATGGGAGTTCAGCCCAAAGGCAGCATCTCAAATAAAGGTTTTCCAAGGAGTAAGACTATACAAAACAGGTTGGATTTTTAGGTGTCTTAATATTGTAAGTATCTTAATATTATAGATATCTTAATAACATAATATTGCTGGCTGTTCCTCTCAGCCCACTTAGAATTATATTTTAATTTTACTATCATATGGGGATCTTTAGTATCCTATCGTTGGTCTTCATCACTTCTTTACCTTTTCACCTGGATGATCTTCTTAGTCATATTTTCAGGTTCACTATTCTGTTCAAGTGTTGTTTTAAAATATGTTTCATTAGCTTTGATCTTCTTGCTATATATTCATATATATAAATTCAAACACTGAATGGATGTCTGTTTTTGACACCCAACAAAATCGATACTTAGTATTTTCAAAACTGAAATTGGGCTCTTTCCATCACAACCGCTTGTTCTCCTGTATTCCCTGCTTTAGTGAAGGAAACAAGCAAGCACCATGCGCTTAAGGTGGGAAGAAATCAGAGTTTCACCATTCAGGTAAAAATTAAAGTCAGCATGTTGTGTCTCATTTCAGGTTTTTCCTTAAGCATGGCATTTTTTCTCAGTAGCGCTCATACCATTTTTAAATTTCTTTAAAGAACATTGGCAACGTGGGTTATTTTTTCTTCCTATGTCAGTATTGGTAATTTGTACTTTTAATAAAAATATCCTTTCATCCAAGTTTTAAATGTTATAGTTGTTAAAAAGAGTCTCTTAAGATAAAAATAAATTCTATCTATAGTTTTGATCCTTTTATTTCTACCTTTTTAATGTATCTTTAAAATTTTTTGTTCTGTGTGGATGAAGACTTTTATTAGCATCTGGTGTTATCTCTTTATTTTCTGCTTTGCATTTCATTAAGATACAATCTAATTTTCCCTCTTTGTGCGTGTTTTGAGTTTACTTTGTTCTTTTCCTAGCTACTTTGAATGCCCTATTCATTATTATTATACTTTTTCATCTTTATGATATTTGATGAATAGAAGGTTATAGTCTCAAATGCGTATAATTAGCTACTCTTCACAACACTTGATAGGTGATGTTTTGTAATTGTTATTTTTATGTGTTCAACTTGACTGGGCTAAGGGAAGCCCAGAGAGCTGGCAAAATATTGTTTCTGGGTTTGCCTGTAAGGGTAATTTTGGAAGAGATTAACATTTGAATTAGTAGACTGAGTAAAAAATATCTGCCCTCACCAGTGTGCGTGGGCATCATCCAATCCATTGAGGGCCCCGATAGAACAAAAAGGTGGAGGAAAAGCACATATTCTCTCCCTCC